>NW_027491383.1:0-452500 GCF_021521415.1 Bidens hawaiensis | reverse complement strand
AAATGAAATGATCAACGAATGAAGGAAAAGAAATGAGCAATGTACTAAAGATAGCGAATGAGTGAACTGTTTGACAAATGAGTCATTAGATCGGTTATAACAAACTTTTAGCAACCTAACGAATGAACTTAAAGATGTTAGCGAATGATGTAACATCTCGGATTTTCGTACTCGTATTCATTTACATAGAACCCGTTCGGGAACTTATTTTGGATCCTTGTTACTAATAAAACCAAACAATTGTAAGTATTTAAGATTTGTATTTTCATTTTGTACCCTGTATGTTCTTAAAATTGTTCATTCTTTGTTTAAACCATAAAATAATCAAATTTTAACCATTTTAGATGGTTCAATGACCATAATTGAGAAGCCACCCATGTTGTCGCGCGCCTTCGTGAACCCTCTGTACAGATTTGTTTTCGTTATTTGTTTCCTAGTTCGTTTTTGGCATAAAATCACTTATTTTTGGACTAAATCGAGTGAATTAAGCACCAAGAAAGTAATATAGCCTAAGTACATGTCCATATTCATTACCCCTTATCCAAGAATGAATTTTACTGCTCATTATATTGATTTGGTCATTAAAAGCTTATTTGGTTTCTTAAATGAGTAAAATAACCATATTTGGTTCGTTTTAGCTTATTTGGTTTCTTAAATGAGTAAAAGAAACCAAATAAGCTTGTTTGGTTTCTTAAATGAGTAAAATAACCAAAATAACATCTGCCACAAAATTTCCCTAAACCCTAAATATACATTCCCAGCTGTCACTTGCCTTTGTTCATCATATTCTTCCTCGGTTTTATCATAATACTCGAATAAACAAGCTTTGGTGTTTGACTTTCAAGCATTCTCAACCTTTGACTTCCGTTTCTCATTGATTTAAGCATTATCCGGGTAAGTTATCTTCTGTAAAGTTATTCATTATCATTCACTTGTCAATAACCCTTATTCAATTTATGAGATTAAGGGGTGTTGGCTAGTCAAATTGTTTAAAACCTGTTAAAGGGCATAATAGTCAACAAGTTTGACTTATCAATTTCTCATGCTTCTGGTCGGACCGACGTTCGGACCAGAAGACTTTTATTTTCGTAACAAGATTTTAAGGTTACTAACCAAAACCCCACATCCGTCTCGCTGCTCGGATTCTGGTCAGTACTGACTCGCTTAAACATTTAATCTATCATAACCAGAGTTTTAGACGTCCGTTTGGAACGATTCCAGCGGCAACGAGTTCGGTTTTTCTCATATTTCTTTATCTCAAAGTTTCAGGTTTATTTGACTCACTTTGTTCGACGTTTAAAAGACGACTTGTTTTTTTGTTTATCATTTACTCATATTCTTGTTCACCGCTTACGCAATAAGGTGAGTTTGATCATTCCCCTTATTTTTCTGTTTTTAACGTTTTGGGGACATATGCTACCTATTCATATTTTATATCATATATATACACAAACTCGCAAACATAGTTATTGTGTGTAATTCAATTAAATGCTAATTTCTATTTGCTTAAGTGTTTATATTCTATCAAGTCTCGGAGAGGTCCATTTGAAGTCTAGCAAGTCAGTATGATCATAAGCCGTCGTAGTAACCAAAGCCCGTTCGCATGGCGATGGTAAACCTACAATCTCAGTCAGTCATTGTAGCCAATGCCCATTTCGCAAGGCAATGGTTAAATGGCACACACTGTTTGTTTGTGGTTTGATTGATTATTACTCACATATGTTTGTTTGCGCATTTCACATTTATCACCTATTATATATATACTATTATTATTCATGAAAAATTGGTGATCGTCTCACTCAACATGTTGTTCACAAACTCTATTTATTTTCTATGTATATGCAGGTTCCCTTTTGAATTGAAGTTTTGACGTGAAGGACATCTAGAAAAGACCATAGAGAACTTAATGAAGACTATCTTTATTTAAATCTTGATTGGATTATTTGTTTTAAATTATTTGTTTCTTGTCTGAATATTATGTGTATTTTTATATGAAATAATTAATTTAATAGATATTGTCATATTTATTTTATGATAGTACCTTTGAGTTGTGAACAATCAGCTCACGCCCCGACATTTCCGACTTAGGTTGGCGTGTGACAAATGAACTCATCCATCATCAAGAAATTAGCAAATGAATTCAAGTCTTCAAACTCAAAACCCAGAGTATTAACCAAATCAAGACCACAACAAGTCACTCAACAAAACATCACCAATCGACTCGCAATCCACTCATAATCAAACCACACTCAATCAGAACTAATTTCGAGCACATTCAAGCACAATTTACACCTCAAATGAATCAAGTTTGACTTATTCAAAGTCAAAACCTAAACATTCAACCCACATTTTACTCTTCAATCCAAAACTCGTCAAATTAAACAACACAGTTCAATTCATTCATTCTAGATAAAATTCCCATTAAACCGAACAATAATTAATTCAGATTAACTTCAATTATCAATCAATTGTCCTTAACTGATTAATTTCAGTCAGTTTAAGTTCGTTCTTAGTCTGTACACTTAATACTCTCAAACACGATTAATTAAACTAATCTAACTCAATCATACGATCAATCACACATCCATAGATCTGATACCACTTGAGAAACCATATGATTGATCATCAAGATTTATTACTATTTGATCAAGTCCATTAATATAACCTATGTTAACTGATTAGGTGTTACTATGTGTAAGTATGTGCGTTGAGAGAGAAATTTAGCAGAGTAACGAGAGGAAAATGTTAATAATTCAGATGCACTGATTAGAAAATAGATACAGGGGTTTATATAGGAGACGATGTCTCATGTGTTATACAGGCATATCGAATGAGCCACATTCTCCATGCCATTTGCTAAACATTTCCCTAGCGAATGGCCATATACGTTATCCTCTGATTCGTTAACATCCCCTAACGAATGAGGCATCCAAACACTTCTTTTGCTATACAATCCATAGCAAACATATTTTACATTAATTGAAAAACTAACCAATATACATTATATCTATTACAAGACTTGAAAAACAAATAAACAAAGAACGAGACGACTATCGATGTACCAAAAAGATGGATAGCCAATAGAAAAATCTGCAATTGAATACTAAATGATTGAACACATCGTACACGAAAAGTATTATGGTGTAAAACACAAAATGGGTTATTTTGGTACATATTAAACCCCTAAAAGAATTAGCAGTAACCAAACAGATTTTGAACAATTACGGTTTGGATTCCATGGATACAAGTACTATCGGGTTCGGGTTAACTATCTCTCAAGTCGAATTTTGGGTTACCGATAAAGTGACATGCCTTATTCTAACTGGTAGAATATTAGTTTAATGTTATTACTAGGCAAATTAGATCTTAATAATTCCCATCCTTTTGCAATTATCTCGAAACATTGTTCCAAATGGCTAAATTTTTATTAATTGGAAATTTAAACACCCTAAAGCATCAATTTGTATTTTGGAGTATCGTTTCAAGATAAATTTTACACCAATCGACCAGTATCAACCTACCTTCAGATTAAAAACACTAAAGTGTAAGGCCCCGAGCCCGGGTGCCTCTACTTTAGCATTGGATTTACTCATAAAAATAGTTTGCTACAGCGGAAGCCTATACAAATCGCAGCGGAAATTTAAACTTTTATAAAATACTTCTAACTCTAGCTAGATCTTCAATATGGATAGCCTCGTGCTCACCCCAAGCCGGACACGTCCTCAATAATTCCTGCATGCATAGTAAAAGTCAGCTACATGCTAAGTGAGTTCTAACGTTCTTTCTTTTCATAAAATTTTGAATTATAATTAAATCACATTCTTTATTCATACGCAACATAACACTCGTCCATAACTAGTCTCGTACGTACTTGCTCATAATCGAGCCTTCTATTCTTACTCGTAATCGAACCATATCAAGTTAGAGGGATTTGCCATCCTAAATTGTTGCGCGTGCATGAGGCCCGAAGGCTCTACGCACGAACATGCAATCATCCATTCACATCAGTATACATATTAATATTCTACGCAGGTATGTGATTGGACTTGTCTCCTACCTTCTTTCTGTTCTATCCACTAACTTTTACCCATGCAACTAGTATCAATAGCTGGACCATGCATTCACACAACGTATATCTATGCATTTAAAATTATCATGCCATGCAATCATACTATATATACGCACATAATTAACAGCTACTGTACTTAGTATCCCTAATTGGACCCCTTATTCATCATATCCATAACTGGACCACCTCACCATAGTATCCATAACTGGACCACATTATCTTTTGTATCCATAATTGGATCATATTATTCTTTGTATACATAACTTGACCATATTATTCTTCGTATCCATAACTGGAACATATTATTCTGTAAGATCATGGAATGTCTAGTACTTAGATCTTGTGTTGTTAGGTCAAGATAGCATGTGATGTAGTGAAAATTGTACGTTAATGTCTAACAACAAAAAGCATCTTATGCGGCGCATAAGTTATGCGCCGCATAAGTCTTCATGTGTACCTAAAAATAGGTTAGTAGATCACTTGTTATACTTGATGCTCCTGACCAGTTAGTGGAGTGATCCAGTTTGTACTTTAGGCTTACATTGTCATATATCTTGTATTACCTTTGCTATCAATGATATAAATGAGAGATTAAAGAGATGTTTTCGAGTATTTTCACTTCGTTATGATTTCCGCTCGTAGCGTCGTAGGGTAGATTAGGTCGTGGATGTTCTTACACGTCACTCTGAAGACCCATCCTCGACCTTTAATTGGTATCAGAGCCTAGTGGCTCATGATCTACCTAGAAAAGCACAAAAAGGTTTCTTTTCTACACATTTTTTATCATTCTAGAAGATGTAGCCGTTCAAACCTCACCAAAACTTCAAGGATTGTTATATCATTGGTGTTGAACAACATACTCAAAAATCAGATCATTCCATCATCGTTTTCCCAAGATATGTTGTCAAATGGCTTCAAAGAACAACTTATGCGCCGCATAAGTTATACGGCGCATAACATATGCGCCGTATAACATATGCGCCGCATAAGTACCTTGAGACATATACGGCCTTCAATTTTTGTTAAACTTTCATGCCGTATCCTCTTCGTATCACTTACATATTGAAATGTCGAAGTATAAGGGTTTACCTGCTTGTAAGATCATTTGGTTCATACATGCTTATGCGTGGCATACAAGACTTAAATGTTGATATATGAACATAAACGTTTTTGTTATTTACAAGTTATAAATACTTGTACTTTGAGTATTCAAGATCTTTTAATTGGAGAGAAGACATGGGATTAGAGGATTGTTGGTTTTCCCATGTGATTGGGTTGATGAATCAAATACAATGAGGTTAAAAGTTTGATATCGGTGTATTCGTGGATTCATCATGAGTTGATGTGGGAAATGGAATGAGATAGCAGTGGATTGAAGATGGTTGTTGACTCATGAGGGATACAAGACTTGATTTTAAAGCCGATGGTGAATTGACTTAAAAGTTAAAACAAATCATTTAAAGAAGATCGGGAAAGCATAACGTTTCAGAGGTCTTATATCTTGATGATTGAGCTGTTTGGTTGACCTAAATCTAAGCAATATCCAAGGGGGAGTTTGTTGAAGCATGAAATGTATATTTGCTTAGATGACACAAGACAAGTACTATCCAAGGGGGAGTCTGTCAGATCATGGAATGTCTAGTACTTAGATCTTATGTTGTTAGGTCAAGATAGCATGTGATGTAGTGAAAATTGTACGTTAATGTCTAACAACAAAAAGCATCTTATGCGGTGCATAATTTATGCGCCGCATAACATATGCGCCGCATAAGTCTTCATGTGTACCTATAAATAGGTTAGTAGATCACTTGTTATACTTGATGCTCCTGACCAGTTAGTGGAGTGATCCAGTTTGTACTTTAGGCTTACACTGTCATATATCTTGTGTTACCTTTGCTATCAATGATATAGATGTTTGATTAAAGAGATGTTTTCGAGTATTTTCACTTCGTTATGTTTAATTCTTGTAGGAACGTTTTGAATGTAGATGTAATATACAATCAGGATCTCTATTTGTTACAGCCTCTAACTCAATGTGCGGAAACTATTGAGAATGAACACAATCAAGTAAACATTAAGCTCATATTCATTGATAAATCAAGGTATTACAAGATATGACACTTTAGTACTTTCTATCTCTGCTCTCTCACAATGACACTCGTTAAGAAGTCTAACTATAAACGCATAAGTCACCTATTTATAGGAAACATTCACAAGCTCACCAAGGCCGTATATGTTATACGACGTATAACATATACGTCGCATATCATATGCGTTGACCTTGGGACTTAAGCGTTGACTAACAAACACAAACTATACATTTGACATTTTTAGCCCTTATACAATCATATCTAATACAAGTAAGACCATAGCAATAGACATTATGCTCTAACAGACTCCCCCTTGGATGTTGCTAGGTCTTCGATCTCCAAAATCTTCAATCTTTCAGTCCAAACACCTTTTCTCAATATTCCCGCCTCATATCCTCCCATGAAAATTTCGTTGAGGGCTTTTGATTTGTGGAAATCGAGACTCCAACGCTTTTGTATTGAAATTTCTTTCCGCGTCTTCTCCTTTATCTCCTCCTCTCTTTCCTTCTCTTTATGTGCCTCCTTTTCTCTAAATTCAAACCATTTGCTCTTCCAAACTTCACCAGAGTGTATTTTATACTTATGACAAATCTTTACGACCTTCTGATATTGCATAGCAGACGCATAATGTTTTTCACGTGACACTTGAATCTTGCAATTATGCGGCGTCTCTATGTCTTTCTCAGAGCAATTCACCAGCCACATCGGATGCATCACATCAATAACATCCCACACTCCCTCTCGGTTTAACACAATCTGAGCTTCCCCACGGTTTTTATCAAAGTACCACCACTGAAAATAAACATTAAAGTCTTGTTCCACCAGGTACATCGGAATCACTTTCAGAGTTTCTGGTTGTTCGTACCTCCAAGTCTTCACAAAATCAGCAGTTTCTGGATATTTCTTGACTTTTGAAATAGGAAGAAATGGAGTTTGAGGAGTCCAACTACGGAATATGCATTTAGCTTGTCGTTTAATAAACTCTCAGATCTCCTTCACCGGTCCACATTTAGGACAATTCAACAGTTCTTTATCAACAATATCCACCACGTCCATCCACGGTAAGGATTTTAACTCACATAGGCTCTCAAAGTATTGCACGCCGTAAGTTCTTCTAACAACAATTTTCCTTATATTCGGAAGAAAAGCAATACTAACAACCTTTCCCAATTTTACTTCTTTTTAATTCTTCTTATAATACTTGACAGGATTCAAGTATATTCGTTTAGGCTCGATTTTCTTCCTTTCAAACCACTCCTCCTGCTCCTGACTATTTACCTCAGCTTCTTCATTTGAATTGTCTTTAGCAGGGAAAGGATTGCCTTGATCATCGAATTCTTGACTAATCATATCCATCTCTTCATCGAACTCTTCGTCAAACTCATAAAATACTTGATCATTAACACTCATAGACGTTACAGGCTCCTTTTCCAGTTCTTCCTCAACAATGTGTTCATTCACCAACACATTCTCTTCAACTAATCCCATATCCTTCTCAAAATCAAAATCGAACTCTCCTTCAGTCACATTAAGCATACGAGCTAAATCTGCGCGTGTTACCTCGATCTCACCTTCCTCCAATTCTTCACCGGTAGATGTAAACCTTACAAGAGGTTTATAAGCAATTGGATCGACATCAAGTATCTCTTGATCTTCAACATTACCACCAGAATGAGTAGTTTCTTAAGCAGGTTCGCTTTCAGTTACTTGCTCAATCACATTCTCAGCACTTGCACTTGCTTCAGCTCCAATTAGTACACCTAAACCACCACCAGTACTTGGATCATCTTGTTCATCATCAGGGTCATCATAAGATGGAGAATCACCATAATCCAATTTTTCTTCGTATTCTTTATCCTTTTCATCATCTGGCTCATTAGGTATAACAGTTTCTGCAACAACTGGTTCAATCACAACATGTTTTATCACTGGCTCTGATTCATGTACGAATCCAGAAGATGATCCACCAACTTCAGTTATATCAAAATGAACATTTGTTTCATGACCTGTTCACACCCATGTAATGTCACAAGTACAAATTAATGTCCTTGTACATTAGAAAAAATAACTTAAATAAGCTCAATTTTGAAAAATCACTATTTTACCAAGTCCAAATTAATGACCTTGAATAAAACAGATAAACATTGAATGTTTTGTTTTTCATTTGATAAAAACAAGATTTGTTGATTCATGAAAACACCCAGAGAGATAGTTCACCCGCCCATCAAGAGTCGAAAACTAAATCTGAAAGAAAATCTTTTTGAGTTTTTTCAGCAACAAATATTTACAGAAGCTTAACAAATCAAACATGAAAACTAGTAAACAAAACTGAATTTACATATTTTTGTGAGTTTGAGCAGGGAATCATATTGACCAAATTGCCCTTCCATCTCAGTTTTATTTTCTACGTTTATTATGACTGGTGTTAAGTCGGTCAATGGTATTGTTGTCCACTTAAACCTTTCAAAACAAATGATTCAAGAATTTCTGTGATAAATTTAATTGGTTCAATTTGGCACATCATATCAGGATTTATCAGTTTTAATCTTGATTTAGGCTTAATTTGATTTTTACATAGTCACCCCAACTTGACTTAAACCTTAGAATCAGAAGATAAAAATACTTTTATTTTAAGCAAGTCAGCAAATAATCCCCACTACAAGATATACCCCCGTTATCAGGCAATACCCTTAGGTCCTTTACCATGGATGAGTATGCACGATTTCATCTGTCGGCTTGCAAACGTTGTGTCCCTTGTGGTCCGTTTCTTAATGGTAATAAGACGAGAGCAAGGGGACAACGTGTGACTAACAGCGGATTTTGATCAAGTCAGTAATGAATTTAGTACATAAGTACTTGTGCGATCAAGTTTAATGACTTATAAAGCAGCTTTGTCTGCGGGTTTGCTTTTTCAAAGCTTAATGAAATATTCATCGAAATGAATACCCAGATGATAAACTGCATAAAGACCGGATGGATCCAGGAACCTTAAAGCATCCCATCAATACAGGATTTAAGGCCATAAAACCATACATCATTGGAGCGTTAACCACTTACTAATAGCTAATTTTTTTTAACAATTTTAAACGATCATTCTAATTAAAAGGCTTGAGTATGACCAGCTTTTACATTTCTGCCATCATTATCGAGACTTTTGCTAGAAACTAACACCCCATCAATTTGGCAATTTTAAGTTTATATCACTTACTTTTCCTTAATTGTTTGTTTTAAAGGCTAACTAATGCACCAATACAATTAAGCACACAGTCTTTTATACCTACTTTTTACTTGATTTAGAGCCAGATGATCAATGTACTATCATCTTCCCTTTTTTCTTCAAAAACTCATTTTCTGAGGAGCAACATTTTTAATGTTTTTGACATTTTTAAATTTTTTTTTACTATTTTTGGCTTTTTCAAATTTTTCAATATTTTTGATTGCTTTTTCAAAATTTTCAATGTTTTTGGTTTTTCTTTGAAATTTTCTCCTCCTAAAATCAAAAACTATACGAAAAATACTTACAAAAAAGATTTGACTCTGATGTTCAGGATCACAAGGTATCTAACACACCTGTAATCTCGGTAACCCCCATTTCAACAACGCCCAAAAATTTTAAACCATTTAGTTTTAATAAGTAGTTAAATCTTGACTTATCAAAAGCTTTGGTGAAAAGATCTGCTTTTGTTCATCGGTGTGAATCTTGTCTACGGTAATCAACTTCTTTTCATAGAAATCACGATTGAAGTGATACCGTATCTCTATATGTTTAATTTTAGAGTGGTTTACCGGATTCTTAGTGATTGATATAGCTACATTATTATACAAAGAAAGGGGTAGTAAGAAAATTCAAACTGTAGTCCCGCATCTGTTGTTGTATCCAAAGAACCTGAGAGCAGTAACTGGAAGCAGCTACGTACTCAGCTTCACATGTAGATAACGAAATAGTGGTTTGTTTCTTGCATTGCCAGGTGACAAGTCGTTTGCCAAAGAACTGACACCCTGCCGTTGTAGATTTGGCATTCAGCTTACAGCTTCCATAATCTGAATCAGAAAATGCCCTTAACACAAACTCAACGTCTTTTGGATACCAGAGACCGACCCCCGGACATCCCTTGAGATAGCGTAGTATTCTTTTGACGATCATGAGATGTGAAACCTTCGGATTTGACTGATATCGAGCACACAAACAGGTAGCATACATGATGTCTGGCCGAGAAGCAGTCAAATACATCAATGAGCCTATCATGGATTGGTATAAAGTTTGGTCAACCTTCTCCCCGTTGGGATCAGGACTGTTACCATGATTCAATGGTAGAGGAGTACTGATTGCCGATGCATCAGTCATGTTGAACTTTGTCAATACGTCATTGACATACTTTGTCTGATGAATGAAAATGCCATCTGACAACTGTTCAACTTGAAATCCAAGAATGAACTTCATCTCTCCCATAGCACTCATTTCAAACTTCTTTTTCATGACATCTTCAAACTGCTTGCATAGAACATCATTTGTCGACCCAAAGATGATATCGTCGACATATATCTGCACGATCAGTAGATGTCCATCAACAGATTTGGTGAAAAGTGTACAATCAACGGTTCCTCTAATAAACCCGTTGTCCAAAAGATGTTGGGACAACGTCTCATACCAAGCTCTTGGGGCTTAATGGAGACCGTAGAGAGCTTTATCAAGGAGATACACTTTGTCTTTGTGGATCGGATTGACAAACCCCAGTGGCTGTCCCACGTAGACTTCTTCACTAATCTTCCCGTTAAGGATTGCTGACTTCACATCCAACTGATAAACTTTGAAACCTTTCCAAGAAGAAAATGCTAGAAAGATCCGAAGAGCCTCTAGCCTTGCAACTGGTGCATAAACCTCGTTATAATCGATACCTTCCCTCTGGTTAAATCCCAACACAACAAGTCTTGCCTTATTTCTGACAATAATCCCATTTTCATCCCTTTTACACTTGAACACCCACTTGGTGTATATCTGCTTTTTATCTTCAGGTAAGTCAACCAATTTCCAGACCCCGAGCTTTTCAAACTGCATAAGCTCCTCTTGCATAGCATTAACCCAGCTTTCTTCTGTTAGGGCCTCTTTATACGTTTTCGGCTCAACCTGAGAAATAAAACATTTAAATGAGAATTGATTTTGTAAAGGAGAAATCTTCGAATAGAAACACTGAAGATTCTGGTCAAGTTAACGTCTCGTTTGCACTCCAGCAATTCAGATCTCCTATTATATTCTCTCGGGATGATAAGATACAGTTCTCGGAACCACCTCGACAGGTACTGACACTTCAGATTGGAGATTGTTCTCACATACTTCAGGAATAATAGTGGATGGAGAAACAGCTTCAATAATCTCCTCATCTGAATCATCGTTGTCATAAAAATTGGAACAGTTTCTTGAACATCTTCAGGTAGAACATGATTAGGTACGACTTGAGGAATAGACACAGGTGCTTTAGGCATAGTCTCTTGATTTTCTGACAAATGTTGATTGTAAATCATCATCAAAGTTTCTTCAGAAAAATCTTCCTCAGGGAGTTTGAAACTCTCCCAAAGACTCTCATAATCAAACAGCCTTGAATCTCCTGGTCGTTGCATGGTAGGAGTGTATCATTGGCAATCGACATTTTGGACTTGAATAATCTTGTGGAGTCTAGGAATGTCGACACGTCTAAGTGGACTAGCATACCCCACAAAGAATCCTTCAACAGATTTTGGTCCAAATTTCCCAGATGGTTCAAGAACGGTACATATGTCACCAAATGGTTCAAGCCACTTCAGATTGGGTTTTCGACGATTAAGTAGCTCAAAACACGTCTTGACAAATCTATTTACTGTAAGCACCCGGTTAAGCGTATAACAAGCTGCCGCTACTGCTTCAGACCAAAAGTTAACTGGTAATTTTGAATCTGAAAGCATAGTTCGAGCCATTTCAATCAAAGTCCGATTCTTTCTTTCAGCAACTCCATTTTGTTGTGGAGTGTATGGAGCGCTGAATTCATGAAGAATCCCCCGTTCGTTACAGTACTCTAGCATCTTGTTATTCTTGAACTTCGTCCCATTATCACTTTGGATACGACGGATTGGAAGATTGTACATTGGCTCCAATTTCTTGAACAATACCATAAAGGAATCATATGTCTCATCTTTTGATTCCAAAAACATCACCCATCAAAATCTTGAATAGTCATCGGTCACCACAAGACAGTACAGTTCTCCTGTGATACTCTTGACATTGACTAGACCAAATAGATCCATATGGAGATGTTCAAACGGTAAGTTGATGGAGTTGACAAGTTTCCTTGGATGAGATTTCTTTGTTTGCTTTCCCTTCTTATAGTCCAAACACTCTTCACTTAACTGAAAGTTCCTCAAATTAACTCCTTCTACCAGATTCTTGTGAACCAGATGGTTCATTTTTCTCAAACTAATATGTCCCATCCTTCAATGCCATAATAATGATTCCCGTTCAGATGCTCTTGAGATGAAACATTGAGCAGACCCTGATGACGTTGATGCATTGCTCATCTTCATGACGTAAAGATCATTCACTCGAGGAACACGCATAATGATCCACTCTTCTGGAATTTTGAAACCTGGTTTCAAGATCAAACATTCTCGGTCTATGAAATGTGTAGAGAACTGTTTATCACAGATTTGTGATATGCTAAGCAAATTATTTTTCAACTCAGAAATGTAGTTGACATTCTCGAAAGTTACTTTCCCATTTGTTAAAGTTCCTTCACCAACAATTTGTCCTCCTTGATTTCCAGCAAACCCGAAATACCCTCTTATGATTTGACATCATTTAGCAAGTAGAGAGTACCCGTCATGTGCCTAGAGGCTCCACTATCCATTATCCAACGAGAATCGTAGGATCTTGGATGCCCCTGCACATACAGTTAACAAGTCAGTAAAACAAGGAAACCCAAGTCTTCTTGGTCTTGGCTGTTTAAAATGTTTAAACAACAACCTATCATTTTCAACTTTTGAATCACATGATAATGAATTTTCACTAAATGTTGATGACTCAGTTCCAGATTTCATTTTCTCAACACAAACAGGTAGTTTAATAGTTTTTGCTACCCAGTTTTGACCAGCAGATTGTTTCTTTTCATAAAACGATGTTTGACTTGTTTTTGATTCTAAAACATCATTTTTAACAACCTTTCTAATATCAATTGACTCATATCTTTTCAAGATTTTCACATTTTCAGCGACACTGACTGGTTTCTTTTCACTTACATAACCAAGTCCAGGTTTCTAGCTCACAGTCTTTTGAATCGGAACATGATCCTGTTTGTATCGATTCGGACAAGCGTAAAACACATGTTTGTTGGTGCATGATGTCAGTAGTTCAGTGTCTAGTGTCTGTAATCGCGTTTGTAATGTTTTATGTTTTGTATAAGCGAAGTTGCTAACAAGTTCGCTGATATGGGCGAACTTGTTAGACAAGCGAAGTTAGTGACAACTTCGCCTGAACATGCCAGGCGAAGTTGTCGTGATTATATAAGCCATCTGTTACGGCTTATTAGAAAATAATTCATTCAGTTTTCGTGTATTCGAGTCAGAGAGAGTCTGTAATCAAGTGATCTTCGTATCACGTGTTTAAGGTTGGTATACAACGTGTTTGATTATCGTATCGTGTGTTAATCGTATTGTTTTCTATACTCGTAACGTCTTACGTAGGGATTCCGCACCTGCGTAGTACGCGATATCTCGTGTAGATCCGGCTGGGAACCTACAATTGGTATCAGAGCACAGTAAAACTAAACACATTGACATACGTCATCATTTTATACGGGATTGTGCTGAGAAGAAACTGATTGAGCTCGAGAAGGTTGATACGTTAGATAATTTCGCTGACTTGTTCACGAAAGAGTTTGACAAATCTAGATTTCAAAACCTTGTTGAGCTGGATGGGATGATCAATCCCGAGTAACCGTGCTTTCTATGTTTGTTTAAAAAAAAAAAAAAAACGTCACTATCGCTTAGAATTATGTCGGTTGCCTTAGTTTGATGGACATTTCTTCGGATATGTTTGGTCCTCATTTCTACTTGTAGAATCTGAGGATAGCCATTAACCAGATGACTGAGAGTGACCGGGGCGGTTTATGATGTGTTTTTATTCTTTCGTTGAAAATTAGTCGATCATACTTAGTTAGAAGGACACATACTTGTATGTGGTCGGTCCAGCTGATCCATTAGATCTTCGGGATAGCCGTTTACCTGAAGACTTTGTTTTGGTCGGGGCGATTGATGTTAAAATTTTTTTTAGGGAAATGAAATTATTTTTCAAGTCTACTACTTCGTAAGAAGTTACTTTACTTTGTTTAACAGAAAATTGATCCAACCTTGGAAAGTGATAGATATACTGATTCTGTGTGCTTAGCTAGTGAAGTTATTAGGCTTAAAAGTCTTTAGAACAGTCATTGTATGTCATGGTAGCTTTTTATGGTGCGTAAAAGTAGAAGTGATACTAACTAAATCTACTCGATTTTTTGTGGAAACTCCTTAAGAGTTGTGCGTGTCTTCATACATATCTTTCCGAATGATAGGCAGAAAAGCGATTACCCAGTCATACACGAGCCCGTGAGTGTTCTGATTCCCGTGAAGATAGCGTGTCAAGACGCTGCAGTGATCCAGATTCGGGACTTGCAGTTATTTTCTACTTGAAGTTGTGTATATACATGTTAGATTATAAAAAAAAAAAAAAATTCTAGAGTTCATAATGTTAATGATTATCAATCAAGACACAAGAAGATGAACGGGAAGCAGATTCTATGATCGAAGAGTAATTACTACTTAATCAGACACTACGGGTTGAGGTCAATTCGGGGTGACTTGGGGAAAGCCAAATACGCTTTGAGAATAGATAGGAGGCATCATAATCTCTGAGTTGTTGCCCACTTAAGTTTTGAGCTAAATTGAACCTAACTCGTATCACAGAAACGATGAAAACCATTTTAAGTATATTACCTGCTTACAACCTGTTTCTTTATGTCATAATACAGCTGAACACGGATCTGTGTGACAGTCACGAAATTAGTATGATTCCTGTTCGGATCTTTTCTAAAACATGGTAGTCCCTGTCGAGACTAAAATTTGATCCCGTGTACCTTTATTTTAAAAGTTTTTCTATTTTTGGAGTTGTATGATTTTATACCTGGTTACTTGGTCTTGATCGTATCATTTAACGCTTTAAAGGATGTTTTAAAACTTAATTGCAAATTGTTCAAATTATGGGGTTTGTTTTGAAAAATTTTAATATCAGCGAAGTTCTGCATAACTTCGCCTTATAGGCGAAGTTATCCACAACTTCGCCCATACATCTGTGGCCCTATATAAAGAAGTTTTATAGTCAAACTGTTCATTTATTTCAAAACCCAGCGAACTTATCCTCTGATATTTCAGCGAACTTATCGATATCTCAAATCAGTTTTTGTTACCTCGATTCAGATCAGATTCAAGGTGTGTAGGGTTCCATATTCGTATAATCATTGTCGTTAATGTTAATCACAGGTCGATTCGAACCGTTTCGTGACCTCGATTATTTGAAACCTATACACCCGATTTTCAAACTTGATATTACGTGATAGTAATTTGCATGAACGTCTAAAACTTCATAAAATCATGTATTTCGGAGTCCTCGATCTTCGAAATCATCATCTACACGTCGTTCTAAATCCCTAACTGTTGCCGATTCAAATTCGGCGAAGTTACAGTTTAGGCGAAGTTATCCGTAACTTCGCCTGATTATTGATTTTGAAACAGTTGATGAGGCGATGTTGTGATTAGGCGAAGTTATCCGTAACTTCGCCTGGACCATTTTACTTAACTATTTTCAGACGAAGTTCAAGTTGAAGCGAAGTTGTTTCCCAACTTCGCCTCACCTTTAACTTCGCCTATACAGTATTGATCACAACTTCGCTCATGGTAACAGGCGAACTTGTGATTCGCTTTGACGTTTATCTAACTTAACCTGTTTGTTGCAGATATGGCTGCTATTGCTGGAGCAGGTGGTGCAGGCGGAGATGACGGAGGTGATCAACAAAGACAGTTCTTCCCGGGTCACAACATGTATATCACCTTAGACCCGGAGGCGAGCGGTGTTGATGATTTCCGCGAAATCATCACAATTCTGTTACGCTCGAGGATATTCCACGCCATTACAACAACTCTGCCGATATCCTTACCCAACATTGAGGATTTCTGGCAGACCGTGGAATACGACTGTAGAGTCGAACCCCCGGTGATGCGAGCAACAGTAAACAATCAAATTGTTCAATTCTCTTCTGAACATATCCGGGCGGCTCTGCAGTTTGGAAACGAGACAAGGGATGACCCAACAGAGTTTGTAGCTCCTTTCCGTGATGGAGCGTTTTTGAGAATGGGATACTCTGGTCCCTTGGGGGATACGCAAAGGAGGAAAGGCTTTTTACTTGACCAGTGGCGCTTTCTCATGCATGTCATGATTGTATGCATGTCAGGGAGAAAGGCGGGCACTGATGGCATGGGCGCGACCATACAGTCAGCGATGACTGCTCTGACTTACAACAAGCGATTCAGCTTTAGTCAGATGGTCTTTTATGAGATTGATCGTCAAAGAAGAGCGATGGCGCGTGAGCGATTCATCATGTATCCAAGATTCCTACAAATGATCTTGAATCATGTTGCTCCAACGCTTCCTCAACGCCGTCCGATCCGATACGTTGAGAGTGTGAACAAACGGATCTTCGCCCAATGTAGATCCTCCAGTGCGAGGAGCAAACCTGAGCTCCGTCCTCGGCATACTCCACTCTTTGGGTACTTGATCAACCCGGGGTATGTGTCTGCTCGTGGGGACGAGTTTAGGGACCCGGCACCACAACAGGCAGGAGCACCTCAAGCTATACCTGTTGCTCCTGTTGTGTCACCGGAGGAGAACGTGGACCTTGATGCAGAATTTGGTGGTCAAGGCTTCTTTGATATGGATCGGGTGGATCCAGAGGATAACGTACAGGTCCCGGTTGAACGTGCTTCGACTGTGAATGTTACTAGGGCAGCTACAACGGTGGCTGGCTCAGATTCTGATGATGAAGTGGCAGAGGCGAGAAGGATTATGGTAACTCGAGAAAGACTACATGGGAAGAGAAAGAGAACTGTTGATGACAGCGAGTCAGATTATGAGGAAGAGGTACAACAGTTGATCCGGAGGTCAAGAAGGGAACGGATAGGTGCAGGATCAGGAGCCGGTGAGAGCTCTAGGGTGGGACGTTTCACTCCACCAGCACTATCCGGTATGACAATGGTTCCCTCATCACTACAGGTTACAAGGCCAAGCGCTACGGGTGTTCCCGTGGTGGCTACCTCGTCTACATTTGGCCTCCCACCACTATTTTTCAACTTTCGACTCCCGAGATCGTTTCATTGCCGCCTCCGACCGTTACTCCATCGGAGGTCGTGGCACACTTTATAGAGTCGACTGTTGTGGCCACTGCAGGGCTATCGGTGACGATACCACCTGCGGTTACGTCTATTTCTACTTCTGAGGTCCCGGTGACATCGGAAATCCCTCCTCAGTACACTCAAGACATATCACATATGAGGTTCGATTTCGATGCTACCCTATCAGACTCAGAACGAATAGCAGCACTGGAATGGGTCGTGGCAGAGCAGTCAAAGATTAATCTTATCCAGACCCAGGCTATTCAGCGCCTAGTTACAGAGAATCAGATGCAGTCGTCCCTCCTGGTACAACATGGAAAAATCATAGATGCTTTCAATGAGTTCTTGGCATCTCAGGGGGAGACGAGCTGTAAAGGCGACGAGTTGAGGACGAAGAGAAGAAATGATAGAGACGATGATCCCAATGCGTCGAAAGATGCAGGTGGTGAGCTACCAAGAACTGATCAAGCTCTTGGGACTTCCACAACTCAGGGGGAGTCGACATCTGCAGCTGGTGGTGATGATGTGGTGGTGGTGGACGTAGAGGAGATGGATGATGACTTGGTTGGTGATGATGATGTACTACCAAGTGATGTGATAGAAAAGATTGGTGGAGATATTGTGATTGATACAGAGATAGAAGAGGGAGAGATAGTTGAGGAAAATATTGAGCATGACATTCCAGATGTTGAGAAAGCAGATTTGAGTGAACAGATTGGAAGCGATGAGTCTGAATGGGAAGAGCAGCCTAGATGGAAGGAAGGCTACGCTCAGTGGTTTGTCAAAACGAAGAAACCGGCGGTCCCTACAATGTTTAAGAAGAGTTACAACATTAAAGGCTATGCTGAAGCGAAGAAATGGATTATTTGCTGGATCTATGATGAGCAGTTGAGGCTCTTCGTGATTAAAAGGTATGACGGTGTTCAGTACTTTAGAAGGATGTTAAGATCGTTGAATACACTGCCGGAATGTAAAGTGAAAGACTTAGCTAGATTGGGGTTAATTAATCGAAGTGACGATAATATGGCTAGAGTCATTGGGAAAATTGTATGGAAAGAAAGTATAAAAGAGAAGAAATTTGAGCTGTTAAAACCACAAAAAGGAAAGCTTGTTGAAGACAAGGATAGAGGTTTGAGAGCTGATGGAAAGCCTTGGATGATTATGAAGTATAAACCGATCCGGTGCCTTAAAGAAGTACCGATGAAGCTAATGCCCAAGGATGTGCTTAAAGACCTAAAGTGGTGGTTTGTAGATTGTGAGACAGCTGAGGCAGTGATGGAAGACGAAGATGAACAAGAGCTGCTAGGAGTTTACGATCCGATGCATTTGGTAAACTTATCGCAAGCTGATCTGCAGGTGCTCAATGAGAAGAAAATCTTTTATATTCCTGCTTGGAAAGACGAAGCGAGGAAATATCAAAGAGTTGTCTCAGTTTGTGTTAGAGAAAGAGTGCATGCTTGAAGATAGAAGATTGAAGATTACAAGACACGTGTTTGAAGCTAAAGAGATGAAGCTACTGCCAAGGGGGAGTCTGTTGGTGTATGATGTCAGTAGTTCAGTGTCTAGTGTCTGTAATCGCGTTTGTAATGTTTTATGTTTTGTATAAGCGAAGTTGCTAACAAGTTCGCTGATATGGGCGAACTTGTTAGACAAGCGAAGTTAGTGACAACTTCGCCTGAACATGCCAGGCGAAGTTGTCGTGATTATATAAGCCATCTGTTACGGCTTATTAGAAAATAATTCATTCAGTTTTCGTGTATTCGAGTCAGAGAGAGTCTGTAATCAAGTGATCTTCGTATCACGTGTTTAAGGTTGGTATACAACGTGTTTGATTATCGTATCGTGTGTTAACCGTATTGTTTTCTATACTCGTAACGTCTTACGTAGGGATTCCGCACCTGCGTAGTACGAGATATCTCGTGTAGATCCGGCTGGGAACCTACAATGTTCAACCTTATTACAACAAAAACAACGTCTCCTATCAACGAATTTATTGATTTGATATGTAGTTTCAACCTGTTCACGTTCTTCTTTCAAACGATAAAATTCATCATTTGACTGGTTTCTAAACTCAATTTCCTTTTCAGACTCTGATGTTTTGCCATGCACAAACATTATCTTTTTCTCTTGAAATTGCTTAACTCGAGAAGATTGCTTGTTATAGAAACTTGTTTTAGCAAATCTTGTCTAGTTCTCAACTTTCTCTTCTTTAACCAACCCTTGAGGTTTAACAGTTTCCTCATTCAGCACAGATTCTGCCATCTTCACTCCAGTTGTAAAATCACAACCAGAACTCTCATTTTTATCACACACATCAACAGACTTAGAAATATTATCATGATGTGGTGTGTTAATTTCTACATTGAGTGCCTTTTCAAACCTTTCAGTTTCATTGGATTATAAGCATTCCACATTGGTGGAGGCACGGCATGATAATCTTCTCTAATGTTCTCGGTCTCATTATCCTCATTCTTTGATGAAGTTTTGGGAATAATGTGATTAAGTACATATGATGATGCAGCATAGCTTACCAATTTCAGATTAACTCGTTCAGTCTCAATCTTGAGTGTTTGAAGCTCAAGTTTGAGTGTTGCATTTTCATCTATGTGTCTGTTAATGGCAATCTGTTTGTCTTCAACCGTGTGTTTTAGCATTGAAATTGTCTTTTGATTCTGTAAAATCTTTTCCCAAAGATTCTTTTCACACGATTGAAGCTTCATGTAAGCCTTATTAACAACATTTAAATCAAACAAATCTTTATCATAGTGTCTCTTTAATTCTTTGATTTCTAGTTTCTTAAACTCACATTCATAGCATGGTAATTCACATTTTTCACAAATGTTTGAGTTTAGAATTACCTCATTGGCCATAAAAGCTTGATCAATTTGTTCTTTACTTGAATCTGACTCAACATCAGTGATATCTTCCACCACTCTTTCAACAATCTTGTCCTCATCAATCTTTTCAGCAACTAAATCCTCTTCATCTCCTGACTTGTTGTAACGATTCCGGTAAATTCAGGTATACCCTAGCCGGTATATACTATTTATGTGTTATTTGATAATGAATATATGAATTATAATGTGTTTATACGAGTATGTATGATTCACAGTACGGATTATACTCGATTATACAGTTAATCGTATTGGAAATACGATTAACCGATTAACGGTTATTGAAGCCCGAACGAATCGAGGATACATTATAGACGAGATATATAATATTTAGTGATGTTTACGAAGTGTTAAAGCTTCGGGATAAGTGAATTAAAGCACAGAAAAAGAATTTCGATTTAATGGTACGTCGGTACGTTAAAAGAAACCTTTAATACCAAACCAAGCAAGAGACGATCGATCAAGCCGAAAAGGATGCGCAATTATTAATAATATGATGTTTTAAGTTAATGAAAGTCATGGTTTAAGTTTTTAAAGTTTTTAAATCGGTTTTATATAAATTTCATTTTTAGCCGAAAAACTACCGTTTTAACCTCGTTTTAAGCCGAATTAAACGTTTAACCGAAAAACGAACTGAACCAGATTATCCAAAACATTATCCATATTACAGATATCCAAATGAGTGGCCAAGAATGAAAAGGTGGGTCCCACCCCACCCCTCCATGTAGTCCGATCGGATTGGGGATGTCTCCCCTATCCTTTCATTTCTTTTTTCATCAAGCTATTCAACATCCATCTTTTCCTCTCAACTTCATGACCTAAAACCGAGACTTTGTAGCAAGAAAACAAGGTAAAGATCGAGATATTTAAGTATTCATCTTCCTTTCTCGAGTTTTATTGCAAGAAAATGAGGTTTCAAGTGAAAAAGGGTGAAAACCCGAGATGAAACCGATTCTTGCATGATCAAGTGATGTATACGGGTTATACAAGGGATCTTGGTCCAAGAAAGGAGTTAAACAAACCAAAAACGAATTTTTACGGTTAAATCTTTGTTTTTAAGTCATATCGAAACCATGAAAGAAATGGCTTGATTGTGGGTGTAACTTGCTTGGTGTGGTGTTATTGTGCTTGTAGGTGTTGTATCTAGTTGATAGCAAGGGCTAGAAAGCGAGATCCTTGCGATTTGAAGCTAGAAACACAAGGTAGTTCGGTTTTTTTTTTATGATGTTGTGATTTGGACAGATTGTGATGTGTTTAGAGTTGGGTCATGAAATTTTACAGAGGTGTTAGATACATGAAAATATGAGTTCTGTGAATTTTTGGTAATTTTGGACAAAGGATGAATATTTGGTGAATTTAATGCTCGGTTTTGGCCAAAAATGGTGAAAAATAGTTAAATATCATGAACAATTCTGGAAAATTCCAGATAAGCTTTTTATAACATTTAAAAGTCACACACAAAATTTTAGGTCCGTTGGAGAAGTCTAAGTAGGCTTTTCGGTTAAACGAGCTCTAGGGTTTTCTAGCTCGGTTTTAGTGAAAATGGCATGTAAAAAGGGATTTTGGTTCTGAAAATATTACAGGGGACTATGTGGATGGCAGGGGTCATACAGGAAAAATTTGGGATTTTTCTAAGATCGTTTGGTATTTACGACATATTTAGTGTTTAAATGGTGTTTAAAAATAGATAAATAAATTTTAAATATAAAAATTAATTCTGGAAATATTTTTATAAAATTCCCCACTGTCAAAAAGTTATTTTGTGCAAAATTTCAAGATCCGGGATTAAACGGATAATTATTGGTGCAAAAACAAACTTTTAAAGCTTAAAACGCGTAAACCGGTAAAGTTCGCCTAAACGAACTGACTGATGTATAAAAACCCTAAAAATGAACTATTTTCATATAACTGAGTTAAATGTAAATCATTCGAAAATAATTCGGATGATTTGAGTAATTTTAACCGATTTAACAGTTTCCGGTACGCCAAAGACGGAAACGGGTCCCGCGGCCAATCGGGGCGTCTAAACCGAGCTCTAAATCCACAACTTTAATTATATTATCAGTCAACAACTATTTTCGGGTCGTGTGTGACCAAACTCATTTTTGAAACGTAAAAACGGATAACCGTGTTAGGCACGCAAAACTGGAAAAACGACTAATAGTAATTTTGACTAGTGAACTCTAAACGATATCACAATCTGAGTCCGGAGAAGTGTTTCTGGGTTAACATTGCCCCCGGAGCGGGTACAGTACTGGGTTAACCGTGTCCCCAGATGTACCGGTTAACACGGTTAAAGTTATATTAATAGTGATTGTATAGTAACGAACTTAGGGATCGTATTACAGATCCGGATTAATAGCACACGTACTGTGTTACTGCTTGCGATAAGGTGAGTTTCACGAGCCCCTTTTTTTACTGAATTGTTTTTAAATATTTTCCCGGGGCGGAAAGCATGTTATTATTGAAATGTTTAAGTACATACAGAACACATGGAATTGCGTGTATTTATAAATATTTGATTGTACGGGAATCGTACGGAATGGGTACAGTACTGGGTTAACAGTGCCCCAGATGTCCTAGAAGTGTTACTGGGTTAACATTGCCCCCGGAATGGGTACTGTACTGGGTTAACAGTGTCCCCAGAGGTCCCTAGAAGTGTTTCTGGGTTAACATTGCCCCCGGAATGGGTACTGTACTGGGTTAACAGTGTCCCCAGATGTCCGTAGAAGTATAATTACATCGCTAATATATGATTATTATAATGATTTGTCACAGTTGTTTAAATTAGTGAAACTCACCAACTATTCGTAGTTGACCCGTTTTCTTTACATGCTTTCTAGGTGCTCCCAAACTGGAATAAGTGCTACATGCTTGATGATGCGTGCTTTTTGTGGAAGCTTAGTGATCATTTTGTATTAAATATGTTAATGTACTGTTAGTAAAACCTATGTGTTAACGCCTAGACGGTAACTAAACTCGGAACAATGTAATATGATGTGAATTAATGTAGTGGTGTTTTCTTTATAAGCAATGCTGTTGATATCAGACGTGTCTGTTGCATCCCGTTTACGTTTCCGCTGCGGTTACGGGGTGTTACAGAACTTGGTATCAGAGCCATTGGTTATAAAGAATTAGGATGTCTTTAAAAGATACCTAAAATATAACCAGTAGCTCAAGTATTATAGGATCTGAATATCAACTAATAATTTATAGTGACGAGATCTGGATGAACTTGGATGGACAAGTGAGTTATTATGGTCCGGAACATAATAACAGACTTGTCCGCACGAGGGAATTCGGGGGAAGTCACGGGGAACATTATTAGGTAAAATTGGCAACATATGTGTAAGTATATGATAATATTTTTATGTGACAAAGTTGTATAAGTATGTGTATATTAATCATGATTTACATTATGAAAGAAACTATATGTTTGCTAACATGTGTACAGGTAATGATGTCGAGATCACGAAGCCTGTCAGTGGAAGAGGACCCGGAGGAGGCCAGTTCCGGGAACTCTAGGAGCTTACGCTTAGCATCCAGCACTGAGCCTAGTGAGACTAGCCGTAGGGGTGCTAGTTTGTACTCCCCTACTAGGATTGCCAGATCCCCCACCCCACCCGCACCACAGGTCGCCCCTACCCCTCCCAGACCCGGTCCCCGCCTCACGGCGCGGATCAGTGTCCCTTATGTCCCACCTACCTCTACCCCACCCAGACCCACTTACCACAGGGGCGAGTCCTCCCGCCTCCAGCCTGAGTCTATGCCTCCACCCGTGTGGGGTACCCCTAGGCCGGAGAGGGATGAGCGTCCCTCCTCCGAGGCTGCATGGCTCCGAGTGCTCCACGAGCAGGTGGTTGAGCACACCATCACCTTGACGGTGGGTATTCAGAGGAGGAATCACTTGGCGGACTGCGTACTGGACAGCCAGTACGCGATTGGCCAGCTGAGGAGGGAGGGTGCATACTCCCAGTGGATGATTGACCGGATGGAGACACGGATCCGGGGTTTGATGGCGGTGTTAGTGGTGATGGTGGCAGTGATGGTGTGGTTGGTATACCACCATGTTTAGTTATGTTAGGGTGGTAGTAGTCAGGGTCCGCTTTTTGATACTCTGTGTAAGCAGTCAGTGGCGATGCTAACATAGAGTGAATCTTGGGTAGTTATAGTACAGCCACTAGCCCATAGGGGGCCTTTTTTGGGGATATCATTGTAGATACTTTTGGGTGTATCATTCAAGCACTGACCCATAGCGGGTTATGTCGAAATGATGCCGATGTAGGACTGATGTATGAAAACTGAAACTATGTGATTATGGTAGGAATGTAATGTGTACTGATGTTTATGTAATATATACTGATGTTTATTAATGAATGGAATATATGTTGTGTATCGAGATTGGAAATTGTATTAATTATATGTATTTTCTTAATGTTGTGTAGAATGGCACCAAAACGGTCAGCTCAAATGTCAGAAGTGGATGTGAGTCGCCTGATTGCTCGACAGTTAGAGGCGGCGATACCGGATATAGTATCGCGCATCGCCGCCAGTATTAACAATACGACCAATCCAGACCCTGCGAGCAATCAAACGACCACCAATAATGTTGGGGAACAAAATGTTAATCCTCCACCGAACGGTAACCCGATTCCGAGTAATGACGCGCCGCCTAGGGTGGTCGTTACAGACAGTAATGGTCCTATACCTAGTGTAGAAACGAACCGCACCGAACCAACTCCTGCAACAAAGGGATGTTCAATCAAAGATTTTATGTTGTGCAAGCCCCTAGAATTTAGCGGGTCTGAGGGACCCAATGGGTTGGTTAAGTGGATTGAGAAAATAGAGTCTGTTGTGAACATCAGCAACTGCCCTGAGGATTACGTTGTTAAGTATGCTACATGCACGTTCACGGACCATGCCTTGACATGGTGGAACACAATAGTGCAAACTCGCGGTCAGGCAGCGACAAACCGCATGACCTGGGCAGAGCTCAAGGCCCTTGTACTGGAGCATTTCTGCCCGAAAAACGAACTGCAGAAATTAGAAAACGAATTGTGGAACCTGGAGATGCAGGGGGCAGACCACTTGGGTTATACGAACCGATTCAATGAGTTGTCGCGATTGGTGCCATGGTTGGTCACCCCAGAGTCAAAGAGGGTTGAACGTTATATATGGGGACTAACTCCAGTAGTAAGGAGTATAGTCAACGCTGGGGGACACAAGACGTTTGAGGGTGCGGTGACGCAAGCTGGCATCGTCACATTCGATTTCGTGAGGAGTGGGTCACTGAAGGTGGTAGGAGAGTCTGCTGGGGGAAAGCGAGGTACGTATGACAATAGGATCCAGGAGAAGCAGCAAAATAAACGTGCTAGGCCCGCTGCCCAGAACTACGCCATGACTAGTTCAGGCGGAAGGCAGGAATCGCAGAAAGGGACGTTCCCTAAGTGTGGGAAATGCGGTTACCAGCATGGTGGCGTGTGCAAGGAGGTAGTGTGCCACCGGTGTGGCAGGGATGGGCACTACGCACCGAGATGTAGGACAAACCTGAACAATTTGAACCGACAATCGCAACCTATCCGTGCGCAGCCATTTAGGACCCAACCAGCCCGACAACAAAACCCACAAGGAAACCAAATGATGACCACCAGTCGTGCTTGCTTTGAATGCGGCAGCACCGATCACTTCAAGAGGAACTGTCCGAAACTGAACCAGGGAGGAATTGGGAGGCAAACCATGGGTCAGGCATCGTCGTCCAATCCGGCGAGAGGCCGAGCATTCGTGATGGGGACGAACGAAGCACGCCATGACCCCAGCGTAGTGACAGGTACATTTCTCGTCTCTGATCATTACGCTTCTGTATTATTTGATACGGGCTCCGATAGAAGTTTTGTCTCCGTTAAATTCCTATCGATAGCAAACCTTCCGATTAGTGAAACCATAGAACCTTATACTGTAGAAGTCGCTAACGGTAAAACCATGATAGTTAACCAGATAGTTCGGAATTGCCCTTTTATTCTGAACGATCAATCCTTCCTGATTGACTTATTACCGGTAGAATTAGGTAGTTTTGACGTAATTGTGGGAATGGATTGGTTAGCACGTAACAAAGTGGAAATAAACTGTGAAAAGAAAATCGTCAAGATCCGGGTGTCGGATGACGAAGAGGTGTTAGTGCAAGGAGAGAAATCGGGCACAATGATACCATTTATATCCCACCTCAAGGTGTTAAAATATATACGCCAGGGATGCATGGCGTATCTAGCGAGCTTAACGGCCACTGATTCTGAGGAGAAACGGGTGGAAGATATCCCGGTGGTACGCGAATTTCCACAAGTTTTCCCAGAAGAACTTCCTGGATTACCGCCAACCCGACAGGTCGAATTCAGAATCGATTTAATACCTCAAGCTGGCCCTGTTGCTAAAGCACCCTACCGACTTGCACTGTCCGAGATGCAAGAATTATCCAATCAGTTGCAAGAATTTATGGATAAAGGATTTATACGACCTAGTCATTCCCCGTGGGGTGCACTGTACTATTCGTGAAAAAGAAGGACGGGAGCCTTAGAATGTGTATTGATTACAGGGAGTTGAACAAGTTAACAATCAAAAATAGGTACCCTCTTCCCCGAATTGATGACCTGTTTGACCAGCTGCAAGGTGCGAGCTATTTCTCAAAAATCGATCTTAGATCGGGATACCATCAGGTTAGAATTCAGGAGGAAGATATCCCAAAAACCGCATTCCGGACTCGCTACGGCCATTACGAGTTCTTAGTTATGCCTTTCGGGCTAACAAATGCGCCGGCAGTGTTCATGGACCTCATGAATCGAGTCTGTAAACCCTACCTCGACAAATTCGTCATTGTGTTTATTGACGATATTTTGATCTACTCGAAAAGTAAAGAAGAGCACGAGCAACATTTAAGAATAATTTTAGAGCTTCTGAATCAGGAGAAGTTGTATGCAAAATTCTCGAAGTGTAACTTCTGGTTACAAGAAGTGCAATTCCTCGGTCACGTTGTAAACCATCAAGGAATACACGTTGATCCGAGTAAGATTGAAGCAATTAAGAATTGGCAAGCGCCTAAAACGCCAAAGGAAATCCGCCAATTCTTAGGCTTAGCTGGATATTATCGTCGATTCATAGAGAACTTTTCCAGCATCGCCCAACCTTTAACTCTCCTGACTCAAAAGGATCGAAGGTATGAATGGGGAGAAGAGCAGGGAGACGGCGTTTCAAACGTTAAAGCAAAAATTGTGCCAAGCGCCGATTTTAAGTCTCCCCGATGGAGACGATGGTTTTGTCGCGTATTGTGACGCATCGCATAGAGGGTTAGGATGCGTGTTGATGCAGAATAATAAGGTTATAGCCTATGCTACCCGACAGTTAAAAGTACACGAGAAAAATTATACTACTCACGACTTAGAACTGGGAGCGGTTATCTTCGCACTTAAAATCTGGAGACATTATCTCTACGGTACGAAGTGCACCATCTTCACCGATCATAAAAGTTTGCAGCACATATTCGATCAGAAAGAACTGAATATGAGGCAACGAAGATGGGTCGAGTTGTTAAGCGATTATGACTGTGACATCCGTTATCACCCCGGCAAGGCTAACGTCGTAGCCGATGCCTTGAGTAGGAAAGATCGGGTTAAGCCATTACGAGTGCGGGCGCTGGGGATGATAGTCCAGTCGAACCTTTCGGACCTGATTCGAGTCGCTCAACGTGAGGCGTTGAAAGAGGAACAATTGGAAAAGGAGGGACTTTGCGGCAATGAGAAGAATTTCGAACAGCGCGTGGACGAAATTCTCTATTTCAAAAATCGGATTTGGATCCCGACCCTCCATGACCTTCGTGAATTAATCATGGACGAAGCGCATAGATCGAAATATTCCATACATCCGGGATCGGATAAGATGTACAAGGATGTGAAGGAGTTCTACTGGTGGCCGGATATGAAAAAGGATATCGCAACGTATGTCGGTAAATGTACGACTTGTGCGAGAGTTAAGGCGGAGCACCAGAAACCCTCGGGGATGTTACAACAACCGGAAATTCCCGAATGGAAGTGGGAACAAATCACGATGGATTTTGTGACACATCTTCCTAAGACGTCCCGAGGACATGATGCAATTTGGGTAATCGTGGATCGATTAACCAAATCGGCACATTTTATCCCGATTAGAAATAATTATAACACTGAGAGACTTGCGCAGATTTATATAAATGAAATTGTGTCCCGTCATGGGATACCCATCTCAATCATCTCCGATCGGGATAGCCATTTCACCTCCAATCTTTGGCAAGCTGTGCAAGAAGCGCTGGGAACGCGCATTGATTTAAGCACAGCCTACCACCCTCAGACCGATGGTCAGTCTGAGAGGACCATCCAAACCCTGGAGGATTTGCTTCGTGCATGCGTACTGGATTTTAAAGGAAATTGGGATCAACATCTCCCACTCGTTGAATTTTCCTATAATAACAGTTACCATAGCAGTATAAAGGCAGCGCCTTACGAAGCATTGTATGGTCGGAAGTGCCGATCACCACTCTGTTGGACTGAAGTGGGCGACACTCAGATTATTAGATCAGACCTGGTCCAGGAAACGACCAGCAAAATCCTTGAAATTAGGAACAATCTGAAGGCCGCGCGGGATCGGCAGAAGAGTTATGCCAATACCCGTAGAAAACCGTTGTCGTTTGAGAAAGGTGATAAAGTGTATTTGAAAGTATCACCTTGGAAGGGTGTAGTCAGATTTGGAAAGGCGGGGAAGTTAGCCCCGAGGTATATTGGACCGTTCAGTATTACTGCAAAAATCGGTCCCGTAGCATACCGATTAGAACTACCCGATGAACTGAGTGCAGTTCACAACGTGTTTCACGTATCGAACTTGAAAAGATGTCTGGCGGATGAGACATCGGTGTTACCTTTAGAGGGTGTCCAAATAAGTGACAAGCTCAATTTCGTAGAGGAACCCATAGAAGTAGTAGACGGGAAAATCAAGCAACTTAGACACAATAAGATTTCGTTGGTCAAAGTTAGATGGAATTCGCAACGAGGCCCAGAATATATATGGGAACGAAAGGACGAATTCCGGAAGAAATACCCCTATCTATTTCCTCAAAAGGAAGTAGTTGACGCGTAAAATTTCGAGGACGAAATTTCTTTTACGGGGGGAGAATGTAACGATTCCGGCAAATTCAGGTATACCCTAGCCGGTATATACTATTTATGTGTTATTTGATAATGAATATATGAATTATAATGTGTTTATACGAGTATGTATGATTCACAGTACGGATTATACTCGATTATACAGTTAATCGTATTGGAAATACGATTAACCGATTAACGGTTATTGAAGCCCGAACGAATCGAGGATACATTATAGACGAGATATATAATATTTAGTGATGTTTACGAAGTGTTAAAGCTTCGGGATAAGTGAATTAAAGCACAGAAAAAGAATTTCGATTTAATGGTACGTCGGTACGTTAAACGAAAACTTTAATACCAAACCAAGCAAGAGACGATCGATCAAGCCGATAAAGATGCGCAATTATTAATAATATGATGTTTTAAGTTGATGAAAGTCATGGTTTAAGTTTTTAAAGTTTTTAAATCGGTTTTATATAAATTTCATTTTTAGCCGAAAAACTACCGTTTTAACCTCGTTTTAAGCCGAATTAAACGTTTAACCGAAAAACGAACTGAACCAGATTATCCAAAACATTATCCAGATTACAGATATCCAAATGAGTGACCAAGAATGAAAAGGTGGGTCCCACCCCACCCCTCCATGTAGTCCGATCGGATTGGGGACGTCTCCCCTATCCTTTCATTTCTTTTTTCATCAAGCTATTCAACATCCATCTTTTCCTCTCAACTTCATGACCTAAAACCGAGACTTTGTAGCAAGAAAATAAGGTAAAGATCGAGATATTTAAGTGTTCATCTTCCTTTCTCGAGTTTTATTGCAAGAAAATGAGGTTTCAAGTGAAAAAGGGTGAAAACCCGAGATGAAACCGATTCTTGCATGATCAAGTGATGTATACGGGTTATACAAGGGATCTTGGTCCAAGAAAGGAGTTAAACGAACCAAAAACGAATTTTTACGGTTAAATCTTTGTTTTTAAGTCATAACCGAAACCATGAAAGAAATGGCTTGATTGTGGGTGTAACTTGCTTGGTGTGGTGTTATTGTGCTTGTAGGTGTTGTATCTAGTTGATAGCAAGGGCTAGAAACCGAGATCCTTGCGATTTGAAGCTAGAAACACAAGGTAGTTCGGTTTTTTTTTTATGATGTTGTGATTTGGACAGATTGTGATGTGTTTAGAGTTGGGTCATGAAATTTTACAGAGGTGTTAGATACATGAAAATATGAGTTCTGTGAATTTTTGGTAATTTTGGACAAAGGATGAATATTTGGTGAATTTAATGCTCGGTTTTGGCCAAAAATGGTGAAAAATAGTTAAATATCATGAACAATTCTGGAAAATTCCAGATAAGCTTTTTATAACATTTAAAAGTCACACACAAAATTTTAGGTCCGTTGGAGAAGTCTAAGTAGGCTTTTCGGTTAAACGAGCTCTAGGGTTTTCTAGCTCGGTTTTAGTGAAAATGGCATGTAAAAAGGGATTTTGGTTCTGAAAATATTACAGGGGACTATGTGGATGGCAGGGGTCATACAGGAAAAATTTGGGATTTTTCTAAGATCGTTTGGTATTTACGACATATTTAGTGTTTAAATGGTGTTTAAAAATAGATAAATAAATTTTAAATATAAAAATTAATTCTGGAAATATTTTTATAAAATTCCCCACTGTCAAAAAGTGATTTGTGCAAAATTTCAAGATCCGGGATTAAACGGATAATTATTGGTGCAAAAACAAACTTTTAAAGCTTAAAACGCGTAAACCGGTAAAGTTCGCCTAAACGAACTGACTGATGTATAAAAACCCTAAAAATGAACTATTTTCATATAACTGAGTTAAATGTAAATCATTCGAAAATAATTCGGATGATTTGAGTAATTTTAACCGATTTAACAGTTTCCGGTACGCCAAAGACGGAAACGGGTCCCGCGGCCAATCGGGGCGTCTAAACCGAGCTCTAAATCCACAACTTTAATTATATTATCAGTCAACAACTATTTTCGGGTCGTGTGTGACCAAACTCATTTTTGAAACGTAAAAACGGATAACCGTGTTAGGCACGCAAAACGGGAAAAACGACTAATAGTAATTTTGACTAGTGAACTCTAAACGATATCACAATCTGAGTCCGGAGAAGTGTTTCTGGGTTAACATTGCCCCCGGAGCGGGTACAGTACTGGGTTAACCGTGTCCCCAAATGTACCGGTTAACACGGTTAAAGTTATATTAATAGTGATTGTATAGTAACGAACTTAGGGATCGTATTACAGATCCGGATTAATAGCTCCCGTACTGTGTTACTGCTTGCGATAAGGTGAGTTTCACGAGCCCCTTTTTTTCTGAATTGTTTTTAAATATTTTCCCGGGGCGGAAAGCATGTTATTATTGAAATGTTTAAGTACATACCGAACACATGGAATTGCGTGTGTTTATAAATATTTGATTGTACGGGAATCGTACGGAATGGGTACAGTACTGGGTTAACAGTGCCCCAGATGTCCCTAGAAGTGTTACTGGGTTAACATTGCCCCCGGAATGGGTACTGTACTGGGTTAACAGTGTCCCCAGAGGTCCCTAGAAGTGTTTCTGGGTTAACATTGCCCCCGGAATGGGTACTGTACTGGGTTAACAGTGTCCCCAGATGTCCGTAGAAGTATAATTACATCGCTAATATATGATTATTATAATGATTTGTCACAGTTGTTTAAATTAGTGAAACTCATTTATTATAATGATCAAGCCGATAAAGATGCGCAATTATTAATAATATGATGTTTTAAGTTGATGAAAGTCATGGTTTAAGTTTTTAAAGTTTTTAAATCGGTTTTATATAAATTTCATTTTTAGCCGAAAAACTACCGTTTTAACCTCGTTTTAAGCCGAATTAAACGTTTAACCGAAAAACGAACTGAACCAGATTATCCAAAACATTATCCAGATTACAGATATCCAAATGAGTGACCAAGAATGAAAAGGTGGGTCCCACCCCACCCCTCCATGTAGTCCGATCGGATTGGGGACGTCTCCCCTATCCTTTCATTTCTTTTTTCATCAAGCTATTCAACATCCATCTTTTCCTCTCAACTTCATGACCTAAAACCGAGACTTTGTAGCAAGAAAATAAGGTAAAGATCGAGATATTTAAGTGTTCATCTTCCTTTCTCGAGTTTTATTGCAAGAAAATGAGGTTTCAAGTGAAAAAGGGTGAAAACCCGAGATGAAACCGATTCTTGCATGATCAAGTGATGTATACGGGTTATACAAGGGATCTTGGTCCAAGAAAGGAGTTAAACGAACCAAAAACGAATTTTTACGGTTAAATCTTTGTTTTTAAGTCATAACCGAAACCATGAAAGAAATGGCTTGATTGTGGGTGTAACTTGCTTGGTGTGGTGTTATTGTGCTTGTAGGTGTTGTATCTAGTTGATAGCAAGGGCTAGAAACCGAGATCCTTGCGATTTGAAGCTAGAAACACAAGGTAGTTCGGTTTTTTTTGTATGATGTTGTGATTTGGACAGATTGTGATGTGTTTAGAGTTGGGTCATGAAATTTTACAGAGGTGTTAGATACATGAAAATATGAGTTCTGTGAATTTTTGGTAATTTTTGGACAAAGGATGAATATTTGGTGAATTTAATGCTCGGTTTTGGCCAAAAATGGTGAAAAATAGTTAAATATCATGAACAATTCTGGAAAATTCCAGATAAGCTTTTTATAACATTTAAAAGTCACACACAAAATTTTAGGTCCGTTGGAGAAGTCTAAGTAGGCTTTTCGGTTAAACGAGCTCTAGGGTTTTCTAGCTCGGTTTTAGTGAAAATGGCATGTAAAAAGGGATTTTGGTTCTGAAAATATTACAGGGGACTATGTGAATGGCAGGGGTCATACAGGAAAAATTTGGGATTTTTCTAAGATCGTTTGGTATTTACGACATATTTAGTGTTTAAATGGTGTTTAAAAATAGATAAATAAATTTTAAATATAAAAATTAATTCTGGAAATATTTTTATAAAATTCCCCACTGTCAAAAAGTGATTTGTGCAAAATTTCAAGATCCGGGATTAAACGGATAATTATTGGTGCAAAAACAAACTTTTAAAGCTTAAAACGCGTAAACCGGTAAAGTTCGCCTAAACGAACTGACTGATGTATAAAAACCCTAAAAATGAACTATTTTCATATAACTGAGTTAAATGTAAATCATTCGAAAATAATTCGGATGATTTGAGTAATTTTAACCGATTTAACAGTTTCCGGTACGCCAAAGACGGAAACGGGTCCCGCGGCCAATCGGGGCGTCTAAACCGAGCTCTAAATCCACAACTTTAATTATATTATCAGTCAACAACTATTTTCGGGTCGTGTGTGACCAAACTCATTTTTGAAACGTAAAAACGGATAACCGTGTTAGGCACGCAAAACGGGAAAAACGACTAATAGTAATTTTGACTAGTGAACTCTAAACGATATCACAATCTGAGTCCGGAGAAGTGTTTCTGGGTTAACATTGCCCCCGGAGCGGGTACAGTACTGGGTTAACCGTGTCCCCAAATGTACCGGTTAACACGGTTAAAGTTATATTAATAGTGATTGTATAGTAACGAACTTAGGGATCGTATTACAGATCCGGATTAATAGCTCCCGTACTGTGTTACTGCTTGCGATAAGGTGAGTTTCACGAGCCCCTTTTTTTCTGAATTGTTTTTAAATATTTTCCCGGGGCGGAAAGCATGTTATTATTGAAATGTTTAAGTACATACCGAACACATGGAATTGCGTGTGTTTATAAATATTTGATTGTACGGGAATCGTACGGAATGGGTACAGTACTGGGTTAACAGTGCCCCAGATGTCCCTAGAAGTGTTACTGGGTTAACATTGCCCCCGGAATGGGTACTGTACTGGGTTAACAGTGTCCCCAGAGGTCCCTAGAAGTGTTTCTGGGTTAACATTGCCCCCGGAATGGGTACTGTACTGGGTTAACAGTGTCCCCAGATGTCCGTAGAAGTATAATTACATCGCTAATATATGATTATTATAATGATTTGTCACAGTTGTTTAAATTAGTGAAACTCACCAACTATTCGTAGTTGACCCGTTTTCTTTACATGCTTTCTAGGTGCTCCCAAACTGGAATAAGTGCTACATGCTTGATGATGCGTGCTTTTTGTGGAAGCTTAGTGATCATTTTGTATTAAATATGTTAATGTACTGTTAGTAAAACCTATGTGTTAACGCCTAGACGGTAACTAAACTCGGAACAATGTAATATGATGTGAATTAATGTAGTGGTGTTTTCTTTATAAGCAATGCTGTTGATATCAGACGTGTCTGTTGCATCCCGTTTACGTTTCCGCTGCGGTTACGGGGTGTTACACTTGTTGTCTTCTAGAATTTCTTCTTCTTCTTCCATTCCGAAGTCAATTTTCCCTTGTGGAAAATCTTCCTCATAAAACCAACCCGCAAAACTCTCGCTAATATCAGGAAGAAATAATGAAATAAGATAGCCAGAAGGAACCTCATGAAGTTTATCATAGGTTCGAGGAAGTTCATCATCAGAAGTATTACAGTCAATTTCTTTGTTGCTATCTTCATTCACCTCCTTGTCCAATACCTCATCCTTGACAACTTCATTCTCAACCTTACTATTCACCTTCACCTCATACTTTTGAATCACAGTTTCAATCTCATTACCATCCTTATCTTCAACCCCATTAACCATCTTAACCACATTAACCTCCTGTTTGTCTTCATCAACCACTTGAGCCACATTAGCTTGGAATACTGAATTCCAATTGAATCCTTCATCAACTTGGGTTGTGGCTACCTTTTGCTACGAGGTTGATGCTTCATCATGTTTCTTTCCTTGTGATGATTCTCCCTCTTGACGATGATATATAGCTTGTCTGTAGTAGTCTCGTCCAAAAGGATTTGCAGCATTATCATCCACACTCTTACTTGTGCATTCCCTTTTAAAATGACCTTTCTCCTTGCAACGAAAACATCTAACCTTAGACTTATCAAAGCCTAACTTAGAAGTTGCTCCATCAAGCACGTTCCGACCAGTTATCTCTTTGAATCTCTGAGCTCGTCTTATAACACTTGCCATGCACCATCTTATATCAATCATCTCCATTTCCTCTGGGTCAATCTGATCATAATCTTCTTTCATCATGTTGTAATTCCTAATGCAACCCGCCACTAAACACTCATATGATTCTAGCACAGATCCTAGAAACGCCAAGTGTTCCTTAATAGTGTCAGTGGTCATGTTTCCTGTGTTCTTCAGATTCACTGCTATGTTGCATTGGATAACATCAGATTCCTTTGAACTTGAAGCCAGAGTAGTTGGGATTTCTCCTGAGTAACTACAACTATATTGAGGAGTAGCAGCAACATTAGTAACACAAGCTTGACTGATTGGCTCAGCACAAAATGCAGTAGGAATCTTGGGATTTTGAGTGGTACTTGAGTTAGATCCCTTATAATACAGACCCACATCTTGTGACACGGCTGTAGACTTTATCTTTTGTTTCTTTCTCAGCTCCAAATCATGAGCTTCAAGCTTTTCGATGAAACTTGCAAGATTCAAACGAGCATAAGCAATGGGGCTAGATTGCTGAATCATAATAGAAGTACCCCACTCCTCAGGCAGAGCATCAGCAAGTTTGTCGATGTATTCATATTAAGGTTTATCAATCTTCAGCCTTTTCATCTCATTCACAAGATATCAATATCTTTCAATCAATTGAGCAAATGATTCACCCTTGACTTGAGTAAATATATCGAATTCCTTCTTCAGAAGTGCAATTTTACTCTTACGCATGTCAGGGTTCCCTCGATCTTTGTTTAAAAGTGCATGCCAAATTGAATAATAGGAACCATTATGTTGCAATAGTTGAAATAGCTCGGCTTTGACGGCTTGTTGAAATAGGTTTAACATCTTTTTCTCCTTTAGGAACAAATACTTTTCATTATCAACAATTTGAGATAATTGATAACTTTCTCCGGTCTCATTCTTGGGAATTATGTACTCTTCCTCCACGGCAGTCCATGTTTCGTAATTCAACGCTTGAACGTACGTCTCAAATTTGTCGGCCCATGAAGGATAATCTTCCATCCTAAGAAGCTTAGGAGGCTTATTGGCTGTACCCATCTCATTTTCTAAATTGATGTTTTAAAGTAGAATAGACGGCTGTGACACGAACGCACTTAGGTTTCAATTGATTCGGTGATTCGTGGTTGCACCCTAAATCTCAAAGACTATGATTTCTCCATCAACCTTATTCCTATGCAACTTGGGAGTTTCGATATCATAGTAGGCATGGACTGGTTAGCTCAACACCATGCCGAAATCGTTCGTATTGAAAAGTATATTCAGATTCCTCTTGATGACGATCGGATTTTGCGTATTTTCGGTGAGAAGCCTTCCAAAGGACTCAAACTTATGTCGTGTACTCAAGCCCAAAAGCACTTACATAAAAAGTATGTGGCTTTCCTTGCCAACGCCGTGGAAAAGAAACCCGAAAAGAAGACAATAAAAGACATTCCGGTAGTTCGTAATTTTCCCGAAGTTTTCCTCGACGACGTTTCTGGTTTACCTCCTACTCGTGAAGTGGAATTTCTTATTGATCTCGTTCCTTGTGCGAATCCTGTCACCAAATCTCCCTATCGTCTCGCACCTACGGAAATGCAAGAACTGGCGAGTCAACTCCAAGAACTCTCCCGCAAGGGTTTCATCCGCCCAAGTTCGTCACCTTGGGGCGCACCTGTTCTTTTCATTAAAAAGAAGGATGGTTCTTTTCGAATGTGTATCGACTATCGTGAACTCAACAAACTCACGATTAAGAACCGTTACCCGTTGCCTAGAATTGACGACCTTTTCGATCAACTTCAAGGCGTTTCTTGCTTTTCAAAAATCGATCGTCGTTCGGGTTATCACCAATTGCGCGTTCATGAGGATGATATACTGAAAACCGCCTTTCGAACTCGCTACGGTCATTACGAGTTTATGGTTATGCCATTCGGCTTGACCAATAAACCTGTGGTATTTATGGACCTCATGAACCACGTGTGCAAGCCTTATCTTGATAAATTCGTGATCGTGTTCATCGACGACATTCTCATTTACTCGAAATCTAAAGTTGAGCATGAAAAGCATCTACATGATATCCTCGAATTATTGAAGAAAGAGCAACTTTTTGCCAAGTTTTCCAAGTGCGAGTTCTGGTTAAACGAAGTTCAATTCCTTGGTCACATCGTTAACGAAAAAGGCATTCATGTTGATACCGTTAAAATCGAAGCTGTTAAAAACTGGAAGACTCCGACTTCACCCACGGAAGTTCGATCCTTTCTTGGTCTTGCCGGTTATTACCGCCGTTTCATTTTGAACTTTTCCTAGATTGCTTTGCCTCTCACCGCCTTAACTCATAAGGGTAAACCTTATGAGTGGGGGGCTAAGCAAGATGAAGCCTTCCAAACCTTAAAGCGTATGCTTTGCGATGCTCCTATCCTAGCCCATCCCCAAGGAAACGAGGATTTTGTTGTCTATTGTGATGCTTCGAATCAAGGTCTCGGTTGCGTTATCATGCAACGAGGCAAGGTTATCGCCTATGCGTCACGACAACTTAAGGTCCACGAGAAGAATTATACGACACACGACCTTGAGCTTGGTGCTGTTGTATTCGCTTTGAAAATATGGAGGCACTATTTGTATGGAACGAAATGTGTGGTATTCATCGACCACAAGAGCCTCCAACACATTTTCGACCAAAAGGATTTAAATATGAGGCAACGACGATGGGCCGAACTCCTTAGCGACTACGATTGTGAAATACGTTACCATCCCGGTAAAACAAACGTAGTGGTTGATGCCCTTAGCCGCAAAACCCATGTTAAGAGCATTCTTCTCCAAAGCGTTGTTATTCCAACCAACCTTCAGCTACGTATCTTTGAAGCCCAACACATCTCGGTAACCGAAGGCAATATGTACAAAGAGATGTCGTGTGGTGCTGAACTCCAACTCGAAACCAAGCGTGATGGTTTGCTTTACTTTCTTAATCGTGTTTGGGTCCCGGATTATGACAATCTTTGCACAATTGTCATGGACGAAGCTCACAAATCACGATATTCTGTCCACCCTGGTGCAGATAAGATGTACTTTGACCTTCGAACTACTTTCTGGTGGCCCGGCATAAAGAAAGATATCGCTATCTATGTTGGGAAATGTCTAACATGTGCCAAAGTAAAAGCCGAGCATCAAAAGCCTTCTGGTTTGCTCGTGTAACCTATTATTCCAGTTTGGAAGTGGGAGAACATTGCGATGGACTTCGTCACAAAACTTCCAACCACAAAAAGGCAGCATGATAACATTTGGGTAATCGATTAACCAAGTCAGCCCATTTCATTCCCATTTGAGAGAAACTTCCAATCAATCAGCACGCTCAAATCTATGTTAACGAGATTGTTTGTCGCCATGGTATACCTTTGAGTATCATCTCCGACCATGATGATCGTTTTGTGTCCCACTTTTGGAAATAGCTTCAAACCGCTATGGGAACCCGCCTAGATCTTAGCACAGCTTATCATCCTCAAATGGATGGTCAATCGGAACGAACCATTCAAACCCTTGAGGATATGCTAAGAACTTGTGTACTTGACTTTGGTGGTAATTGGGACACTCATCTTCCGTTGATTGAGTTTTCGTACAACAATAGTTACCACTCAAGCATCAAAATGGCTCCATTTGAAGCACTCTACGACCGCAAATGTCGTTCTCCTATTTGTTGGAACGAGATCGGTGAATCCCAGCTCACTGGACCCGAAATAGTACAAGAGACCACCGACAAAATTGCCCAAATCCGTAATAACCTGCTCGCTGCTAGAATTCGCCAAAAGTCTTACGCTGATAAGCGACGACGACCCTTGGAATTCGAAGTTGGTGACCTTGTCCTCCTTAAGGTTTCACCTTGGAAAGGAGTGGTCCGTTTCGGTATGAATGGTAATCTAGCACCTCATTTTGTTGGTCCATTTAAGATTCTTGAACGAATTGAAGACGCAGCCAATGGCCTCGAGCTTCCGTAAGAACTCCAAGGCATTTATCCCGTGTTTCATGTTTCAAACCTTCGAAAGTGTTTAGCCGATGAGAACCTTCATATCCCTCTTGATGAAGTACGTATCGATAAGACAATGCACTTCGTTGAGAGACCGGCGGAAATAATATATCGAATATATAAGGAAACCAAGCGTAGCCGAATCCCTTTGGTCAATGTTCGTTGGGAATCTAAGCGCGGTGCGGAATTCACTTGGGAGCGTGAAGACCAAATGAAGACTAAGTATTCGCATCTTTTTGCTACGGATGTTAATTCCTAATTTCGGGACGAAATTTCCTAAAAGTTGGGAATGCTGTGGCATTCGTCTTTTTTATTTATTTTTATAATTGTATTTGTTTTAATTTTCCCGTCTTGAGACCGAATATTGTTTATTACGTCAAGGTATTAATTATGTCACACGATTTTGTCTTTACTGTGTTTCACGCGTTAACGTTTCGTAGATCATTAAAGTATCAATTATATGCATTTTGATCCCTAAACTATGGTTTTATCCACTCTTGATCCTCAACCAAACACAAAGGACCAAATTGCAAAATAACAAAACCTCCCCCCCCTTCTTCTCTTCATCGTCTCCACCGTCGACCCCCCCTCCCCCTTTCCATCTTTTGATTCAATTGACCCAGGAATCACAGAATTAAACGCGTATATTCGTTTCTTGTTCAATGCGAAATCAAAACATTATAGAAAGTTTGTTAATTGACAGCTCGTTCATATCAATTTCTTTAACTCTAGAGCCGTGGACGTTTTGATCTTGTTAGCCTATAAATACGAGTCTAAAATCCAATTCACGAGCACCACACCATAGTCTCACTATCACGAAACTAAACCCCATACTAATTGCATCACTAAACTAGTTCTGGATCACGTTTGATTTCAACTTAAAGCCTAAACCCTAACTCGTCGTTCTCATACAATCCTTAATCATTCCAGGTAATTGTAATATGCATATGGGTCGCGATTTCATTCTCTACAAAACCCCTCTGTCAATTTTGATTGACAAAGGGTGTAAGATCCGATTGATAATTCTAAGGTTTATAAGGTTTGGGGGCTTGTTTGCATATCTGGTTATATATATTCTTTTCTATTTGTGTTAACAAATTGAAGCGGCTCAGATGGCCAGTGCATATCACCATAAACACGTGACCCGGCCAGGGGCGCAGGTTCGACCCTCCCCTGGTCTGGTTTTTGTTTTGTTTATTATTTCGTTTTAATGAAAATAAAAACTATATTTACATTTAAAAACTATATTGTGTATACTCATTTAAGCGAACTGAGCCCTGACAAGTTCTAAAACAAACCCGTATGAATATATATATACACATATGTACATAATTAATTATAGATCTATATATTTTGTTTAACAAAGATAATAATAATAATAATAATAATAATGATAATAATAATAATAATAATAATAAATGTGTTTCCTATATTTTTTAAATGGAACCTCGTTAAATTATCATACAAAATGTCTACATAAATAAGCCGGTAATTATATTTTACATGTTTTTCTTTAATAATCAAATATGTCGTTTCATTCTTTTTCTAATAATTAATAAAATTTAATTACACCTTTATCAATAATCTATAAAATATATCTAATACGTTAACGACCCCAAACCCGTTATAAACCCATCTCTTGTGTCTTGTTCGTTTATTTCGTTCAAGTATTCATTTCATTTACGCTCTAATAATTAGGACAAATTGTCGGGAATTCTCGTGGGACCAACTAGTTTGCTCTAATCTTAACCGTCTTCTCTTTACCATATTCCTCATTCCAAGTGAGTTCTTCATAACCCCATTTTAACGTTTTATAATATTTTGGGGGTAGCAAGTCACAAGTTTTTCATTCGTTAGTTATGTGATTGTTTACAAACCGATTCACTTATATCGTACATGTTAATATTATTCGTGCATATTGTTTATGATTATACGTGAACTTTCTTGCAACGTGTTTATTGTTTTTATGGTAGAAGTTACGCAAACGCAAACGTATACACATAGTGGGAGGGTCCGACGAGACGTACCCGCGCCGTCTAACGTTACAACTTCGGTTGTTTACGTAAGGTGGTTCTCTTCAACGGCTTCGGCTAAATGAACGGGAGGACGACACTATTTGATTTCATTTACTCTACGCTTGAATACTTATTGCATTACGATTGTTGAATCGCGAGTTTCCTATATATATGTATATGCAAAAACTTATGAAAACTCACCAATTTAATTGTTGACAAAAAATATTATTTTCAACGTGTTACAGGTTGAACCGATGGTGTGCTAAGGACGAAGATCCTTAGTTTGCCTTAGGATATTTAAAATAAAGAACTTGTTTACTTTTTCGATGAAGTGTTATTGTTTTCTTTTATTTATGAACTATGTGTGTACTTTTGATGATATGAAATGAATTAATTATAATAAATGTCGCTTTAATAGCGTTACGAGCTTATGAATGATCTGTACGTTACACCCGGGCGTATTCTGCTTAAAGCCGGGGTGTTACACCTGGGCGGGTCAAATTTTTGCTAGTCGCGATAGATTACTTTACTAAGTGGGTGGAAGCTAAACCATTGGCAACCATTAAGGCAGTAAACATAAAGAAATTCCTTTGGGAACTCATCATATGCCGTTTTGGTCTCTCGCAAACATTGGTAAGTGATAATGGAACCCAATTCACGGACAAAGGTTTACATGAATGGTTATCGGAGTTACATATTACACAAGTCTTCACCTCGATTGCACATCCACAAGCAAGTGGCCAAGTGGAACAAGCTAACCGAAGCATTAAAAATGGGATCAAGGCCCGGTTAGGAAAGAAGAGAACGGGATGGGTGGACGAGTTCCCACATGTTTTATAGGCTCATAGGACCCATAACAAGACGAGCAACTGCGAAACACCGTTCAGTTTAACTTATAGAACGGAGGCAATGATTCCGGAGGAAATCGTTGTCCCGTTCGCAAGAACACTCTTGATCACTGATAATGAAAAGGAGTTAAGATGGAACCTTGACCTCCTAGAAGAACGAAGGGAATTGGCAGCGATACGAGAAAGCATATATAAGCGCCAACTCCAAAAATACTATGATACGTGGGGTGAAAATATGCAAATTTAACAAAGGAGACTATGTGTTCTGAGATTACGAAGCGTCAAACGTTGAATCACCCAGAAAAATGGCTCCTACATGGGAAGGACCCTACGAAGCTCACACAGTTCTAGGGAAAGGCGCTTACAAACTAAAGAAAATAGATGGAATGTTAATTCCCAGAACATGGAATGTGGCACAGTTAAAAAAGTGTTACTTGTAAGCCTGCGAGCCATATTCTCGGCCTGCGTGCCATATTTTTGGCATGCGTGCCAATTTTCTGTAATTCGCGTAACGAATAGTATGAGTTATTTGATAATATGAAACAAAGTTACGTGCCAAATTCTCATTGTCATTAGTTATGTATTATTGACCTACGTGCCATATTTGCAAATTTTTATTTTCTTATGCATGATATATGTAGTCCTGTGTGCCTGTAAAGTTACATGTGAATCCTGTATTTTGAATATATGGAGGGTTTAGCATACAAACATTTATATTGTAGAACTCAACAAGAAAAAATGTAAAACTCATATCACATATACATCAAAAAAAGGGATTACAAAAGGAAAGCAAAAATAATTACATCATAAAGTAAAAAGATCATTCTTCATCCTGAATATAGTCGCGAAGCTGTTGGACACCATCATCCTAGAGAGCAAAACCTTGAATGGCATCTTGGATTGGAAAGTGAAGATCGTCAAAGGTTTACAGCTCTGTATCATATTTAGCATCAGTGTGCACAGCATGCAACGCAAAATCTTCCAAGGGACGCTCCTCCTGCACAAAGGAAACTCCTTCCTTGAAGCCTGCCTTGCGCCTAAAATCATAAGATGCATGAAGTAGTCGCGCAAGGCATTCTCCCAGATCTGCTCCTTCATGTATATGAGCGATGGTCTGAAAGAGAAAAAAACAATAATTATGATTCTAGACAAAGTATAAAACAAAGTAAAAGTGCGAAAAAGCTCATACCAAAGGAAGACCATGGCTCTTGAGCCATGCTTTATCATTAAGAGCTTGTTCTGCTTTCTGATTAAGATCACCATGCTCACCAATAAGTCTGGCATTATCCGTAGTGAGCTCTTCAATCAGACTGTCCTTGGTGGCGGCCGTAGCATGCAAGGAGGCAATGACATTCTCCTTGGCTGTAAGCTTTGTCTCCAAGACAGCTTTTGCATCCTCCGCCTTGGCAAGATCAGCCTCGCGAGTGCGGGTTTGAGCACGTGCGGCTTCAAGTGTAACATTTTGACGCCTGCACGCCTCTTCCCAGTCCTTGGCAAGCGTTTGCCGAGCCTTCTAGGACTCAACGGCCTTCTCAGCGTCTTTTAGCTTCCACTTCGCAGTGTTAGCCTCTAGACGATACCTTTCTTTCTCAGATCGTAGATCCTTGATGATATCCTCCTGACTGCCCCAATCATGACCTATTGTCATCCAATCGCGATAGATTTCTTGACTTGCCAATACTAGATTCCCACAAACTAAGGAATACACCTCACTGGTATCCAACACAATCCGCGGATCACACAAGGGACCCCACACGTGCAATGCCCTTATGTGATATGGAAGAGCAGTTGTAACAAACTACTTCTAGAAGATTATTCCAACATTTCCTAATAGCGACATCAACCAATAAAAGGATGGCAGCTGGACAACCTGATCACCATCCCAAATGGAGCCAGGCTGTCATGTCCTATAGACATGCGACACATGTCCATTCAGGTAGATATGAATATCTTGATAGTGACAACTCCACCAATCACCTTCCCTGTACCCTCGGCTATAAATACTCGAATAATCTCCATGAGGTATTCATTCACTCTCACACGATCAAAGAAATTACTTGTATCTTATACTTTATTACACACAGTACAGTACTTATTCTCACGCTGGAGGGTGGTTACGAGAAGACCCCCCCCCCATCTTGTCCTTCCCGTGACGAGACTCACGGTGTCTGTTTTGTAGGGAATTGGTCGGAATCGGATCTCATCAGGCAGTTAGTACACCCACACTTGGAGAGACACATATTCGGACTATCCAGTTCATTCTGTGCATCTTTAGTTACACTAGCACATGCACTCGATTTTTGGTTATTTTGGGTTAAACATTATCGATTTATCCTATATATACTTTATGGAGTAGTTGAATCTTATCTTACTATACTACTAAAGCAATACAAGGTTTCCACATGGCATTCAACCAACATGTCCACATAGGCTTCTAACTCATTAGTTCTCCATTTATATAACTTCCACATATTAATTTGAACAATAATGTTAAACATTACCTCATAGGTTGAAGAAAGTTTCAAAATAAATTGTTATAATCATCATTTATTGAGTAATAAAAAAAATTAATTGTTTTCATTGTTATTTTTTTTTAAATTTTGAGAGTTTTTTATTTTTTTTATTTATTTTTTTTTTTGGATTTTGGGAAATTATTTATAAATGTTTGGACTTGATGTTTGGATTGAAATGGTGGTTTAAGTCACGAGGTTTGGATTAAATTGTTGCTTTATTAAACGCGAGGATTAATAAAACTTATAATTATATCTAATTGTTATATTAATATTTGTACATTTTTTATGTTGTGTACTTAAATGTTTTATAATTTCAATAAGAATAGTTTTTATAACACACAACTTATGTTACAACATCTAAATGTTTGCGCTTCATAGTTTAGAACATGTGACTTCAGTAGATAATGAAGTTTTAACTAATATATCTTTTTTGTTTCATGGTATAAGTTAGAAATATGTTGCATAACTTAGAATTATGTTTTAAATTATTATTTTTTTCCATTTGTCTTTGTATGTTGGGTTCTTTTTAGGGGTGTTCATAATTTGATTCGCATTCGAAACATTCAAAATTCGATTCGATTCGAATTCGATTATTAAGATTCGAATTCGGTTTTAAAAAATTTGAATTAGATTCGATTCGTATTCGGGTATATTAATCGAATACGAACCGAATACGGATTTATGATTTATTATTCGATTCGATTCGAAATTCGAATTCAAATTTTATATACATATATTATATATGCATATGTGTGTGTGTATAATTATTTATTTTTATTTGTGTCAAATGCATAAATAATAAATATCCATTACAAATAATTAAACCCAATAGGCAACATTATTGTTTTTTTAGCCCATACTAATATGGGTGTTATTTACTTCTCGTTTTGAATATTCTAAATTTTAGACTATTTGTACTTTAGTTTTGAATTTATTATCATGTACTTTAAATTTATATGTTTGTTTTGCAATTATGATTATGGTTTTCGAACTTTTGGCATAGGTTAACTTGAATTATATCGTATTTATTCAAATTAAAATCGAACTTATTCGAATTCGATTCGAATTCGAGTTTCAAATACGATTTCGAATCAAATTTCGAATTGGCATATAATACGAATGCGAATACGAATCGAATAGTTCAACTTTTAATCGAATACAAATACTGGCGAAAAAAACAATTATTCGGATTATTCGATTCGATTTTACTTATAAATTCGTTATTCGATTAGATGAACACCCATAGTTCTTTTAATTAAAATAAAAACATGATATCTTATAATAATAATAATGCTAGATTATCTAACATTTGCAATTCTTTAAAATATATATAAAATGTGTGCGCACACACACACACATATATATATATACATATATATATACTAGTTTAAGACCCATGTATTACACGGGGAATTAATACAAATTATAATATTTAAACATTAAGAAAAATACAATCAATAACACATAACACAATTATCATATATTGTTAATACAATTGTAACTTACATTAAAATTACATGAATTACAAAACAAACATTACGCAACTATTTACAAATAAGAAAATTTTTCCTTGTACACTACATTTGTGGTTGTATTGGTCAGATTACATTGTTTATCAAGAATCCGAATCTTTAGCCCACACCTGCTTGTAACTCTTGACAATGCGACATATAGCTATCTATGTGAGAGCACGGGTTCTTTCAAGTACAAACCAACCCTAGATAATAATTGACCTTGGCTTTTGTTTATGGTAATCGCAAAACATACTGCAAGGGAAAACTATCGTCTTTAATCCATTTAACTATTTCTCACCTTATCATGGTAATTCTCACCTTAACCTATGAAATTCTAATACAAATTAAAGTAACATATTATGTCTACTTTTTTCATTGATAAAAATCCTAAAAAGCCAAAAAAGAAAAAGAGAAAAAAAGAAATTCGGTATAACCTGTATCACACGAATCAAGGAAATTACACAACTAATAATCCTTGATTTTTGCTTTCTATAGTTATCTTGAATAATTTTAGTAAAGTAATATTTTATTAAATATATATACGTTAATATTTTAAAAAAAATGTAATTGTAATATGTTAATGTAAATACACATATTGATAGGAATACATCTTCATTCATCTTTAAATTATTATGGTTTTGTAAAATAAACCAATATTAATATGATAAATGGATTTTGAAACACTGCATATTCAATAGATTATTTAGTTTATTATCATCATGTCTATACAAGACTCTTTCTGTTTTCTTAGGTTAAGTTAACAAATGAAATTATGTGATATTTGAAGGTTCCATTGGAAGTAGGAAAACCGCTTACTTACAAGATGTTAAATGGGGTCAAACTAAGTCTATCTGGCGATCACTAGCTCATGAATGCGGGCGGGCCTTGCAGTCTCACTTTGTAAAAGTTGGCTGCATACTAAAGGAGAATGGTAAAAACTCTTCAAAAATGTGAGTTTTTAACAGGTCAAAGGTGGGTCGTACAGGCAAAACGTTGCCCGCGTGCGTTTAGTGTGTAGAAGCTCATAATTTTATTTAGAAGCTTCGATTATTAACAAAGTAATATGATTTAGTAATCGTATTCGACACTAATTATTGATCAATAATAAAAGGTAAATTACACTTTTCGTTCTTAATCTTCGTTAATTACACAAATCATTCTTTATGTTTAAGGCTTGTCACAAATTTCTTCATTTCCACAAACTGGCGTTAAAAGCTTCTATTAGTTTTTTTTAAAAATGACCAGTTTACCCCTACAATCAAAAAGATAATAAACTAAATAATCTAAACACCTCAATTCCCCATCAAGCTATAAATTTGATCTGAACCGATTTACTAATTGTAGTAATATATAACAATAAAGATTCATACGTTTGTAGCAGTCGGATTTGGCTCCTTAGCAAGAACCGTGTCATCTATATCTTTCGTTCTAGATCGAAAACAATGAAAAAAAAAACTGCAACACATAAGCATAGCCCGGATGCAGCAATGACTGTATATTTTGTATGTTTTCTCGAGTTTCTATTTTAATTAAATCAAGCAAAAATCCCTCAAACAGTCAAACTATAAACCATCTGTATAATAACGCAACTATGCGTAAAAATCCAACTTTTACCCATAAAAAGAAAACGGTTAAGTCACATAAGTAACAAAGATTACATACATAAAAAGGATCTAAATCATGATTATATAATTTAGATTCCCATCAAGCTCAATAATCAAAAAAATAATAAACTAAATAATCTAAACACCTTAATTCCCCATCAAGCTATAAATTTGATCCGAACCGATTTACTAATTGTAGTAATATATAACAATAAAGATTCAGAAAATTGAATTTTAATAATCCCAACTTTCTGTTATTGGCCAATAATAATCCCAACTTTGTTTATTCTCACCAGTGATCCCAAATTTAAAAAAGTTGGCTCTCAATGGTCCTTCGTTAAAAAAAACCTAACGGCGTTAAGTTTTTTCCGTATTTCAAACTGATTTTTTAGGGCTTTTGATTGCAAGAACGATACGAGTCGATTGATGTAAAACTTAGCTTGAAACGATACTCCAAATAGCTTAATTTTTGTTAATTTTAAATTCAAACACCCGATTTGAAGCACTAATCAAGCCATTTGAAGCATCATTTTGAGCTAAGTTTTACGTTAATCGACTCGTATCCTCTTTCTGATCAAAAGCCCTAATAAATCAGTTTGAAATTTGGAAAAAACTTAACGTCGTTAGGTTTTTTTTAACGGGGAACCATTGAGAGCCAACTTTTTTAAATTTGGGACCACTGGTGGGAATAAACAAAGTTGGGATTATTATTGGCTAATAACATAAAGTTGGGATTATTAAAATCCAATTTTCCTAAAGATTCATACGCTTGTAGCACTCGGATTTGGCTCCTTAGCAAGAATCACGTCATCTATATCTTTCGTTCTAGATCGAAAACAATGGCAAAACAAAAAAAAAATTGCAACACATAAGCAATAGCCCGGATGCAGCCATAACTGTATATTTTGTATGTTCTCTCGAGTTTCTATTTTATTTAAATCGAGCAATCCCTCAAACAGTCAAACTATAAACCATCTGCATAATAACGCAACTATGCGTAAAAATCCAATTTTTACCCATAAAAAGAAAAAGTAAGTCACATAAGTAACAAAGATTATATACCTGAAAAAGGATCTAAATCATGATTATATTATTTAGATCTTTTTTGAAGGCCATTATTAAATTCAACAAATTGCTTATTGGTTCATTGAACTGAGGAATATGAGAGAATCTTGATGGCAAAGTTGTAATGTTTTTAATGTCTCTGATATTTTGGATCAAGAATCATATGGAAGTTGTCTTCTTCATATTATAAAGTTATTACACAGTCATCAATGAAGTCAATCAGAAGTCTTTGAAACATTAATTACAGAATCAGATAACTTAAATTATATTATTTATGGAAATTACTTGAAAGCTCCCATAAATAAATAAAATAAAATAAAAAAATACTATGATTCTTGATTTAGATTTTGTATTTCAACAACCTTAAAACTAAAAATCCCTAAAAATGAATCAAAACAAACAGTAAGCTATTCAAGATTTGCAAACTAAACACCTAAATTCCCCATCAAGCTATAAATTTGATCCGAGCCGATTTACTAATTGTAGTAATATATAACAATAAAGATTCATACCCTTGTAGCAGTCGGAGACGGTGGCACCAAAACCGGCCTCACATGATTTGAAGAGAGCAACAGAGACACAAATTCAGCCGCCATGGGGTTCAATTGACTCAACCTAATTTCGGCTAAATCAAAACCTTCAAACATCAATTAAACAAAGAAATTGATTTTTAATAATGAAAACGTCAGTTAAACAAAGGAATTGAAAACGTCAATTAAACAACTAAAGACATGAATCTAGAGAGAGAAACAAAGGAATTGATGTTTACTGTATGAATTAGAAAAACCGAGCTTCAATTCAAAAGACCAGATCCAGAACAGAAGGAATGAACGGTCTTGTAGCTTTAATCAGATATGGGAGAAGGCAGCCTAGGGTTGATATCTGGGAGCTAATAGTAGCGTTGCTTTTGGGAGGTGTGGGTCCGCTGCATCTAGGGTTTGTTATTTGGGAGAGTTGACGAAAACAATTGGTATGAATAAAATACAGATCCGGAATAAATTATTTGGACGGGTCGACCCGAATCCGAAATAAATACCATTTTAGTGGATATGGGCTAGAAAAAGGGAGGAGTCATGAGAGCATGACAAGTGGCAAAATATGATACTCTTTTATTAGAAATTTTATTAGAATAGCAAGATAAGAAGTTTCATATATTTTCCGTTCGTGCGTAAGTAGTAACCTATTCTTTCTTTGAATGAATATAAATGAAGAAATATAAAACCAAACACTAGAAATCATTCACAAAACGTTACACAGTTCAACATCCTGCCTGAGATAAACATAAACCACCACCAGCGGTGGCGGAAGAAAGAAAATGGTGCACACCGCCTACGACTCAGTGGAACTCGTCAACTCGTGCCCCACAAAGATCGACGCCGTGGAATCCTACGGCTCCAGCCTCCTCGTGGCCTGCGCCGACGGATCTCTCCGAATCTACGGGCCCCAAACCCTCGAACTGAAGCGAGAGCCATACGCGCTTGAGCGGACTGTTAATGGGTTCTCCAGACGGCCCATGCTGGCCATGGAGGTGCTGGGGTCCAGAGAGCTTCTGCTTTCCCTCTCGGAGTCGATTTCCTTTCATAAGCTGCCGAGTTTGGAGACGCTGGCGGTTATTACCAAGGCCAAAGGAGCTAATGCCTACTCCTGGGACGACCGCAGAGGCTTTCTCTCTTTCGCCAGGCACAAGAGGGTTTGCATTTTTAGACACGAAGGTAATAATAATAATAATTCACTTGCCTTGTTTGTTGTTGAATGCTATTACTGATTATCGAATTGATTGACAGGAGGCCGTGGTTTCGTGGAGGTGAAGGAATTTGGAGTTCCAGATACTGTGAAATCAATGTCATGGTGCGGAGACAATATATGTTTGGGGATTAGAAGGGAATACATGATCTTGAATGCTTCAAACGGTGCGCTGTCTGAGATCTTTCCGTCCGGTAGGATTGCTCCACCGTTAGTGGTGTCTCTTCCCTCCGGAGAGCTTCTTTTAGGGAAGGTAATTACTTAAGGTAATTACTTAATCTTCATATCATGTCACTGATGATATATTATCTAGGATAACATTGGAGTGCTTGTGGATCAAAATGGCAAGCTTCTTCAAGAAGGTAGGATTTGCTGGTCGGAGGCGCCTGCGGTCGTTGTAATCCAGAAGCCTTATGCAACTGCTCTTTTGCCAAGGCACATCGAGGTTGGATTTGTTATTTTATATTTGGAGAAGCATTTGTAGTTTTGGGACTTATGGTACATTTGAGGTTTGCAGATACGGTCATTAAGAGTGCCTTATCCTTTGATACAAACGGTTGTTCTTCGCGATGTGTGTCGTATTCACCAAGGAAACAATGCTATTATTGTTTCGTTAAGCAATTCTGTTTTTGGATTGTTTCCTGTTCCTCTTGGTGCTCAGGTTTGTCTCAAGTTCTTATGTAAAGTTTAACGCTTTATGTCAAAGATTTAATATTTACTTGATATATGAAATGCAGTATTTAACATAACATTCCATCATTGTCATTATAATAAATCCATTTGATAATGTGCAAAATTAAGAAAAAAAAGGCAATCTTTGTATGTTCTCACTTCACAACTGAGTAGATAAGTGGCTTTACCGGGCATAGAACTAAAGCACTTCATGCAATGCAGATTGTACAACTGACAGCATCTGGAAATTTTGAGGAAGCTTTAGCATTGTGTAAGTTGCTTCCACCCGAATACTCTAGCCTTCGAGCTTCAAAGGAGCAATCCATTCATATTAGGTACAAATTTGCATATTTAGATGTCAATATATGTTCACATCAGTTATTCATATATATGTCAAAGGAGCAATCAATTCATATGATTTGTTTGTTGCAGATACGCGCAATATTTGTTTGAAAATGGGAGTTATGAGGAAGCAATGGAGCACTTTGTGGCATCTCAAGTGGAAATAACATATGTGCTATCTTTATATCCATCTATTGTTATTCCCAAATCGTCCTTGGTGAGTGAACTAGATAAGTTTCTGGATGTGGGTGGCGAGGCATATCTATCAAGGGGCAATTCGGGTATTTCAGATGATATGGAACCATCTTCTAATGTATCAGAACATGACGAGAGTTCAGCTCTTGAGTCCAAGAAAATGTCTCATAATACGTTAATGGCACTTGTTAAATTCCTTCAGAAAAAACGTAACAATATTATTGGAAAGGCGGCTGCTGAGGGGACAGACGAGGTTATTTCAGATGCAGTTGGACATACGTTTGGTTCTTATGAAAGCAGCCGACCGAAGAGGTCAACAAAAGTCAAAGTCAACATAGCCCTTGATTCGGGTGCTAGAGAGATGGCAGCAATATTGGACACTGCTTTATTACAAGCCCTACTTTTGACTGGTCAAACTGCTGCTGCTTTGGATTTATTAAAAGGCCTTAATTATTGTGATGTGAAAATATGTGAGGAAATATTAAGAAATGGGAATCAGTATTTATGTTTGTTAGAGCTTTATAAATGCAATTCATTGCATCGTGAAGCTCTTAAACTCCTTCATCAGTTAGTTGAAGAGTCCAAATCGGATGAACCGAAAATCGAGCTCACTCAAAAGTTCAAGCCCGAGATGATTATTGAATATCTAAAAGTAAGCGCTTTCTTTGTTTTACCTTTCTTTGTGTGGTAATAATAATCAAAATGTGTAAATTCTGTTATGCAGCCTTTATGTGGGGTCGACCCGATGATTGTATTGGAATTCTCAATGCTCGTTCTTGAAAGTTGCCCAACACAAACGATTGAGCTTTTTTTATCAGGACACATTCCTGCTGACTTGGTAAACTCATACTTAAAACAACACGCGCCCAACATGCAGGCTACATATTTAGAGTTAATGCTTTCAATGAACGAAAACAGTATCTCTGGAAACTTGCAGAATGAAATGGTACATTCTCATCCTTTTAGACTTGTAAACGAGCCGAACGAACATGAAGGGACATGAACGAAGCTTGTTTATTTTTGTGTTCATTCATTAAGAAAATGAACATGTTTGTGTTCGTTTATGTTTGTTCATTTATATACTAAACGGATGGTTCATGAACATAAACCAAAACAAACAAAGATAAATGACCAAACATAAACCAATGTGAATATCCAAATTAAAGTCTAAAATACCATTATCATTAAATCAAACATTTCAAAGTCAAACAAAGATATATAATCAAAGGGTGTTTAAAATATGAAAATCAACTTGATTTCAACTTAATATTGGTAATAAATAAATTTGAACGAATATTTAAAACGAACATAAACGAATGAACAAATATAAATGAACAAACATCTAGCCGAACGGTTCATGAACGGTGTTTTGTTTATATGCCTACATCCTTTTCACCAAATTCTAACACAAAAACACACACTAAAGGCGTTTTGTATGGTTGTTGTAGGTGCAAATATATCTTTCAGATGTACTCGATTGGTACGCTGACCTCAGTGCTCATAACAAATGGGACGAAAAAATTTACACTCCAACACGAAAGAAACTTTTATCTGCATTGGAGGGTATTTCAGGATACACGCCTGAGGTTTTATTAAAACGGTTACCAACAACCGGCCTTTTTGAAGAACGCGCACTTTTACTAGGCAAAATGAACCAACACGAGCTCGCATTGTCTATTTACGTTCACAAGGTTGACTTTCTCAAATACAAGTTTTCAGTCAAATATAATTCATTTTATTAACTTTTTGAAAATATTCAGCTTCACGTTCCCGAGCTTGCACTATCGTATTGTGATCGCGTGTACGAGTCAATGCTTAATCAACAACCCGCAAAAGCTTCTGGAAACATCTACCTAACGTTACTGCAAATCTATTTGAATCCTCGTCGGACAACAAAGGATATTGAGAAGAGAATAAGTAACCTAGTATCAACTCCGACTCCTAAGGTTGGTGGGTTGGCGGTTAAAGGTAACAAAGGACGAGGGTTTGGTAAGAAAATTGCGGATATTGAAGGTGCGGTTGAGGATACTAGAATCAGCCCGAGTGGGACCGATAGTGGGAAAAGTGATGGTGATGGTGAAGATGATGATGGCGATGTTGATGGAGTTTCTAATATGATGCTCGATGAGGTTCTTGATGTTTTGAGTCAGAGGTGGGACCGGGTCAATGGAGCACAGGCTCTTAAACTTTTACCTAAAGAGACTAAACTACAGGTAATCGCTTACTTTTTTTTTTATTTTTTCATTGTTTGCTTTCAACTTCTTTACTCAATTTATTCAAATAATGTATGTATCATTGTGATTAAATTGTTTTTATAATATAGTTAATACATTAAGTTTGTGAGTTTTTTTGTTTGATTGGTCAGAACTTAATTCCTTTTCTTGGACCTCTGCTGAGAAGAACCAGTGAAGCACACAGAAACTTTGCAGTTATTAGAAGACTCAGAGAAAGTGAGAACCTCCAGGTCTCTCTCTCTCTCTCTCTCTCTCTCTACACACACACACACACACATATATATCTATGCACACTGTTAAAATTTACGAACAAGAAAATTCGTTTTATGGGCATAAATAACCATCATATTAGTTTGTTCATATGTATTTTTTTAGTTTGGTACTGTAACAACGAATGTGTAGTGAAATAATCTACACATGTGCAGGTTATATACATATACAAACAATAAAACTAATTCTTTAGTTTTAGGAATTTCAGAAATGAGTGAGAAACAACAAACATTACCATTTTCTCTTATTTATATAATTTTTTAAGATTGAAAAAATGAATGGTTCATTTTCGTCCGTGTGTTCTTGCTATAGTGTTCTTCATAGATCCCACACGCTTGAGCGCGCACACACATACAAATAAAAAGTTAATTTTTTGTTTAAAAAAAATTATAAAATACAAGAAAAGGATTGAAATGCAATGTTTATTCAGCTCTTCTGACATTTTAATAACACAAACAAACTTTGTTTATAGAACCATCCAATACACGTGTAAATCAATTTAAAAAACATATGAGCATATTAGTTTAATGGTTTCTTATAAAATATGAACCATTGATTGAATATGTATTATGAAGTTAGTTACACAATCAAAATTTGCCAAATACTGGAAACAACTGCTCATTTCAAGCACATCTAAACAGTAAACACAATCTCAAGCATAAAAAATACAAACCGCTTCGTTTAAGACTTAAGAGTTGTTTGGATGCAATGTGCAGGCTAAAGATGAGTTGTACAAGCAAAGAAAAGCAGTTGTGAAGGTAACAGCCGACAGCATGTGTTCCCTTTGTAACAAGAAAATAGGAACCAGTGTTTTTGCTGTCTATCCTAACGGAACCAAATTCGTGCACTTTGTTTGCTTCCGTGACTCCCAAAATATGAAGGCTACCGGTAAAGGTAGGAGAATAAGATAGTCTGCAAATCCCAACTTCAAACTTCTAGAACCATCTAGAAACTTCAAAGTCGTGATTTAACATTTGCGATTCACCTGCAGCAGCCAGAAAACAGTGTGCAAAGCTTGTGCTTTGTTATGTAGAGTTTGTTAAGAATTATGAGTGGTGTTGGTGCTTTGTGAAAGTTGTATTTATCACTATTGATATTGTGTATAGACAGCAGGCTTGAGGTTTATTTGTGGTGTTGTTCGATACATGCCATTGGGTTTGAATATCATTTCTAAATTCATATTTGGTTTGCTATCTTTTACGGGTGTAAATGGGACATATAGCTCTCTTTTTTTAAAAAAAGTTATTTATTTTTGGGGCAACTTATAGAATAGTAACCAACTTTCAAAAGTGTTCCAATTAGGTCACTTAACTTTAAAAAGTGTTTCAATTAGGTCACTCAACTTTCGTGTTTGATTAAATTAAAAGTTTTAACATGTTTTTTTAGCCAATTTCTTTTCTGTTTCACATAGGAAATCTTTTTATCTTTTTTTTGAAGTTGACGTTGAGTGGCGACGTGAATTTTATTTTTTATTTTTAAATTTTAATATAATTAACGTTTTTTTTAAAATTTTTAAATTTAACTACATATATTGCAAATTCCGACACCCACATCTTATCATCAATTTCTTTCTTGACGTACACAAAAATCGGTGAGACTTGATTTGAAGATTTAGTGACCCGATTTGAGGAAAATATGCATCAGTGACCTAATTGGAACACTTTTGAAAGTTGGTTACTATTCTATGAGATTTTCCCTTAATTTTTTTATCATGATTGTGTTTGTACTATTAAATGTAACCTATGGGGTGCTTTGGATTCCTTAATTTTACCTCCTTATGACTTGTAGCACTAAGTTATAAGTTATAAATTTGTAACTTATCAACTTATCCTCTCACGTAATAAGCAATCCCAAACATCTTTTTTAACTTTTAATAAGTTATAAGTCATAAAGAGGCAAATATAAGGAATTCCAAACACTTTTTTTAACTTTTCATACCAGAAAGTTGAGAGTTTAGATTGTAGTGGTGTAACCGGCGCCCAAGGGTGTTCAAGACCGGATTATCCGGTTTTCGGATATTGAATATTGATAACCGAATCCGTATCCGAAATTTTGGATATCCAATTTTCGGATATCCAAAATTTCGGATACGGATTCGGTTATTGAAACGGATAATCCGAATTATTAAAAAAAATTGAATTTTTTATGCATACTTTAAAACTAAACACGTGTCGAGATAAAAACACATTCAAGAAATTCATGAACCAATTCAAACAACCAAAGATATCTAGAACAAATTCTAAGAAAAATTTCAAAATTAGTTCGTCAACAATTAAACATTTATAATGGGAGGGAAACCCTAAAATTAAGTTATAACTTATAATATTTATTAATTATTTTTATTTTTTAATTTTTGGATATCGGATAATCCAATTATCCGATTTTTTTAGAAATCGACATATTCTCATTTTATGTGAGGGGTGTTTTTATAATTTAGAGAGTGATTTTGTGTGTTGTGAGTGAAGAGTTTTTATATTTTAGAAAAAACAGTGATTTTTCTGTATATTTGAAAAGTTACTGTTCATCCCCTATAATTTTTTAATATTTTTTGAAAGTAGTTGTGAGGTGAGATAAAGAGAAAAGTTAATGATAAAGTTATAAAAAGTATTTAATTGAAATGAAAAGAGAAAATATTAGTGTAATTTTTGGTTTAGAGATAAAGGATTGGATGAGAATATGTCTTAAACTCTATGGATGTTTCAAACTGGAGTTGGCCAGTCGGTTATACCGAAGATAGTCGATCACCTTTAAAGAAAAAGAAAAATAATAATAGGTAAAAGTTTGAACAACTGAGATGGGCCAGCCCAATGAGCCTCTGTGTCCCGGATGGATTGATTATCTATCTGTCATTGCCATATTTTATTTATTTTAGCTTTTGGATGTATTCATTCTTCAACTCAGCCCTTGAATAATCATAACCCAGTTCCTGTAAATCTAAATCATGATTCGAGCTGTGTTAGTGATCAACAACCAAGGCAAACCTCGCCTCGCCAAATTCTACAATTACACGGTTCCTATTTCTTCTATTCTAACTTCATTTCTTGCTCAATTCAATTTGATTTGATTATTCAATTTCAACTTATTTGAATTTAGCCTGTGGAGCAGCAGCAGCAAATTATCCGCACCATCTATTCAGGTCAGCTTTTATTTAATCTTTGCTTTTGATTTTTGATCTTAGGGTTGCAATTCAATTGCTTCTTCTTCTTCTTCTTCTTCTTCTTCCAGTTTTGTGCTTGCAGCCTCAAAATGTCAGCAATTTCATTGACGGAGGCTCGGTTTTCGGTCAGGTATTATTTCATTCCAAATGTGCCTAATCATATAGTTATGATCTAATACGAAATGATAATATAAATTTAGGGGACGCACCTCGTCTACAAGCTCTTCGCAACTTTGTATTTTGTGTTTGTATTTGATAGCTCTGAAAACGAGTTGGCCATGTTTGATCTTATACAAGGTGCGACTCTAATTAGTATTCTTGTTTGTTTGTTTGTTTGTTTTGTTTATCATTCCTTCTTTCATTTGAGTTTGATTCTTCAGTCTACGTGGAAACTCTGGAAAAATGCTTCAACAATGTATGCGAACTCGATATAGTTCTCAATTATACCAAGGTACCTTTCACTTGTTCACAATCCTTCTTTTCAACCTGGCCTATTCATTAAGTAATCTTCTTATTATTGTTATTATACAGATGCATACCATCTTAGATGAAATGATTCTTGGTGGTCAAGTTGTAGAAACTAATTCTCAAAATATTATTCAGGCTGTAGAAGAAATTTCAAAGTAATTTCTCTCAACCACACGACCCCTCACATGCTTTTTTTTAATATATCAACAAATTATTCTGATATGTGCAGGTTGGAAAAGGTTACAGATGCTACTAAACTAATCTCAAAATCCGCATCGATACTGTGGGGCTAAGCAATGTTATTTGCGAGGAGGCGTTATTAGAAACCCAACAATTGAAAGTTTACTCAAATTATTATGACAAACTAAGATGTAACATACTTGTTTTTACTGAATACCAGTTTTGACAAAAATACTTGCTAAATAAACGATAAATCCGACTATTAATTGACTAGTTCTTGGTTTGAGCTTCTAATCCCTCGGATTTTCTTTGGAAATTTCCAGTCATCTGTCAAATTGAAATCAAATAAGACTTGGATTTTGTATTATAATGATGGTGGGTTTGTAAGAAGTAAGAACGCATACCTTGTGCCAAGTTGCTTTGAAGCAAGCCTTGTGTTCATCAAAAGAGGCATGAAAGAAAGAGTTGATGTTTTCCTTTGCATTGTCCGTGAACTTAGATTCCTTGGATCTCTTCCTTGTACAGTATTTGGTATCAACCATGGGTACTGGCATCTTGTCGGAGATATTATTTTTGGTACTCTCTGTTTGTGGACTCATTGGTTGCTTCTCTCTTTTTAGCCACATCTGATCAGTTTAACAACTATGAATAATAAAAATAATCTATGCATAAACTCAACTGGTAATTTGATCAAAATATATGTCAATAGTGTAAGAGATTTTTTCATGACATGTAAATAATTAACAGGTGGCTACAATACATGTTAGATTTGGGTAAAAGAGAATTTGCATTTATTAGGTTTATTTATTTGGGTCTTTTAGAACAAATTATAAGGCACTGATGCTGCAAATGTTTTGATATAATGATTTTAAACGACTCACTTCAATCGGAAAACTCATTGACATGAACACGATCGGCATACTTGTAAAGCGGTTTGTTTTGACTCGAATCGGATGCATGTTTGCATAATAAATTGATTTGCTTCATCTAAAGCTTATGTGCTAGCTTCATATATAGTGATTATGTAGGCATGTATTGTATGTAAAATAATGAATGAAGGCAAGAAGTAAATTGACCTACTTTGAATCTTTGTTTGAGACGTTGAAGGAGTAAGATGAATGAAGAATGAATAGGCAGGTTTTATATTGCGTTTTCTTTTTCCCCAAGAAATTAAGAAACCTTGGCAAGGAAGTTATGCTCTACCAGTATGCATCGTAAATTAAACAATAAAGTATTTTAGTTATTTAGTAAAGAAATTAAATGCTGTTGCAAGAATTAAATGATATAATTGTTACGTGATATATCAGATAAAATATACTTCACCTTTTAGTTTTACTATCACGTAACAAACAATTTTTTTTTATGCAATTTATCCAATCATCTTAAATTTACCGGTAAAAATGCAAAAGTATCTTAAATCAAACTTGGGACAATAGGTTGACAGTTCTGGAAGCCCGATTAGTAGCATTGGCCCATCCAGAACTGAGGGGGGAACCGAAACCGAGCGGCCCATCATAGAGGTGCACAAATCGGTTAACCAATAACCGGTTAATTTTCTAACCGGTTCTTTTACCAAGAAATAACCGGTTAGACCGGTTAATCAGGTCGTGTACTAACCGGCTTTGATAAATTAATAAAAAAAATCGGTTAACCGGTCGGGTAATAACCGGTTAATAACCGTTTTTTAATAAAATATTCATAAAAAAATCGGTTAACCTGTTAGTAACCGGTTTTGAAATGAATAATATAAACCGGTTACTAACCGGCGGTTAGGATCGGTTAGTAACCGGTTAGGATTGGACCGGTTACTAACCGGTTAGACTTTCAGTTAGAAACCGGTTAACCGGTTTCTGTGTCCACCTCTAGTCCATCGAACAAGCTAATCAAGTAATCTCAGACGTTCCACTCGCCTCTCGGTTCTACTACTTAGATGTGAAGTTTACAAGTTGAACATAGGCTACGTAAAATTACTATTATTAGCAAATGATAAAGTGAAATTTAAACCCAAGTGGATGAAAGCGATGCAGGGTGAGATCGATTCAATTGGAACAAAATATAAAATAAAACAAAATATGGTGTTTAACAGAGTCACGAATCAATGGGTTTGAAACAATGTTTTAAAAACCGGTATTTAATTCATACCGGATTGGAATAAAAAATGGTACAACCGGTTTAACCGGTTCTACTGTGAGGTTCAACTGGGTTATATACTTTACTTTATAATTTCATAAAAATGCAACTTTAACTCAAAAAATACATGATTTCATAATAAAATATCATTCAAAAGTTATTCCATGTTTAAAAAACAATACAAAAGCACTTGATTTTCAAACAAAGTTATTTTAAAATAAAGGCGCATAATATATTTATGCTAACGGAGTGTTGTATGCCTGAGTTCACGTTCTCTTAAAATATGAAATTCACTCTCATCGCCAACCTCGTCAACAAGAGTATAAGTACTTTCATTCCCTACTATAATAATAAAAAGCTTTAGTTACCCATAATCATAATATACAAAAATTACATGAAATAATCATTCAAAAGTTATACCATATTTAAAAAACAATACAAAAGCACTTGATTTTCAAACAAAGTTATTTTTAAATAAAGCGCACAATATATTTATGCTATCGGAGTGTTATATGCCTGAGTTGACGTTCTTTTAAAATATGAAATTCACTCTCATCGCCTACCTCATCAACAAGAGTATAAGTATGTCAGGACCATGAATCGGGTGAAACCATCTAAAAAGGTTGACAAGAACACACCGACTCGATTATCCAAAAGGCCTGTTGAATATCACGATGGAATCAGGATATCCAACGTGTGGGAACGAAGTAGTGAAAATAGCAAACACAAAACAATAAAAGATAATCAATAAAAACACATTCAAAGACAAAGATTCACTGTATTAAATGAGTCATTAATGAAACCGTGAAAGGAATGTCTAGGGTTTTGTGTATGACGGCGGCGGTGGCTGTACGAGGAAACAAAATAGAATATTCCTTTAGAATGTTTCTCGTATTCCGTGTGTGCCAACATGTCTCAATCCGTCCCTAAAATGGTAACCTAGTACCCTATTTATAGACCCTGACATTCCTTTTAGAAGTTCCTAATCATTACATAATGAAATACAAAATAATACAAGTGTTGAGTCCTCGAGCAAGGTAACAATCTTGCTCGAGCAGACTCACTATGCTAGGTATGCTGGATGATTGTCCTCGAGCATACTTTACTTAGAATATCTTCAGTGAAGATATTTTCCTCCAGCAAGCTTCATTCCTTTTGACTAATCCATGCTTTGCTCGAACTAGTCCATCGAGCAAGCTCATTCTTCTTGATGTCTTCAGTCTTCTTATTCAGCAATCTTTAGCATGCTCGAATGTAAATCTTGCTCGGGGAACTGAACTGTGCTCGAAGTCCTTGCTTTGATCACGTGACATCTTCTTATTGCGTCCATGCTTGTCCCCATGCGCTCGATCATCTTGTGCTCGTAACACTTGGTTAAAACTTGTATGATCAAGCTGTTTGCTCGATTGGCAATCCATGCTCGATAGAAGAACACTCTTGCTTGTTGAAGTGTAGCTTGCTCGAAGCCTTAACACTTAGAAGAATCAACCATTTAAGGTTCTGAAGACCTTGCTCGAAGTAGTAAAACCATGCTCGATCGTCTAGGCTTGCTCGAAGTCCATACTTAGCCGTTTTCTGAGGAGGTTGAGAAGATTCCAATCTTCCTATCAAAAATCCGACTCAACAATCTCCCCTAGATTGGAACAAGCTCAGATGCACCAAAACAAACCTGCATAGAGTTACACATATATCAGACATCATAAATAAGTCATTCAAGAACATGTCATTTCATTACATAATTAGGAATTCTGCCTCTTGGACATTACACATCAAAGTTTTTTACATTAATTACAAAATAACAAAATTACAAAGATAAACAGAAATAAAACAATCTTCGTTGAGCTCCTTTTAGCTATCTCCTCCTCCTGCTCCCTGTATCAGATCTTTCTTTCATTCTTTTGACAAGGGCTGCTTTTTGCTTAATCATGTCGAGTTCCACAGTATCAGAGGAGTCATATGGAAATTTGGCATCAATTAAGTCTTGAAGGTCCTGAGAATGCATAAATTTAAGATCTTCATTATGTCTTATCACTGCAATGGGTATGCCAGACTCATTTCTCAATGAAATTGAATCATTGTGCTGATTGTAAGTTATGTACGTGATTCTCCCATATTGTTGCACCAATGAGTTTGGTTCTTGCATCACTTCTCTCATAGCTAAGCACTCTTTCAAAGTCTTCCTTTTATCATGTGAGCTGCTTGCTTGAGACTTTTGTTTCTTGGTATCAAAGAGGGAGAGTTCTGAGATGTGCACCTTATTAATCCTTCTGTTTCTTTTCTCCCTATCTGCCTGGCTTCTTATCTCTCTCTTCTTCTGTTGCAAGAATGGGAATCCCCTTTCTGCTTGTTCTTTTATAAATTTTGAGAGATCATTTCTTTGTTGACCAGATGGCTGACTTCTGATTTGATTGTCATGCAGTGTCAATTCAGTCATCTTTGTTAATTGTTCTCTTGTAAAATTTCTCAAGTCATCTCTGAATATGATGAGAGTTTCCTTTTGATCTTCTGTTACAAACCTCAAGGTATTTGACCTTTTATCAAAGAAGAGATGTGTGGGCAGATTCAAATTTCTTGGTTGCTCGTGCCTCACACTCTTAGATCTCAATGGCACTCGGCTAGTGTTCCCTTGTTGAGTTTTCTTTACTTTATCCAGCCCTTCTTCCTCATACCATCTTTTCAAAGTTTCATCTGTTTGTACGACTATCCTTGACATTTTTGCTCCCTTTTTATGTAGAGAACTCATCATTTCTGCTCGAACTTCTTCTTCGGCTCTCTTCTTCGCTTCCTGCAATTTTCTTTGAGTTTCAAGATATAGTTTCTGCTCTCTATTGTATATTTCCATTAATTCTCACGAGGCATGTTTTGAAATTGTTCTTCTGTCATTCCTTTCTCCATGACAATCTTCTTTAACAAATCTACCCTCTAAGGGTCTTCAAACCATTTTTTTACTTCTTCTTTCCTTTTGGCTTCATCTCTTTCCCTGTGCAGTCTCATCCTCAACTCCTGTTCTCTCTCATATTTTTCTCGACTCTTCTGATCTTTGGGAGAGGCTTTTACAAGTTGAATTTTTCTTTTCAATTCTTCAGGAGAGAGATTTATCAAGAAATTATAGCTGTAGCTATATAGTTGAAGAAACTTGATATCATTGTGTTTAGCTTTTAATGCTTCATAGTTTGCTTCATCACTGGCTTTCTTTTCAGTTCTCTTTTTACTACTGTCCGATTCCTTAAATACCTTTTCACCCTCTACCTTCCTTTTTGATACCTTCTTCACATAGTCTGAGATGTCATCTACGAGAGCATTTCTGTATAGTCTATCTATTATGTCAAAAGATTGTAAGTTCAGGAATTCAGACTTGTGACCGGCTTTAATCAGAGATTCCCTTTTTGATTTTCTCATTCTCCACCCATCAGCTTCTTTGGCTATGTCTTCTTTTGATAATCTTAGAAGGTACTTTAAGTCATAGTCCAAACTGATCAAGTAATCTCTATCTTCATTTTCTTTTTCAACATCTTTCATTTTTTCTTCACTGTCATCTTCAATATCAATAGTTTCATCAAGATTGTGAAGAGCCCCAATCATTGGTTCTTCATTTCTTGCAGATTGAGCCCTTCTCCTTTCTTCCAGTTTGTCCAACCTTCTTTTGTACACATTACCTTTATAGATTTTTGTCTTTTAGATTTAGGTGTTTCAATTTCAGTTGTATCCTTTCATTTCAAAGATGATTGAGATGGAGTGGGAGTGTTAGATTGAGTTACTTCAACTTCTGGCCCTTCAAGTATGATTTCTTCATCAACTGATTCAGATGTCTTAGATTCTTCTGACTCATGGTCATCTTCATCACAAACTTCATCTATAATTGGTTCAGATGTGTCTGTTAGCAGGAGTTGGCTTTTCTTCCAATGTTCCTGTCGTTGTTCTTCGTGAGCTCTCCTGGCTGCAACCACAGTTTCTGGTCTGAACTCATCAGGATGTAGTAGAATGTTAAAGTGTGTTCTGAGCATAACCAATTGAGCAATGAATTTGACATAAACATTCCATGGCATCCTTGGTCCCTTATCCTTCTCAGGTTCTTCTCTTAATCCCAGACCAGTCTCTTGTTCTTTATTAGTTTCCATTTCAGTGTTGACTGGTTCAGATTCATCTTGTTCAAGTTCAGTTTCCATGGGCTCTATAGGCTCAGTTGTCACTGGCTCTTTAGCTTGTGTACTTTCTTGTTCATCAATATTCATATTTGCTCTTAGAGCATCCAGTGTGCCCTTTATCGCCTCATCTGCCTCCTTCATCCTCCTCTCATCCTCATTTTCATTCTCTTTCATCTTTATCAGTGCTTCAAGCACTTCATGAGGAATTTCCTCCTCATCTTTTCTATCCAAAGAGTCTAATTCTTCATTCATCATTCTTATAGCGATTTTTACTGACTCAACTTCAGCTATGTCTGGATCAATCACATTGTCTTTTAACAGTATTTCATCACCAGATTGAACTTTGTATTGGGGCATGGGATGCAGATCATCATCTGTAAAAGCAATCCCTTTTCCCTTTTCTTTTCTTTTTAACTTATCCTCTCCAGTCTCAACTTCACTTTCACTCTCCCCCTTATCATCTGAATCTCCATCATCATATGCTTGATTTATCATGTTTAAAGCACTTGATGGTCCAACTTCCACAACTTCCTCATCAGAACTTTCATATAATTCTCCAATCACCTTCAAACTCTCTACACCTTCAGTTTTCTCCCCCTGTTTTGGTGCATCTGAGGTCTTCTCAACCTCAGATTGCCCCTCTAGGGTTCGAATCTTTAACAAAGCCTCACTCAATGCAGCCTCCAATGCCGAGTTCCTGGTAGTTAATATGGCATGCTATTCTCTTAACTTGATGTTTTCAAATTCAAGCCTGGCATTCTTACAAACAATATCATAAAGATTAGGGATTGAGGGTGGAGTTTCTTGATTGGCTTTGGTGTAGGTTTAGACCATGGTTCAGACTCAGCTGACTCTGGAGATGGAACTTTATATGGTTCAGAGGATGGGATTGATTGAGTTGGTGGGGTAGTGGCAGTAGCAGGTTGATCTTGTACTGGAGAAGATGGTGGTGTTTGAATGTGTGTGACTTGAATGGGTTGGGATGGTTGAGGTGGTGAGGTATGAAGTGGATCTTGTAGTGGAGATATAGGTGGTGTAGGGACAGGAATGGTATCAACTGGTTCCGTATCAGATAAAGCAGGTTTAGTTGTGGCTGGTGAGGAAGGAATATCGTCATTTACATCATTTATCTCAATAGAGTCCGTGTCATCATGGTAAACTTCAGGTGGTGGTGATTCTGGTGGAGTTATTCTTTTGACTGTTTCAGCAACATCGGATACAACATGTGCTATAAATACATCATCATCCATTGGCTTTGTAGCTTGGTTGACTAGACCCACAACCTGTTCATGTGTCTCCTCATGTACCTCTACCTCTGCATTATCTGCCTCATATGCAAATTGTTCAATCAAAGGCACATTTCCCTCAACAACCTCTTGTGCATCATCATTACTACTAATAACCATGTCATTTCCACCTTCCGGACCATTGTCCCCATCGTCGTTTTGATCATTATCATCTCCACCATCATTCACATCATCATCTTCTTCATCATCACTTTTCCCTGGGGTTCTAGGCACATCAATTACCCATAGAGCAGGTGCAAGCAACTAGGGGAGTACATCCCATTCATCATTATCAACAAATTTTCTCTGAGCATCTTTTATTCATTTGCAAATGTTGGGGTCCTGCAGCCTCAAAACCTCTCCCATTCTTTGAAGATCAGGCAATTCTCTGTTTATCAAAATCTGTAGAAACCTGGGATACATAAGAAATCGCTAATTGACTTGCTTCTATGCATTTGAAACTAACCCTTGAAAGATAAATCTTGAAATGTTGAAGGGCTGCTGGTACAAATTCGCAACAGTGAGAGTACCCAATTCCCTGCTTAACAATGTCCAAGTCCCTCTCTTTGGAGATAAGGACTGGATGACGTGATGTATTAGGAAACGGTAGATTAACGGAAAACTTCCTTTATGAAACTGGCCCTCCTTCACTCCTCCTTGGTACCCTATAGTCTCCTGAAAGACTCTCAAAAATCTGGGAACCGAGTAGGATGGCTGAGCATTAAAGTTGTCATTTAGTTCCAATGCAGCTCGTATAGATGCTTCTGTGATCTCAATATCGTGATTAGGACCGATGCCTTAATTCTTTCTCCATTAACATCACTGACATAGGTAGCTGATCCCCGAAAGTCTGCAATATGGTTTCTGTAAATTGTGGGGCTTTCAGTGAGAGCTACTCTCAAGTTAGAGTTCCTCAAAAATTTTATCATTAACTCCAACTCCTGATTGTCATCATCGAGCTCCAACTGAGCGCACATATAGTGCCTCTTTTCGAATTTTAATGCCATCAGTTCTGCAAGATAAAAAAAATATGTCAGTACACAAAATTGCAGAACTAATAATTGAAGATGAGTAGATGATTTTAGTGTCTTCAATAACCTGTTCCGTAGTAATATGCGTATCTGCAAAAACAAGTAAACAGTTAGTCCGTAAATCAATTGAAATCCTGATTCCGAAATCGGTGTGACGATTATCGAATTACGATGTCTTACCGAAGTCGAAACAGAGCTAATGGTTGTATTCGAAGTAAAATTGAGCAAGTATTAGAGTAGTCGAGCAAGTAGAAGGTAACACGAGCAAGAGGGTTTTTGTGTTTAGGTTTAAGAGAGGAAGAAATATGTGAAAAAGTTTCTAAGTCCCCCTTTTATACCTAACGGTTGGGTGGTACAGTACCTCGATTTGTCGTCTAGCACACGACAGTTGTCATTTAATTTCAAATTTAATGTACCTCCCTTGCTCGAGCATACAGCAAAAGTGACAGCTGTCTCCCACTGTACCCGAGTACACAGTACAACCCTTGCTCGTAGTACTTGGAATCTGATTCCTTTGAGCACTAATATACTCGAGGCAGTGTGCTCGAATAGACTTGTGCTCGATGCCTTAGCCAGAGATGTTTGATCATAACTTGCTCGAGTACTGAGGCATACTCGAGGGTTAGTGTGCTCGACTGTACTTAACAAAATCTTAAATATGTAAGCCTGAGTCACACTTGTAATCTAACCCTACTCGACGATGCATCATGCTCGAGATACTAAGAGATCTATCATGATAGTATCCTATGCTCGAGATGCATTCTTCAGTGTTAGAACCTTTGCTCGACTAACTTAGATTGCTAGAGTTCAATGTGCTCGATGTACCCTTATGCTCGAAACCCTTAGCATATTTAATCATTCCTATGCCTGTACTCGAACGCGCAACCTAAGGGTCTAGCACACAAGTTTGCTCGAACTACTTAACGAGATGATCCATTTCCTTAAGCTCGAACGGTCATACTAAAACACCTAGCATACTTTTATGCTCGAAAACTTAGGTTTTACAATTCATCATGCACTCATACTCGAAACACATAACCTCCATTTTCACATCATAGTAGGTGCTCATAAGTAAGATACATGCTCGAAACACTTAGATAGCAAAATTTTCATGTCATTAGTATGCTCGAAGATAAGATGCATGTTCGAAACACTTGATAATTCATACACGACTCATAAGATGCTTGACATAATGAAATCATGCTCAGTAATCAAATTTCTTTTGCTCGAATGAAAAATGAACATTTTAAACTTGATGAGCTGACCTAAACAGTTTGTTTAAGGTGAAATAAGATATCAAAATCCAGTTCAAAATTAAATTCATTTTAATTCATTTGGAAAGATCTCAACTTGGGATCAGATTATCTAATAACTGTCACTTCATTTCATTTTCAGCCTTATTATGACTTAAGTCAGGTTGACATTAGGTGGAAGCACTTAACATGATTCTTATAACTTTCGTGATATACTTAAGATTCAATTAAGAGCTTGAGTTGGAATGGTTACACTTTGGACTTCAGGTTGTTCCTTATCTCTTCTCAAAGCTTATTTAGATTTCTCCAATCACCCCAATTTGACTTCAACCCCTTGATGCCTTGGTCAAAATATTTATTTATTTGAGCAGTCATTTATATATATATATACACATATTTGTATATATCCGACTTCAAGGTTGAACGTTGGACTTACAAGCCATCTAGACTTACATGCCTTACATTCAGAGTGTTTAGTTGGGGTGTTCTTCGGGTTATTTATTCGGGTTTCAGGTTGTTCGGGTTTGAGCTCAAAACAAATTGACCCAAGAACCGACCGAAATAAGTTTGGTTTGTTCGGGTTTCAGGTTGAACGGGTCGGGTTAATTCGGGTTGGGTTTCGGGTTTAACAAATTAAAAAAATATATCCACCTTTGACAATATCATAAATTAAAAAACCGTATTCCAAGTCGTTATAAAACCATAATATACAGCCATATTCAACAATAGCATATATTATTTAGCAAAACATGAAATTTATCATACAAGCATGTATTAGATCGGATGAAGGAGTGTTGTAGCCTGCGGATCAATACTTGTGTAGATTGAAGAAACATGCTCAATACATATTGGTTTAAATACTATACTATTTAAGTTTTTTGAACTGAATATACATTCTCAACATTCTTTATAGTAATTAATGCATTGGAATGTGATAAATCCAAAATTAATCAGAGTTTTGAGAACAATCGAAAAAGAATACATAGGTCACTGTGTTACTTCACCGCTAAATTACCCTATAAAAATTAGGAATACATGCATCGATGTACTATACTTCGGGTTATTCGGGTCAACCCAAATTTGGGTATTTCAACCCAAATACCGACCCGAATATTTTGTCTCAGATTCGGGTTATGAGCTTAATCGGTTCAGGTGAATTCGGTTAGGGTTATTCGGGTCTCGGGTCGCTTCGATTCGGGTTCGTTATTCGGGTACGGTTAAAAAACACACTCCTAGTGTTTAGGACTTACTTGAATGCCCCACTCCTGCAGTTCCCTTGGTGCCCCTTAAAGTCAAGATATTTTATTTATTCTTAATAATATATTTGAAGCAATATTCTAATTTTCTTTTCAATAGTTTTCTTGTCACACCCCGGCTAGCACAATGCGGAAGCGTAAAACGGGAATGTAACAGACACCTCTGGTATCAACACATTGTTTATAAAGAAACATTACAAACTAATTTACAACATATTACATTTCCTTGTTCTGTCATAGTTTTACAGTCTAGGTGATACAAACCAAACTAGTTTGTTAACTATACGATCTTACTACTAACTCCCTTGCTTCTATTCACATAGCATCAACCACACACCTTGGGCAAGTAACAGATCACCAAATCATTCCGATTTAGGTACACCTGAAAAGCAGTTTAAAACGGGTCAACTACTAGAGTTGGTGAGTTTCACGAGTTTCAAGAAAACAGTTATGAGTATTCACAAGTTAACACTTGTAATCATGAAATAAGTATGTATGTATGTAAATGATGTAATTATGCTAAGCTACAGTGAAGCCTGGACTGTTCGTGCTGCGTGCCTCCTTTTCCCACGCTCAATCAACCACTGTGGCTCCCCTTCTGCCCACATTATGCCCCAAGTAGCTATGTCTAACACTACATAGCTGGTTCGTAAAAATATGGACATGTACAAACGGGATAATGTCTCAGCAAACCGTGATGGCCCCGCCTGGGTTTGTCAAACCAATAGTACTATTCACAAGCCACCGGCTCGAAGTTAATCACTGTGTTAGTGGGGACTTTCATGTGTTACCACTTAGATAATTCACATCATCACATGTTTCATATAAGTATATAGAAATAAGCAAACATGCTTTTCACCCCAAAAGTTCGTAAAACAGTCCCGAAAGTGGGGTCATGATACTCACTGTTTAGTAGATAATCAGTAGCACGTCGGTTCGAGGTTTGTATAACTTGCAATCACGGTTTCCTTAGCGGTTTTGGTTCGTTTCCGCCTTTCTAATCAACTTTTCAAGCTCTTGTGCTCCTATGTAGGCTAAATACAAGTCCTTAGGGTTTCTTGAGAGTTTGGCTGGAGAATTTGATGGAGATCAGTTTACACAAGTTTTGATGTGTAAAATATCTAACACCTTAGTTATATAAAAAAAAAGAAACCCTTGGGGGGGGGGGGGGCTTCTTGATTGCGACCGGAAGCCCAAAGGCCCCCCCTTGGGCTTATTTTTGGCCCATTAACTGATTTTTCAGGCCCAAGTGCGAAAGCCCAATCCAAATTTAGTTCGGGTTCGGTTTTTGGCGCGAAAAACTAATCGGGTGCGTCAAACAGTGCGAAAACGAGTGCTTTTCGGCTAGTTTTGTGTAAATTTATAAAAACACACTATAGATTTGTAAAAATCAAAAATATTTTCAAGGATCGCTTAAAACATTTCAAAGAAGTGTTTGGTAAGTCTTTTTCGGCTTAACGGATGATACAATGCTTGGTTTGTAACTATCTTTTGCGTTTAAATCTATAGCGGGTAGTTAAACGAGCATGTTTTCGTTTAACTTGTTTGCTATCGAACTAAGGCCATATTACTAATATTTTAGCTTATATTAAACGTATATCACTTATAGATGGCCCCCCGGGATATCTGGGTCATAACCCGACCCGTTCGGTTAATCGTTCGTTGTTACGCAAAAAGCGTTTATTTGCTTAATCGGTAAATACGTACTGAGGTGTACCTTGTTTTGGCTCCAATGTCACATTCTCCCCCCGTTAGAAAATTTTGTCCCCGAAATTTGATTATTCAACTTTGTCTTTATTTGGAAACTTGTGCGGGTATCTCTTTTTAAATTCGGATTTCCGTTCCCACGTGAATTCGGGTCCCCGTTCTGAATTCCACCAAACTTTGACTAGAGAGATTTTGTTGTGTCTTAACTGTTTTATTTTTCCCTCTAATATTTCCACCGGTTCTTCAACGAAATTCAGTTTTTCGTTTATGTTTAAGTCTTTTAATGGCACGATTTCGGTTTCGTCGGTCAGACACTTTTTCAGGTTCGAAACATGAAAGACATTGTGAATAGAACTCAACTCCAAAGGTAATTTCAGTCGGTAGGCTACAAGACTGATCTTAGGAATTACTTCATATGGTCCAATGTATCGCGGAGCTAGTTTACCAGTTTTACCAAATCGAATAACGCCTTTCCATGGGGATACCTTGAGGAATACTTTATCACCTATTTCAAAAGATAACGGTTTCCTACGAACATCAGCGTAGCTTTTCTGTCGATCTCGGGCGATTTTTAATTTGTTTGTGATTTTACGGATTTTGTTAGTGGTTTCTTGAATCAAGTCAGATCGAGTAATTTAGGCATCTCCAACCTCAGTCCAGCATAAGGGTGATCTACATTTCCGCCCGTACAGTGCTTCATATGGTGCCGTTTGAATGCTACTATGATAGCTATTATTATACGAAAATTCAACCAGTGGAAGATGTTGATCCCAGTTCCCACCGAAGTCTAGTACACAAGCGCGAAGCAAATCTTCTAAAGTTTGAATGGTTCGCTCAGATTGATCGTCGGTTTGGGGATGGTAGACGGTGCTTAGGTCAATTCGGGTTCCCAAAGATTCTTGTACGACTTGCCAGAAACGAGAGGTGAAATGGCTATCACGATCAGAGATGATTGAAACAGGTACACCGTGTCGGGATACGACTTCATTTATGTAAATGTGAGCAAGTTTTTCGGTTGTGTAAGTGGTTCGGATTGGAAGGAAGTGTGCGGATTTGGTTAGTCGGTCAACTATCACCCATATTGCATCGTTTCCTCGGGAAGTTTTAGGGAGGTGTGTTATAAAATCCATGGTAATTTGTTCCCATTTCCATTGTGGTATTTCCGGTTGGTGCAACATTCCCGAAGGCTTTTGATATTTTGCTTTAACCCTCGCACAAGTTAAACATTTACCGACATACGTGGCTATATCCTTCTTCATACCGGGCTACCAATAATACTCCTTCAAGTTCTTGTACATCTTATCTGTTCCTGGGTGAATGGAGTATTTGGACTTATGGGTTTCGTCCATGATCAAGTCACGCAAATTGCTGAAAGTGGGAATCCAAACTCGATTTTTGTAGTACAAAATTTCGTCGGTTCTTTCTTCAAAGTTTTGTTCGGTCCCATGTAAATTTTCATTTTCCAAGTGATCTCCTTTTAGGGCTTCGTTTTGAGCAATACGGATTTGTCCGGTGAGAGTAGTTTGGACAATCATTCCAAGTGCTCAGACTCATAGTGGTTTGATTCTATCTTTCCTGCTTAAGGCATCTGCTACTATATTAGCCTTGCCTGGGTGGTATCGAATCTCACAGTCATAATCGTTCAACAGCTCTACCTATTTCCTTTGCCTCATGTTTAGCTCTTTCTGGTCAAAAATATGCTGTAGGCTCTTGTGGTCGGTGTATACTGTACATTTGGTGCCATACAAATAGTGCCTCTAGATCTTAAGTGCGAAAATAACCGCGCCCAGTTCCAAATCATGGGTGGTATAATTCTTCTCGTGCACCTTTAATTGTCGAGAAGCGTATGCTATGACTTTGTTTCTTTGCATAAGTACGCACCCTAAACCTTTCCGGGACGCGTCACAATAAACTACCAGATCATCAGTTCCCTCTGGAAGACTAAGTATTGGGGCCTGGCATAGTTTTTGTTTCAGCAATTGAAAAGCTGCTTCTTGTTCCTCTCCCCAGACATAAGCACGATCTTTTTGAGTCAAAATATTTAAAGGTTGGGCTATGCTCGAAAAGTTAGCAATAAAGCGCCGATAATACCCAGCTAATCCCAAAAATTGGCGGATTTCTTTTGGTGACTTTGAGGCTTGCCAATTTTTGATGGCTTCAATTTTGCTCGGGTTTACATGAATACCGTGTCGGTTAACAACGTGCCCTAGAAATTGTACCTCTTGTAGCCAAAATTCACACTTTGATAATTTGGCATACAACTTTTCTTGCCTCAGCAACTCCAAAATGGTTCGTAAGTGCTGATCGTGGTCCTCTTTGGTTTTCGAATATATCAAAATGTCATCAATAAACACGATAACAAATTTGTCGAGGTACGGTTTACAAACTCGATTCATAAGATCCATGAAAACTGCGGGAGCATTAGTTAGTCCGAACGGCATAACTAGGAATTCGTAGTGGCCATAACGGGTTCGGAACGCCATTTTAGACACATCTTCCTCTTGAATTTTAACTTGGTGGTAACCGGATCGAAGGTCAATTTTTGAGAAATAGTTTGCCCCTTGAAGTTGATCAAATAAGTCGTCTATTCGTGGAAGAGGGTATCGGTTTTCGATGGTAACTTTGTTTAATTCCCGGTAATCAATGCACATTCTAAAACTTCCATCTTTGTTCTTCACAAACAATACCGGTGCTCCCCAAGGAGAATAGCTAGGACGTATGAAGCCCTTGTCTAACAACTCCTGTAATTGGTTAGATAATTCTTGCATTTCAGAGGATGCCAGTCGATAAGGTGCCTTAGCAATAGGGGCTGATCCTGGGATTAAGTCAATACGGAATTCAACCTGTTAGTTCGGTGGTAATCCAGGTAAATCGTCGGGAAAGACATCGGGGTATTCACGTACAACGGGTATATCTTCTATGGGTTTCTCATCAGGGTTCTTTATAGTCACGTTTGCCAAAAATGCCATACAACCTTGGCGTAAACATTTCAACACTTTAAGATGAGACACGAGAGGTAATATCAAACCAGACATCTCTCCCTGTAACACAATCATTTCACCTTCCGGAAGGGGAATTTTAACCGTCTGGTCGTTACACACAATCTCCGCCTTATACTTGGTTAAACAGTCCATGCCAACAATAACATCAAAACTTCCTAACTCTACCGGGAGTAGGTCAATAAAGAACGGGTGGTCATTAAGAATAATGGAACAGTTTTGGACTATTTGGTTGACAGTTATAGAGTTACCGTTAGCGAGTTTTATAGTATAGGGATTTGTTAGTTCACGAACTGGCATATTACCCAGGGATACAAAACTAGTGGAAACAAAGCTTCTATCGGCACCCGTGTCAAATAATACAGAAGCATATAGATCATAGACTAAAAATGTACCTGTCACCACATTCGGGTCTTGTCGTGCTTCTCCTGACCCGATAACAAATGCGTCCTCTAGGCGCACCAGAAGTCGATGCTTGGTTTCGACCGGTGACTGCTCCTCGATTTAGCTTGGGGCAGTCCCTTCTAAAGTGCTCCGTGCTCCCACATTCAAAACAAGCACGACGATTCACTACGGTTGAGTTTTGCTGAGCGGGTTGTTGAAGAATTGGTGGCGGTCTCGGTAGTTGGGGACAGCGGGGTTGGGTTGTCTGGGCTGGTCGGTTAACAATCTCCATACCGATTCAGAAATTGGGACCACCATTGTGTCTAGTCCTTCCACACCTTTGACATATTATCGGTCTACACTCGCCCACATGATGAAAACTACATTTATCACACTTCGGCCAGGGCCCCTTGTACTTATCTCGTTTCACCTCAGAACTGCTCATGATATAATTTTGTATTATCGGGCGTGCACGTTTATTAGCTTGCCTTCCTTGTGGTCCTGTTCCATAGCTTGTCTTCCTTGTGGTCCTATCCCAATGATTCCCCGGCCATTCTCAACACTCCACTTCTTACCAAGTCAAAAGTCACAATGCCGGCTTGAGTCACGGCATTCTCGAACGATGTGTGACCCATGGAGTTTACCAAACTCCTCACTTCCGGGGCTAAACCCCAAATATAATGTTCGACTCATTTGTCCTCGGGAGTTATTAACTAGGGTACTAAACGGGCCAATTCATTAAAGCGGTTGGTATACCCCAGGTGATCCGCTTCTTTCATTTCCAGACTCCAGAGTTCGTGTTCTAACCTTTGTATTTCATTCTTTGGGCAAAAATGTTCTAGCATCAATGTTTTGAGTTCAGCCCATGTCATGCGATTAACCGTATCTTGTCCTTTAATTTGCACTGTAGCGTTCCACCACATCAAAGCATGATCCATAAAAGTAGAAGCAACATACTTGAAAATGTTTTCGGGTGGACAATTGCTAATATTGAGTACAGATTCCGTCTTCTCTATCCATTTAATTAACCCGTTTGGCCCTTCAGTGCCCTTGAAATCAATCGGTTTACAGGCCATAAAGTTTTTAATCGAATATTCCCTTTGAGGGGGATTAGGGTTGTTATTGTTATTGTTTGTGTTCGGTGGAGGATTATTGTTGTTGACATTATTTGTATCTGGTGGGGGATTATTATTTGTAACTGTTTCATTGTTGGTTGGGGGAGCCTTATTGATTTGTTGCTGGTTTGTTTGTATATTGGCACTAACACCGGCAGCTACTTATGTTACAATAAGTGGTATTGCTGCCTGCATTTGCCGAGCAATCATCTCGGCTATTTCTGCTTCAGTCATGGGGGTTGCTTTCTTTGGTGCCATTCTATAATGATAAACAAATTTAAGCCAATTAATACTAATTCCAGTCCACAGCACTGTGTAATAATAATCACAATAAATGTTGTACAAGTAAACCAGATAACATACTGACATTTCACAAATTGTGCTGTACATTAATAATAAAAGGTACATAGACTTAGCCTGATAAAGGCCAGTGCTTGCATGTATATATCAAAATCTGTCACTAAGTGACTGTTAGACTTAACCCTATAAGGGTCAGTGCTTATAATAATACATAAAATCATACTCCATGTCAACATAACATACTACTATATACACACATGGAGTGTCAAAAGATTGTGTACACATATTTGTAATATTCCGCATCTATCCATACAAACAATAGGCTAGCCATAAACATAAAAACAACACCGTAATCATCCAGTAACAGTTCCACAGTCGAACTATCACCCTATCCAAACACCAACGGTGGTAGGCATCTGACTGCTGCAAGTTCAGTACTATCTGCTGTAACGTCGATAAGCACTGGGTCACGTCCTTATTTTCTTGGTTAATATTAGCTATGGCTATCGAGTGGTCTATCACACGGTCAGTCAGGACAGCCATCCAAGAGTTGTTTCCTACCTTTGGGAGATCAGGGCGAGGGGTAGGTATACTCAACGAACGGGAAGATGAAGTATCCGCCCTAGGACGTGAAGGTCCTCCCCGGTAGTGGGTAGATCTGAATGGAATCGAGGTAGGGTCAATCGGGGTTACTCGAATACGAGCAGTCTATCGGACTCGCGCAGTAGCTGAAGTCGTCGGCGACAGGTGAATAGGTGGAATGGGTGATCTGGCTATTCTAGCAGGTGAATGGTACTGACTGTTAACTTCGTTTTGATCTCTGCGTGGTGACTGGGTGGATTGCTATCGCATCTGTAGCCGAACAGATCAGGCACATTTCTGGGTAGCTCTCTACAAATAACTTCTTCTTCCACCTCTCCCTCATCCTCCTCCGGTTCCTCTTCTGGGTCCTCCTTTGATTCCTCCTCTGGATCCTCCTCCGGTTCCTCCTCTGGGTCCTCCTCCTCAGCAGAGATTACCGGTTCTTCTTCCGGTACGTAGTCGTTATTCCTTGACATGACTCTGCACAAAGGTTAGTTATAAAAATAATATCTATTACTAGTGCTAACTGTTGTCGAGGAGATAAATTAATTGAGCCAAATTTAATATTAATTATATTAGAATATAATATTAGTTTTATTAAAATTTTTAATTTTAAATATTATTAGAATTAATATTGAATATAAATGAATATAATATTCATAATAAAATTTACCGTCATCAACAGTGTCGTACGTACACGTATTCATACACCTTGTTCCAAATAATCACGTATGAGTGTTACATATATATATATACTTACACATTACCTTTTATACACATATGTTGCCATTTTTACCTAACCACACGTTCCGCGACTTCTCCTCGAATTCCCTCGTACAAGCAAGTCTGTTATTATGTTCCGAACCACAATAACTCACTTGCCCTACAAGTTCATCCCGACATCCATCAGTATATAATATTAAATTATTATTTAAATATTTCCCAAATTTAATCGAACCTATGGTTATATTTTAGGTACCCTAAGGGATAACCAAATCCTTTATAACCAATGGCTCTGATACCAACTTCTGTCACACCCCGACTAGCACAATGCAGAAGCGTAAAATGGGAATGTAATAGACACCTCTGGTATCAACACATTGTTTATAAGGAAACATTACAAACTAATTTACAATATATTACATTTCCTTGTTCTGTCATCGTTTTACAGTCTAGGTGTACAAACCAAACTAGTTTGTTAACTATAAGATCTTACTACTAACTCCCTTGCTTTTATTCACATAGCATCAACCACACACCTTGGGCAAGTAACGGATCACCAAATCATTCCGATTTAGGTACACCTGAAAAGCAGTTTAAAACGGGTCAACTACTAGAGTTGGTGAGTTTCACGAGTTTCAAGAAAACAGTTATGAGTATTCACAAGTTAACACTTGTAATCATGAAATAAGTATGTATGTATGTAAATGATGTAATTATGCTAAGCTACAGTGAAGCCTGGACTATTCGTGCTGCGTGCCTCCTTTTCCCACGCTCAATCAACCACTGTGGCTCCCCTTCTGCCCACATTATGCCCCAAGTAGCTATGTCTAACACTACATAACTGGTTCGTAAAAATATGGACATGTGCAAACGGGATAATGTCTCAGCAAATCGTGCTGGCCCCGCCTGGGTTTGTCAAACCAATAGTACTATTCACAAGCCACCGGCTCGAAGTTAATCGCTGTGTTAGTGGGGACTTTCATGTGTTACCACTTAGATAATTCACATCATCACATGTTTCATATAAGTATATAGATATAAGCAAACATGCTTTTCACCCCAAAAGTTCGTAAAACAGTCCCGAAAGTGGGGTCATGAAACTCACTGTTTAGTAGATAATCAGTAGCACGTCGGTTTGAGGTTTGTATAACTTGCAATCACTGTTTCCTTAGCGGTTTTGGTTCGTTTTCGCCTTTCTAATCAACTTTTCAAGCTCTTGTGCTCCTATGTAGGCTAAATACAAGTCCTTAGGGTTTCTTGAGAGTTTGGCTAGAGAATTTGTTGGAGATCAGTTTACACAAGTTTTGATGTGTATATAAAAAAAAAGAAACCCGGGGGGGGGGGGGGTTTCTTGATTGCGACCAGAAGCCCAAAGGCCCCCCCTCATTGTGCTTATTTTTGGCCCATTAACTGATTTTGTAGGCCCAAGTGCGAAAGCCCAATCCAAATTTAGTTCGGGTTCGGTTTTTGGCGCGAAAAACTTATCGGGTGCGTCAAACAGTGCGAAAACGAGTGCTTTTCGGCTAGTTTCGTGTAAATTTATAAAAACATACTATATGTTTGTAAAAATCGAAAATATTTTCACGGATCACTTAAAACATTTCAAAGAAGTGTTTGGTAAGTCGTTTTCGGCTTAACAGATGATACAATGCTTGGTTTGTAACTATCTTTCGCGTTTAAATCTATAGCGGGTAGTTAAACGAGCATGTTTTCGTTTAACTTGTTTGCTATCGAACTAAGGCCATATTACTAATACTTTAGCTTATATTAAACGTATATCACTTATCGATGGTCCGCCGGGATATCTGGGTCATAACCCGACCTGTTCGGTTAATCGTTTGTTTGTTACGCAAAAAGCGTTTACTTGCTTAATCGGTAAATACGTACTGAGGTGTACCTTGTTTTGGCTCAAATGTCACATTTCTTTATGCTTCATTTTTCTTTGATAGCCTTTCAACTGCATACAACTCTTTTGATGCTCATATATTTTTATAAATTTGATTTTGAGAGACCAAGACAGCAACGGGCTCGTGTATGATTAGGTAATCACCTTTCTGCCTATCATTCTGAGAGATGTGTAAGGAAACATACCTTGATCTTAGGAAGGATCACCACATCAAACTTAGCAAAAATTATTAGGTTTGTATCACATCAGTCACTACACTCATGAGAAGATACCACACGAATTGTCAATTTGCTGAACAGAAATCTTTTAAGCTTTCAATCATATACATACATGACAAATTCATCGTTGTAATCACAAGATCTAGATCCTATCATGCTCACTCAAGTGGTATCAAAGCCTCAAATCTGATCCTCGATGCTATTCGTTGTTTAATTGTGTAGATTCATCAGATAGGGAATTAATTTCATCATGAATTGATCAGTATTGTTGTTCGATTGAGTTCTGGTGAAACAGAGCTTCATATTAATAGTAATTGGACCGATATAATTGTAATTAGGAAAGGTATTAAGGAAATTGAGACTGGATTATGAAGGTTTGAGTTCAGAATTGAGTTGAATTGGATAAGTGAATCGAGTGAATTGAGTTTTGAATTGAATGCTTAATGGCGGTTGATTGTTTGGTCAATTGAGGTCTGGTTTGAAGTGGTGGTGATTACGGATGAACATAGGGCGGTTTGGAATCGAATTGCGAGCAGATTGATATAAGTTTTAGGATGAATAAGTTAGATTTAGACGGATTTGAATTTAGGTTTGAATTTCAGACTTGATGAAGATGTGAATACTCATTCGTTACAATGAAGACTGATTCGTTAAGTCTTAACTGCTCATTCGTTAAGTCTTAACTACTCATTCACTGTTTAAACCATATTTGCTCAATCTGATTCGTTATTCACTACTCACATTCCATTCCTCATTCGCTAAACTCATTTACCATTTGTCTATACTCATTCGTTATTCACTTTCGTTTCACTTGATAACGAATATCATTAACGAATATTATCCATTCGTTAATCAGTCACATTCGTTTGAATCATTAACGAATATCATTCATTCGTTAATCTTTGCAATTCACATTCGTTACTGTTCTCTCATTCGTGTGAACAGTGACCATAAGTTTTAAGCATTGACAAGTTTAGTCCTCGAAGTTTAAAAAATTGTTTACTCATGGCTTCACAAAACGTTTCTTACTATGCATTAGCCTCTCAGAATGCTTTAATGCAATAGATGCTAACTATGGACAATGAGATTGGCAGTCACAACAAATGTCCTAAACTTCTAAAACTATCAGACTTTGCTCGGTGGGAACTGAGGTTTCGTGCTCACTTGGGATCTGTACATCTAAGTAGCGTACGTTTTCTCGATGACGTGTATGCGGTACCTCTGGTAGGTAGTGATAACATGGGTTGGACGCCAAAGGAATTCAAACATTATGAAGCACAAGAACTGAAAGATTTTGAGAGTGAGACAAAAGCTTACTCAACTCTCACGATGGCTTTACCAGAACAAATCTTTCATCAATACAGTACTATTAGGATCTGTGCTTCATTGTTCACAACTTTGAAAACAAGAAGTTTGGGGAATACTCTTGGGAGTAAGAAGACTCTCATAAAATTTCAATTTAGAAATTTTATTTTGATGAAAAATGAAACGGTTGAAGAGAAGATTAACCGATTTAGTCATTCGATTGTGGAAATGTCAAGTGTTAATCTTGAGCTAACTGAAACAGAAAAGATTGATACGCTGAAGAATGCCTTGCCCCCATCATATTCGACTTTCCTGCTTGTATTGAAAGAAAATGGTTTCTTTCGAAACACCGAGCTTACTGCTGTATAATTTATCAATAAGATAGAGGAAAGGGATTTGATATCAAATGCCAAAATTCATTGATGGAAAATCAAAACCAGCATTCCTCAAACCAAAATCCTTCAATTTATGGAGGAGCAATGCCAGCCAACAATTCTTCAAGTTCTATTCCAATTAATGCCTTCCTTGCTCAAGCTCAAGATGAAACTCCTAATGTAAACAGTCTTCCTAACGTATGCTTTATGGCTAATGGAACAAATGCAAGCACAAATGCTACAACTTCAAGCTTGCCTAAAGTAAATCTTCAAGAAGCTGAACAATAGTTTGCATTTGTATGCGCTTTCATGACTTCGTATGAATAGCTTGTTGGAAGCAAATAGCCACGAGTGAATTAATAGATGAAGACTATGATCAAATAGACCCTGATGATCTTGAGTTAATGGATCTCAAGTGGAACATGGCTATGATTGTCAGAAAAGTCAAGAGATTCATGCAGTGAACTGGGAAAGATCTTCCTACTTTGAATAAGAGGGTTGGATTTGATAAACTGAAGGTGAAATGTTACAATTGCGGGGACTTTGGCCATTTTGCCAAAGAATACGATAAACCAAGAAAAGAATATTCTGGGCCATGCAATTCAGATAGATCTTCAGGAAAGAATTCATCTTGTGGGGATAAGAGTAAGACGACTTCAACTGGTGGTGAACAGGATAAGTCTCCAGCTACTCAAGCTCTTGTGGTAAATGAAGTTGTTGACTGATCTCAACGTTTGTTGGGTAATCAAGCAAATATGGCTATTGTTGAACCAGTTGAGAAGTTTGAAGATGCAAGCGGTGATAATGTATCTGACGAAAGTGATTCATCTGAATCTGAAACTGATACTGATCAGAGTTCGTCAGCTCAAACTAAATCTATTCCTGATCAAATTGAATCTTATGCCTGTATGGCTAAGATTGATGAGGTATGTCCTAAACCTTAAGTTAATGTATCTGAATTCTCAACTGAAGTGATTAAGTGTTCTGAATGTGCTGTACTCAAAGCCAAACATGAAACAGCTTTAAATTAGAACACTACTCTCACAAAAGAATATTTTATAATCAATGAATGCTATAGACAGAAATCAAAACTACTAGAACAATCAACACTTAAAATTCAAAATCTGTCGGAAAGCAATCATGATCTTAAAGCTAGATTCAGTGTAAGATTATCGTTGTTGATCAACATATTCAGGAAATTCTTTGACTCCGAACCTGTATTTCAAAACTTGAAAATGAAATAATGGAACTTAAAAACAAACTTGGAAAATTTCGAGAGTCCTCGTTTCTTTTGAATGAAATCATTGAAGTTTATGCTCATAAGAAAAATGGAAAAGAAGGTTTAGGATATGTCGAGATTCCTCCTCCTTTTAAGGAAGATTATAGTAGCATTCCTGATGTGGAAAAATGCTTAGAAATGGCTACTGTTAAATCTGAGGATGTTGATTCAACCAAAACTACTCGAGAAAAGATTCATATCAAAAGTAAAGCTGTCTTTACCACAAATGAATTGGATGGTTCTATCGAGGAGGTGTCTGAACTAGATGAGATTGTCGAAAACATGAATATACCTGTTGACAATCACATTTTGTGTGAACCTAAAGAGTTTGAGCAAGCTGTTTATGGCTCAAAGTCTTCGAGTAGTTCAACGAAAAAGTCTAATGTAATTTCTAACTCGAAGAAATCAGATAAACCGACTGTAACTAATGATGAGTTGATGAAATTTGTCAATCCTCAGTCTATTTCTTCGAATGGGAAAGTCTTTAAGTTAAAGGGTTTATCCAAATTTTTTTCGGACAAGGAAGTTCCATTGAACCTTCTTAAACCCGAAATGATTGAAAGTGTATATCAGGATGATACTTCAAAGGTTACCGAACTTGAACAAAAATTCTATTAATCAAAATATGTTAATATTCAAGAAAAACCAAGAAATAATGTGTTTAAACCTATCAAATTTGTAAAATCATCAGGTTTGGAGAGTTCTTTGAATTCAACAAATCTTGAATTTTATAAGACTAAAAAGGGTTTACCACATAAAGTTCCAAAGACGGTAATGTTTGAGAAACCCAAGGTTGATACTCATCAATCTTTGCTACCAAACAAGACAAGTAGTTCACCAAACAAATTTTTAGATTCTCAGTTATGTTTTAAGTGTGGTGAACCGAGTCATGTTTCCAAGAAATGTAAAGCAAAGATAGATGATATCAAACCTTCATCAACTCGAAAGACTGAATTGTTTCAAAATTTAAAAGAAAATCAAGTTGATGAGTGTGTGATAATATATTCAAATATTAATCCGAAGAAGGTTGTTCGGGTTGATTATGATAATGTTTCAAACAAATTCGTTGATCGTGCTCAACCTATTTGTCAAAACACTGATTCAGGAAGAATACGTGATGGGTACTTAAAGAAGAAAGCCAAGAAACCTGTCACTTATTCTCAAGTTCCGAATGTCAGTCTTAATTTAAATGATTCTCCAAAAGTATCAATGGGAGAGCCCAAGACTAAGGCTTGGGCTGCCTTTTTGAACTAATCTCTTTACCTTGTTGTGCAAAGTTCATCTAGATCCGTGTCAAGACACAAGTGGACTTGGATAGTGGATGTTCTCGGCATATCACTGGCTACCTGGATCTTCTGAACAATGTCAAAGATATTCAAGGGGGTTACGTGGCGTTTGCTGGTAACAACGGTGGGATGATAACAAAGGAAGGAGAAGTTTCAAACAGGAAAGTGACGTTTGAAAAAGTAAATTATTGTGAAAAAGTGGATCATAATTTGTTGAGTGTTTCACAAATTTGTGATAAACAATATACCACAGTTTTCACAGACAAGGAATGTGTTATCCTTCAACCGGGATACACAATTCCTGAAGAAATGGTTGTCATGAGATCACCTCGATCGAATGATATTTATATCCTAGACATGAATTTTAATGTAAACGTTTCTCCTTTAGAAACGTGTTTTATCCAAAGCCACGGAGAAAGATACGATTCTTTGGCATCGACGTATGGGACACATCCATGTGCGCAAAATGAATCATTTGGTTTCAAATGACTTGGTAGATGGTGTAACCCTTAAGAACTTCAAGTTGAATGATCACTGCATCGCTTGCAAGAAGGGAAAACAAAAGAAGAAGTCACACCCGTGTAAATCGATTAATTCGATTATTATACCCCTAGAACGACTTCATATGGATTTATTTGGTCATGTGAATCGTGCTAGCATCGCGGGCGATTTTTATTGCTTAGTCGTGACTGATGATTTTTCACGATATTCTTGGGTGTTATTTATGGGATCTAAAGATCAGACTCCTGTGTTGATTCAGAATCTTATCACGAAGATCGAATCACTTTACAAACTTAAAGTGAGACGAATTCGTAGTGATAATGGAACCGAATTTAGGAATAATGTATTGGATTTCTTCTGCATACAGAAGGGAATTCATCGTGAATTCAGTGCGCCGTATGTTCCTCAACAAAACGGTGTATCTGAAAGAAAGAATCGTACGTTGATCGAAGCTGCGAGAACGGTTCTTGCTGATTCTAAGCTTCCTGTTCAGTTCTGGAATGAAGCTGTGAATACAGCGTGCTACACGCTGAATCACGTACTAACAGTAAAGAAGTTCAAAAAGACAAGTTACGAACTACTGAACAATCGTAAACCAAACTTAAAGTATTTGGAACCATTTGGGTGTCCTTGTACTATTTTGAAGAGAGATGCCGGTAAATTTGAAGAAAAGGAATTTGAGGGTTATTTGTTGGGATACAATTCTCCGAAGAAGGGAATCTTCAATATCTCTTTGGGTTGTGTGGAAGAGTGGTACCATGTTGATTGTGAAAGCTATACCACTCCACCTACAGGCAAGGGTCCCGATTGGATGTTTGATTACGACAGTTTATTTAATTCGTTTACATCAGTAGTTGAGTAAGCACCTGAAGATTTCATTAGATCTTATTTGGAAGAACAATGTCTTCCTATTCCAAGTTCTTCTTTAGTTTATGTAGATGACGCTCCTAATGTATCAGAAACGTCAAATGAGGTTTCTGAGTCTTCCGATGAAGTTGATTTTGTTGATTTATCGTCAGGTCCATTAGAGGAAGCTACAGACACAAACGAGCCTATTCTAATTGATGATAACTCTCCAACTGTCTCTTTAGACACGGCAGAGGAAAATATCACTAATCTGGGTGATAATATATCTGTACCTGCTAATCCTTCATTAAGGATTCATTCTAATCATCTGCAGGAACAAATAATTGGTGATGTGCACGACGGGGTTCGTACAAGACACCAATTAGGTAATGTATGTGTTGAACAAGTTGAGTGTAACTTATCTCCTACTGAGGATTCGATAGTTTGTGCTTATGCAAATTTGCACGCTTCGGGTATCCTTAGTATCGCACAATACACCTGCTTTCTATCACAGATCGAACCAACAAGTGTCACGATGGCACTCAAGGAACCATCTTGGGTAGAGGCAATGCAGGAGGAGCTGCAATAGTTTATTCGACTGAGTGTATGGGACTTAATTGATAAACCCGACCGTGTGAAAAAGGCAATTCCGACTAAATGGGTTTTTAAGTGCAAAAAGGACGACCGCGGGGTAATCGTGAGAAATAAGGCACGATTGGTCGTTCTTGGTTACAACCAACAAGAAGGCATAGATTACACGGAAGTATATGCTCCTGTGGCACGACTTGAGGCTATACGTATTTTTCTTGCCTATGCAGCCTATAAAAATTTCAAGGTTTATCAAATGGATGTGAAATCGGCGTTCTTAAACGGAGCTATTCATGAAGAAGTCTACGTAAAGCAGCCTCCCGGTTTCGAGGATCCAGACTTTCTAGAGCGTGTTTATCGATTAAACAAGGGTCTTTATGGTTTACATCAGGCCCCGAGAGCCTGGTACAGCACGTTGGCTGACCATCTGTTTGAAAGTGGATTCACGAGGGGAACTGTGGATTGTACTTTATTTTATAAGAACGTGGGTGATGATCTGCTCCTCGTCCAAATCTACGTGGACGACATAATTTTTTGGTTCGATGAACGACAGCCTGTGCAAAGATTTCGAGAAGACGATGCAAACCAAATTTGAGATGAGCTCGATGGGAGAGATGAACTTTTTCTTAGGATTGCAAGTTCACCAGTCTGATTCCGGGATCTTTATCCATCAAACCAAATACGTGAACAATGTCTTGAGCCGATTCAAGATATCCGATGGCAAAATTCCTTCGACACCTCTTCCCGTGGGTCACAATTTATCACCGGATGAATTGTAGGATACCGTAGATCCAACCCTGTATAGAGCTATGATTGGATCTCTTATGTATTTGACTGCATCTCGACCTGATGTCATGTTTGCTGTTTGTTTATGTGTTAGGTAACAATCGAGTCCCCGAGTGACTCACCTAACAGTAGCAAAGCGAATCTTACATTATCTGAGGGGAAATCCAGACATCAGGTTGTGGTACCCCAAGGACGATAAGTTTGACCTCACCGCTTTTACTGATTCGGACTATAGAGGATGCAAGATCAATTTCAAGTCTACGACAGCGGGTTGTCAGTTAGGAAACCGACTTGTTTCCTGGCAGTGTAAGAAGCAGACAACGGTCTCAACTTCTACAGCCGAAGCGGAGTATGTGGCAGCCTCGAGTTGCTGTTCACAAGTTCTCTGGATCCAGCAACACTTGCGGGATTACGGTTTCAAGTTTCTTACTACTATCTTTATTGACAATTCGGCCGCTATATCTATCACCAAAAATCTGGTTCACAATTCGAAAACCAAACACATTGAAATCCGTTATCACTTTATACGTGATTGCTTTGAAAAGAAATTAATTTTGATTGATAAAATTCACATGAATTTTCAAAAGGCTGACCTTTATACCAAAGCGTTTGACAAAACAAGTTTTCAATATTTGCTCGGTATAAATGGTTTCAAAACTTTGAAAGATATTCAAAAGCTTGGTTAAATCATTTTTTTTGTTTTTCTTGTTTTAGTTCAATTTTTGTTGTTTTTAGGGGGAGAAAATATAAAAATCCAAAAATATTGTGTTTTCAGTTTATACAGAGAAAATTAAAAACTCCAAAAACATTCAAATATTGAAAAATCAAAAACATTGAAAAATGCTTCTCAAAATGAGTTTAGAAGAAAAAAGGGAAAATTATAGTACATTGGTCATTTGCTCCTAAGTCCAGTAAAAAGTAAGTAATAAAAGAGTGTGTGCTTAATTGCATTGATGTATTGGTAGGTCTTTTGACAAACAAGTATGGGCTAGTATGTAATATAAACATAAAATTGCTGAATAAAAAGGGATAGTGGTTCTATAAAAGGTCTTGATAATGATGACAAAAATGCAATAAACCGGTCATACTCAAGCCTTCTAATCATTTTGAAAACAATTTTAGCAAAAGTATCTAGTTGGTGGTTAACGCTTCAACGATGGTCTTGTGGCCTTAAATCCTGTATTGATGGGATGCTTTAAGGTTCCGAATTTCATTGGGTCTTTATGAGGTTTTACATATGGTATTCATTTCGATAAATCTTAAAAATGCTTGTAAAAGTGAACCCGCAGTGTAACTGCTTAAGTCTCTAAACTTGATCGCAAAAAGTACTTCGTGTACAAATATGAATTACAGACCTGATCAAACCACGCTGTGATTCATACATTGTCCCCTTGCTCGCATCTCATTACCATTAAGAAACGGAACACTAGGGACACAATTCTGTAAACCGACATATTAAATCGTGCATACTCATCCATGGGAACGGACCTTAGGGTATTGCTTGATAACGGGGGTATATCTTGTAGTGGGGATTACGGACTATGATCACTTAAAAATCATCATTTTTTCATCAAATTGGTTCTAAGGTTTAAGTCAAGTTAGGGTGATTTGGACAAAATCAAACTACGCTTGAATCAAGATTTGAACTAATTCTATCCAATAATTGTGCTTAATTGAACCAATTAACAATATCACTGAGAGTTCTGAAAAATTTGTTCGAAGATTTAAGTGAAAAACAATACCAATAATTGAGTTAACACCAGTCATAATAAAAACTGAAAATAAAACTGTGATGGATGGAAATTTTGGTCAATATGATTCCCTGCTCGACTCACAAAAATATGTACTGCTTTATTAGTAAAGTTTTATTGTTTTACGTTGTTTGTTATTTGAAAAATCTTTCAAAAGTACAAAAAGATTTTAATTTTCTGCTTTATTTTTTGATTTACCGAGCTGGCGAATAAATCAAAACAAAAAGAAGAGAAGTTTTTACCCCGAATATTTAAGTTAATCCTGCTTAACGTAATTTTCAATTGGTATCAATTGATTTTTAATGTAAAAATCCGTTTAATTTAAACACTACCGATCTTTGATTGATCGGGTATTTTTAATGTATGCAAATTAAACCCTAATTGGATTTAATTGAATATTTAATTCATTGATGAAAACCCTAATTGGTTTTAATGAATATTTAGTTCCTTAATGAGATTGTTTCTCATTCGTTAAGGAGTTTTTGGTGATTCGTTAAATTTGGTTTAACGAATGTCAAGCCATTCGTTATTTAAACATAACGAATAAGACACTTATTCGTTATTTTGACATTCGCTTCCGTTGTGCATAACGAATGGAAGACATTCGCTAAAACGTTTAACGAATGTAATAAATTTAATGTGATATTCGTTAAAAGTTAACGAATGTGAATCTTATTCAATTAACAATCTTGAACGAATCAGAAGTATAAGTTAATGAATGAGGACATTCGTTAGTTCAAAATTTGAACGAACGAATGTGAATCTTATTGGGTTTATAATCCCAATGTTAGACGAATGACCTTTCATTAGTCATTTCCTATTTCACCATCAACCTAAACGAACTCTTGCAAATTTATCTCTGAATCTATCGCCTGATTATTAGATCAATTGAGTAACTTCATTGTGTTCTACAGGTACAGGCGATCTCAAACATATAATTTGTAGGGATTTTCATCGGATGGTTAAGGGTTTACTGGTTTGGTTGATATTTGCATGTTATCGAACAATTGATAGCTTTTAAATCCTATAATCGAATCGATTCTCGAACAGATAATGTGCATTAGTGCATTAAATCGATTATCGATCCTCTTTGTTATGATTAATTGTTGAAAGCAATAGAGAATTATGGGTTTAGACGATGCTGTTTGTCGTCTTTGACTTCCTTAAGTCAAAATTATGTTTAAGATTTGAATCCAGATAATCAAAGACAGATTCGTTATGAGTGAACGAATGATAGTAATATTCGTTAACTTGTTAACGAATGTTTACATGATTCATTAAAATGTAACGAATGAAGATTTCCCTGATAACGAATTATGATAAGGAATAGGAGTTGGTTCGTTAAAGAGCTAATCATTGATTCGTTATGATAACAAAGAAGTTAACGTATAAGTTTAATTCGTTAAATGTAACGAATGAAAACACTTAATGTATAACGAATGTCTCAAACCATTTAACGAATGAGATAGACATTCGTTATTTAGAAGATAATATTTGAGTATTATGCTAATGTTTATTTTGTTTTAACAGTAATGGCTGACGAGAATATTCAGAATCCTATTCCCGAGCTAAATCCTGAGGCTAATCATGTTCAACTTGCTCAAGCCGAAACCGAACAAGCTGCAGTGATGATATCTTGGAACAAGAGTCATAATATCTGTGCTTATTTAGAACCGAATTTTTAAGATACACCAATCTTTGGTGGCATGATCAGTTTTTTGATTCGCTCAAGGATATACAAAGCCATCTCGACTCGTACTGTTGTTTATCAGAGTATTATTCTAGCATTCTGGAATACTGCTAGATACAACGAGGCCGAAAATCAGATAGAAGCAGTGATTCAGAACAAGCGGGTTGTGATTGATATTGTTGTCATTCTAGATTCGTTGGGGTTTCGTGATACGATCGATGACAGGTGTGAGTTTGATAGAGAATTGATTCGAGGTTGTTTGGACGAGTTAAGTATAACGGGGATTTGGGCAGGTCTATGTATAACAAAGCAAACTTGTGTGAACAATACAAGTACTTGCTACACGTGTTGATTGATTGTCTCGGTGGACCTAAGGTTGGATTCGATGAATGCCGAGCAATGCTCCAATCAGCTTTTGTTGCCCTCATTTTGAACAAACCATTCAACTTCTCAGAATTGGTTTATTATCATCTGAAGGAAAACATCACGAGCCGTCATAAGTTTTTAATGTATCCCAGATTTCTGCAAATGATAATCAATAATCTGGTGCCTGATTTGATTAAAGATCAAAGCGATGTGATGAAGCTTGAACACATGAATGAAGAAACGATGAGACGTTTACGCTCATGCCGTGGTCAAAGTCTTCAAGATAGACCTAAGTTTAAGCGATTGATCGGTCATCTCGCTAACATTGATTATGTTGCACCAACTAATGATCGTTGGGCTCATGACGATTCCGATTCTGAACGAGAAGGTGGTGATGGTGGAAATGGTGGAGATGGTGGTGGTGATGGTGGTCCAGGACCACCAGCTGAATTAACTTATGCTTAGCAACGTAAACGTAAAGGCAAAGAACCGATGGTGGAAAAGGGGGAGAAACCCAAGAAGCAACGGGTTAGAAGAGGTTCGGGTATAGAGATACCTAGTCAACCATTTGTGCCTTCTACTTCTGTTTCTGCTCCAGTATCTATTTCTGCTACTGCTACACCTTTACCACAGAGTATTCCACGATCTCCTACTCATACTCCAGTTCCAGACTTTACTCGTTCTCCAACTCCTGTACAAATGCCTACCTCTCCAATGCCTCCGTCTATAACTTTGGTTACTACTGTGAGGTCTGATCCTTACTTTGGAGATGTGTTACAAAAAGTGTTGGCTTGTATGCCTACACCACAGCCGACTACTCCAGAGACTCCAATGACCCCTACACAGTTGCCAAGACCTGAGCACTCATTTATAACATTTACTCGTCATCAGGGTCCCTTGCAACTAGTTCATCCTAACTTTTTTGGTATGAATCTTCAAACTCAATGGTTTCATATGATGAATCTGTTGCATCTTCAATAGACACAAATGCAAGCTGATAGAGCTGCCCATGAGCTAGCGCAAAGGAATTTGTTAAGACATATTCAGTTTACTCAACGAGAAAACAGGGAACTTAGAGCCCTTATTGCTGCTCAGGGGGAGAGATTGGACAAACAAGATGAAATCATCCTCCAGCTCACTTGTAAAGATGATGAGTTGAAGAAATTAAAGAATGATCAGGATGGAACGGGAGGTGTAGATCAGCAACCGGATGGTAGTTCTACGCCGTCGGCGGATAAGACTGATTCGGGTACTGGTGGTGGGTCTGAAGCAAGTAATATACAGATTGTTCCATACAAGGATTACACGAGAGCCAAACCAATTGATGTTATTCTGGCTAATATGCTTCTATTTATGGGTATGGACGGGATTGTGTACAGTATGGTAAACGCAGATGAGATCGAAGAAGGCGAATTTGTTGATCATTCATTAACAAAAGAACAAATAGCCTTGCTTCTGGATCTAAACGAAGATGAGGTTGAAGAATTGGGTAAGAGTGTGGATGTAGATATTGAGATTGAAGAAAGTATGAATACAGGTATTCCTCGTGGGAATGTACCTGATTATGATGTGGTTGAGGTAGAAGACGTTACTGCTGAGGAATATCCTGAGTTCTACACCGACAACAACAATAATGACTCAGGAATTCTGTTTTTCACCACAGAACATTTTGATGCAGCAGAACGTCGTTTACGTGAAGAGATAAATAAATGGAATAAAGCTGCAGAGACAAGTCACTTGTTGGCGACTGAGAAAAAGCGCAAACGTGCTTTGGATGGTATGTTCGAGCATAATGTAAAGAAGATGGTCGAGACCTTTCGTTATCAAGAACGGGAGGAAGTCAAAATGGCAAAGGCTCGAGCATCGGCATACCAGATGAAAAAGTACAAGCCGGCGAAAGATGTGAAGGGTGATTTAGTCGCGTGGCAGTTTGATTCTGAGCTTAAAGTTTATATCGTAAAGTGGGAACACGGTATTTATTACTTCAAACGCCCACACGATATCTTATCTATGCCAAGATGGGATGTTTAGCTAACAGGCCGTTCGTTAATCGAGGAGATGATGTCTGGGCTAAGTGGTTCTATAATCATTTATTGCATGAAACCCGTTATGGTTTCAAGTTCTTCAAGCCGCAAGTGCCGACTCACAAGTATATTGATGAGATTGATCAACACACTGGCTGGAGGAAGATGATTCTACAAGTAAAGCCGCCAAAGACAATGAAGAGGGCTCCGATGAAGACATTCCCTCAGAGTCTATTCACCTCGTTTAATTATTGGTATTATGACAATCATACAGGTGAAGCGGTTATTGTATTTGGCTCTGGGTCAAACACGAAGACTATACGTGTTATTGATCCAATGTGGTTGGTTAACTTATCTGAGTCTGATAACGATGCCTTATTTACAAGTCAGATCAGATTCGCTAACGTATGCGACTATGAACTTGCTATGCAATTTCAGAAAGTGGTTCGTGTCTGTTATGCATACAAGATTTACAGTTTTGTGGACTGGAAGACAAAGATGTTCCAGAGATGAAGATAAAGAGCTCGAGACGAGGGGGAGTTTGTTGATACATGTTTTGTACGTCTCGGTATTTATCAGGGTATTAATGTAATAGCTTAGTATTATAGGGGTTTTAATGTTATTATGCCATTCGCCTAATTGTAAGACACATTCGTTACTTCGTAACGAATTGGTCACATTCGTATTAATGTAAGTCCCATTCGTTAACCCAGCTTAATGAATGGAACATAACGAATGAAGGCTATTCGCTATGATAATGTATTAACGAATAAGTATGTTTATTCGTTAGGTTAATGTAAAGAATGACTCATTCGTTAAGTCTATCTTAACGAATGAGGTCATCCTCTATATATACCCCTGTAATCTATTCATTCAAAACAGTTCTTATTCATTCGCTTTCCCTCTCGTTACTCTGCCAAAATATTCTCTCAATACACATACTTCACACACTTAAAGTAACATAGCCTAATCGTATACATACAAGATGAATTCATCGTTGTAATCACAAGATCTAGATCCTATCATGCTCACTCAATTTCCCATTTTAGGCTGGATTCAATCTCCACAGAAAATAGATTCTAGCTTCTTTGAATCTGGGAACTTGGATAATATTATCATTTCTCTTATTTAAATATCACCAAAAACAGTGTTGCTTAGTCAAAAACTTTTACCATTTTAAAAACCATTTCCTTTTGAAAGTTCAATTGAAAAACATTGGTTTCAAAACAGTGTTGTCATTTAAGCATGTTTAACAAGCACACATTATCACCATAGCAAACACATTCATCCATACAGTAGAAATCATTCAGATAATCACATGAGACTGTCGAGCATGCTCACAAGTTCATCAAGCATACTCGAAAGTCAGTCGAGCAAAATTAAAATTGATCATTTCAGTGCATGTGCTTGAAAGACTTAGCTGAGTGCTCGAGCAGTATACTTGTGCTTGAAATACTTCAAAAGTTTTCCACAACACATGTCCATGCTTGAAGGCAATTAACACATATTTTGTGCTCGAGTTACTTGAGAGACCTCAAATATGGTTTGTTTGTGCTCGAAGAGCATTAAACACACCATGCAACACAGAAGTATGCTCAAAATACTTGAAAAAGTTTTTCAAGAAAAAAAATTCTATGCTCGAGCAGCTGAGCTATGACATTTGTGCTCGAATGACTTAATAGTCTTACAAGAGCCTTTGCTTGTGCTCGAAGAGCAATAAGCACAAAAACAAGCACATATTCATGTTCGAAGTACTTAGAATCACAGAAATACATCATGCAAGCACAGATTGAGGTACCAAAAGCTGTAATTAGCAGATTTAATAACATTGCCACACAAATACAGTCACATACATGATTTATGCAGTTTAAAGTAATCAGTCAAGCATAGCAAATTATCATGTAAACATTCAAAGTGAGTGACATAGATAATCAGTAAGCACTTCACTTAAGCACATATCCTAAATTAAACTTTATCAGCATTTATCATTCCTAGGCATTTTAACAAAAAATGAAATCTAGTTTTATTTAAGGGTTTGGTGAATAAATCAGCCAAATTATCATGTGTGTCTACCCTTTTCATTTCTATTAAACCTTTTTCCTGACAGTCCCTAATGAAATGATGTATAATTTCAATGTGCTTCGTCTTAGAATGTTGGACTGGATTCTTAACAATAAACATAGCAACAGTATTATCAATTAAAATAGGTGTAAATAAGAAATTCAAACCATAATCCAGCAGTTGATTTTGAATCCACAAAACTTGTGCACAGTAAGCAGAGGCAGCAATATACTCAGCTTCAGCAGTAGAGATTGACGCTGTAGTTTGCTTCTTGAATTGCCAAGACACCAGCCTGTTCCCTAGAAACTGGCATCCTCCAGAGGTTGATTTTCTACTCATGTTGCAACCATCATAGTCACTATCCGTGTAGGCCATCAAGTCAAAGGAAGGGTTATTTGGATATCAAATCCCCAAATCTGGTTTTCCCTTTAGGTATCTGAAGACCCTCTTAACTGCTAGCATATGTGATACTTTGGGGTTAGCTTGGAATCTGGCACAGACACATACAGCAAACATAATATCTGGCTTAGATGCTGTGAGATACATCAGTGATCCTATCTTGGCCCTATATTCATGTTGGTCGGCTCCCCCTTTTCATCAGATACCATTTTCTCATGTGTGTCCATTGGTGTGGACACTGTCTTGAAGTCTTGGCACTTGAATTTGTTAAGAATCTCTTGTACATACTAAGATTGATTTATGAAGATTCCATCAACTTTCTGTTGCACCTGAAGTCCAAGGAAGAAATTCATTTCCCCCATTGAGCTCATTTTGTACTTGGACTTCATCACTTGCTCAAACTCTTTACACATTTGTTCATTTGTAGAGCCAAAGATAATGTCATCCACGTACACTTGCAGCAACAGCAGTTCCTTGTTCCTCCTTTTGTAGAATAGAGTGTCACACCCGGTCCATAGGCGGAAACAACCGGTGTGCGACTCATGAAAGGTTTTTCGAGAGCGCGGTTAAGCAACAACTATATGATAAAATACATGATGATTTCATTCATAATATAAGTTTTACAAAAATATCCATAAAAAAAGTTTACATATAACATATTGAGATTTCACAGTTATGTCCCGCCGAAGGGAGATATAACCGTGAAAACTCCAAAATATAAATCCTCATACATGAAATTTCCATAGTTAAACATAAAACCGTAGTGAGACACCGTGACCTCTCCACGTAGCTAAATACCTGAAAGACACGTAAAATAATTTAATCAGTATAAACTGAGTGAGTTCACAAGTTTTGTGACTCGATAAAATGCTTTATAATATAATTCTCATAACGTCATGAATGCAGTATCCATGACTTGCAGTGTAACGTGAATACATGAGTTCGTAACCATTCCTTGACTATATATATACACCATAAAGCCCCACATAACATCCCACGAGTCCACGAGGGAATAAATAAATCGGAAAACTAAGCACCCGTCTTATAAAGTGGCGCGACCACTTACGAGTGGGTTGGTCAGACCAGTAGTACTACCCGTAGAGTTCCTCGGCTATAGTTGCCTATAGTTTATGGTTACAATATATACCGGGGACTTTATGTACCATGAGCGCGCCAAATATCTCATGTACACGCACATTGTAAATCAAGATATACACCATGATAAAACATATTTAAACACGTGTCCCTCGCCCCGAAAACAGTTTAAAACATAGTGAAAATAGTGAAAATAGGGGTTGTGAGACTCACCTTAAATGAGGAATAATGTTCCGTTATACTTGGCGAGTTTTCTGTATTATATCGTATACGTATGCACTTCAGTACATAATATATAACTATTAATACTTAGCCCGATACACACTTATGAGGTGACGGTATATATGTATACTTTTTATACATTAGCGATACGGACGTTAGACAACGTCTTATACTTGTTATGTATATCCGTTATATCCTCTTTATATATAATATCCTCCGAGCATTAGGGAATGCTCGATACAAATTATTCGTCGGTAATCATGACGTTCGTGACATGCTTTAGCCTAATAGGTTTTGGAGCTCTCATCGTTAGTCCCCAGGTAGGTAACGGGCATCTATGATATATTCGTTTACCAGCCTAGACAGGACGTCCCGACTACCGGCACCTCCACCCTTCCAGTTACTCGCAATGTCCATCACAAAAACCCGTATTTTATATTTATACATATGGCACATATATAGGAATATACGTGTATTAATTGTATATATCATTTCCTCATGTATATGATAAGTATTATTAGTATTTTCGTCTTCGTAACATAAAGTTATCTTTTACTTTTATAACTCTTATACACATCCTTTGTTTTTATAACATTATACATGGGTATTTATATTTTCATTTGCGTATATAGGAATATACGTGTACCTTGTATTTTACCCGTACAATCATCGTTATTTTTATTTCCAAAACTTGATGCAAGGGTTGTACCTTATGTTTAATGTGCACTTTTATTTATACTTTTATCTTTATTACTAGTACTCATATTTTATCATTATTATTATTATTATCACTATTATTATTACTATTATTATTTTTACTTTTATGATAACCCGACACGGTTTTGCTTAAGTTATCAACTTCCTTATTAACTTATACACATTCAAGAATCCGTTTTGTATCACCGTTATTCATTCTTTTATAATTATGTGTTATATCATCATCAAAATTATTCATTCCCTTAACTAATTTTCCATATTCCCTAAACACCTTTAACACCTTTATAAATCCTTTATAACTTTTACTTAACATGATTTATCCTTCATTATATGTCATTTTAACACACTTCAAGTTTATATTCATGATTCATCACCTCGTTATGTATATGTATCTTAGGCTTAGTCCATGTTTTTCTACTAAACATTTTATGGCATTAGTACCTTGGGAATGTCGGTTTTTGAGCGTTCTTGAGCGGGTTTAAGGCGAGATCCAAGTTCCTTGACGTTAATCATGATGTTGAGGGTCTACATTATGTTTAAATAACATGAAATAGGTGAACTAGGGTCAAGTAAAATGATGAAACCGTGGCTGGACAGAATCTGTGTTTTTCCAGCCACCATAAACTGTTACAACTCGAGTTTTCGGCTTACCTAATGCTGAAATGAAGCCGGAAATGGATGTTCAAAAGGTGGTTCGTGATCCTTGCGAGTTTCCTTGGATTCCTAAACAAGAATCACCCAAAAATACCAAGTGGTTTGTGAGATATGAACAAAAGAAGAGAGGGGGTACTGCTGGAAAATGCAGTTTCCAGCAGTGACCTTCGAAGGTTCAAAGCTTCTTACCGAGTTTTCCGGGCAGAGATCCGTTCAAGGCTTTCTACCACGGTTTAAGGATTTCTTCTAGCTTTCCAACGATATATAGGGTTCAAGATGTTAATAGTAGAATTATAGAGAAAACAGGTTGCAAAGAGGCGGCTGTGGTGGTGCACTGCTGCTGCCTTCGGCCGAGAGAGGAAGGGGTTGTTTTTGGAGTTAAGTTTCTTGAGTTTGGGTGGTGATTTTTGATCAAGAAAGCTAGAGTATATATAGAGTGGAGGATGGAAACATAATCCCTTAAATTGGGGAATCACAATCCCATGAATTAAGGGTGGCAAATCACTCATTCAAGTGCAATAGTAGTCATGGCATGGTGTAAATTGTTGTTTATTTGGGAGGGGAATGGGAGGCCGGCTCTTGGAAGGCTTTTTGGAGACTTTTTGGTGGCTTGCAAATTTCCAAGGTCATGATAATGTTGGTGATGATGATAGTTAGATGGATGATGCTATGGATGATGATGAATATGTTAATACATGGATGTATGTAATGGTGTTTTGTCTTGTGTTATAACCGAATGGGAAAAGTTGGGGTTCGGCTTTGGGCTGCAAAGGGAGGGTATTATGGTCATTTAATAAATATATTGGTTGTCCAAATGTAGTGCTAAGTTCAATCTTGGTTCGGGTCTTAAATGGATAGTCGTTAGGACGAGTAGTTTATCGAATGAACGAGTTATGGGAATTATATTGGACTTGGGTATTATGAGCTTCTCTTAATTTATTTGGTCACCTATAAGGTATTATAGATGGTATGGAACCCGGTATTTTTTTCGGTTCCCGGTATGATGTATATTTAAATTTAGCCCGGAGTTATATTCGGTTAAATAGTGCTTCATATTGTAATCCTTCATGGATTGTTTAAATTATTATCTTCATATTATTCTGACTAGTATACCTTTAATTCCTTCATAGTTTCATATCTTGGTCGTCTCACTGTATAATGTATCATTGATTTGGCCGGTTCGGCGACTATATTCCATTATTTAAACGTTTATGGCGTTTTGGTCCTAATTAGGGAATTAGGACATTACTGGGCATGGTCTTACCATTACCCCTTATATTGGATCATAGGTATATATTTAGCTTGATATGTTTGTCACCTCTGACTATTACTGGGCTGTCTTTATCATATAGCCGGTCTCATCGGCCCTTTATACGATCCTATAGGCATAACGACTGTTCTCGTTCACATTTCAAGTATACTATGGTTTATACCTCATATAAATTATATAAATAATACGTAATTTAAATCAAATATATACATTAGAGTGTGAAAAATTACCGGGTGTCACATTCTCCCCCTGTTGGAAGAATTTCGTCCCGAAATTTGTTGTTAGTTATCCGTTATAGTTGGGTCCGGGAAAAGGTGTGGGTACTTCTTTCGAATTTGATCTTCTCTTTCCCAGGTAAACTCGGGTCCTCTTTTAGATTTCCATTGGACCTTTACTAATTTAATCCGACTTCTTTGTAGTTTTTGTTCTTTCCAGTCGGTAACGGCTATCGGTTCTTCAACAAAATGTAATTGTTCGTCAATATGTACTTCGTCTAGGGGTACGATTAAAGATTCATCGGATAGACACTTTTTAAGGTTCGACACATGGAATGTGTCATGTACCCCGTTAAGTTCTTCAGGTAGCTTCAACTTATAGGCCACGGGACCTATCCTTTCCAGGATCTCAAATGGTCCGGTATATCTTGGGCTGAGCTTGCCCCGCTTTCCAAACCTCGGAACTCCTTTCCATGGCGAGACCTTTAAAAGAACTTTATCTCCCACTTGGAATTCCAAAGGCTTGCGTCTCACATCCACATAACTTTTCTGTCGATCGCGGGCCGTTTTCAGTCGTTCTTTTATTTGAAATATCTTGTCAGTAGTTTCTTGAATTAGTTCGGGACCCGTCATTTGTCTATCGCCTATTTCCGCGCAGCACAAGGGCGACCTACACTTACGACCATACAAAGCTTCGAACGGTGCAGCCTTTATGCTCGTGTGGTAGCTATTATTATATGAAAATTCCACCAAAGGAAGGTGAACATCCCAGCTACCACCAAAATCAATTGCACACGCTCTTAGCATATCTTCCAATGTTTGTATAGTTCGCTCGCTTTGGCCGTCAGTCTGGGGATGGTAGGCGGTACTCATATCTAATCGCGTGCCCAAAGCTTTTTGTAACGACTTCCAAAAATGAGACGTAAATCGACTGTCGCGGTCGGAAATAATCGAGACTGGGACTCCATGTCTTGACACGATCTCTTTTATATATAGTCTAGCTAACCGCTCCATCTTATCCGTTTCTTTGATAGCTAAGAAATGCGCGGATTTGGTTAGCCGGTCGACTATCACCCATATGGTGTCATAACCACCTGGAGTCCTAGGTAACTTCGTAATGAAATCCATCGAGATTTGTTCCCATTTCCACATGGGAATCTCGGGCTGTTGTAATAATCCAGATGGTTTCTGATATTCCGCCTTGACTTTTGCGCAAGTTAAACATTTTCCCACATAATTTGCTATATCACCCTTAAGATTAGGCCACCAATAGTATCCCTTTACATCTTTATACATTTTATCTGCACCGGGGTGCACGGAATACTTCGTCTTGTGGGCTTCATCAAGTATTCTTTCACGTAATCCTCCCTTGAGAGGAACCCATATTCGGTTGACAAAGTACAGGGTACCGTCTTCTTTGGATTCTAAGTTGTCAACCATACCACGGAAACCCTCGTCTTTGATATTATCAGGTTTCAAAGCTTCTCGTTGGGCTTCGTGGATATGGGTGGTGAGGTTCGTACTTATAGTTAGCCCTAAGACTTTAACACGTGATGTCTTCACCCTTTCTTTCCTGCTTAAAGCGTCTGCTACAACGTTCGCCTTTCCAGGGTTGTACTTGATTACACAATCATAATCATTCAATAATTCAACCCACCGTCGTTGCCTCATGTTTAATTCTTTTTGATCAAATATATGTTGTAGGCTTTTATGATCGGTGTAGATTGTGCAATGGGTGCCGTATAAGTAATGACGCCATATCTTAAGTGCAAACACCATTGCGCCCAATTCCAAATCGTGAGTGGTGTAATTTTTCTCGTGCACTTTGAGTTGTCGTGACGCATACGCGATGACTTGATTTCTTTGCATAAGGACACAACCAAGTCCTTGATGCGAAGCATCGCAATAAACTACGAAGTCATCCATCCCTTCTGGTAAGGCTAGAATAGGTGCACTGCAAAGTTTCTGTTTTAGCAACTGGAACGCCTTTTCTTGTTTATCTCCCCAATTAAACGACTTATCTTTCTGTGTGAGCGCAGTAAGGGGTTGTGCTATCTTCGAGAAATTTTCAATAAACCGTCGATAGTAGCCTGCCAGACCTAAAAATTTTCGTATTTCCGTCGGCGTCTTCGGCACTTCCCAGTTTTTAATGGCCTCTACTTTTGAAGGGTCAACATGAATTCCCTTCTCGTTGACGACATGGCCTAAAAAGTGTACTTCTCTTAGCCAAAAATCACACTTTGAAAACTTTGCATACAACTTCTCCTTTCTCAACAATTCTAAAATCAATCGAAGGTGTTGCTCGTGCTCTTCTTCGGTTCGGGAATAAATTAATATGTCATCTATAAACACTATCACGAACTTGTCAAGGTAAGGTTTGCACACTCGATTCATTAAGTCCATGAACACGGCAGGTGCGTTCGTTAGCCCAAAAGGCATGACTAGAAATTCATAATGACCATACCTCGTTCGGAACGCAGTCTTTGGTACATCGTCCTCGTGTATCTTCAGCTGATGGTACCCGGATCGTAGATCTATCTTGGAATAGAAACTAGATCCCTGTAATTGGTCAAACAAATCATCAATCCTTGGTAAAGGGTACCGATTTTTGATGGTCAGTTTGTTAAGTTCCCTGTAATCAATACACAAACGGAACGAACCGTCTTTCTTCTTGACAAATAGTACCGGGGCTCCCCAAGGTGAGTAGCTCGGGCGTATGAAACCCTTGTCTAATAGCTCCTGTAATTGATTCGATAGTTCTCGCATTTCCGAGAGAGCTAATCGATAAGGTGCTCGCGCTACTGGTGCAGCTCCTGGTACTAGATCGATTCGAAACTCCACTTGTCTTTGAGGTGGTAACCCTGGTAGATCTTCTGGAAAGACATCGGGGAAATCTCTTACTATAGGTATACTTTCTATCTTCCTTTCTTCATCCTTCTTCTCCACCACGTGGGCTAAGAAAGCTTGACACTTCTTTCGCAAGCACTTTCGTGCTTTCATACACGAAATTAACTTCATCATAGTGCCACGTCTTTCTCCTTGAATAGTCAGCGTTTCACCACTTGCCAAGGGTATGCGGATTTGCTTGTCATAACAATTAACTTCAGCATGGTTCTTTGCTAACCAATCCATGCCTAAAACGACATCAAAACTTCCTAAATCTATCGGCAACAGATCTACGTTAAATTCATGTTCTCCCATCACTAGTACGAAACTTTCCACTATATCGTCTGATCGTAACTGTTTGCCATTAGCTAATTCTATAGTATAGGGCGTTGCTAATTTACTAGGTGCTAAACCAAGTAGGTCTTTAAATTCAGTGGATATAAAACTTAAATCCGCACCAGTATCAAATAACACAGACGTATAGTGGTTGTTAAGTAGGAACGTACCAGTGACGACATTTGGGTCTTCCTTAGCTTCACCCGCCCCGATAACAAAAGCCCTAGCTTGAGCTGTATTCTTCATCTGCGGACAGTTCTTGATAAAATTACCCGTATTTCCGCACCCATAACAAGCTCATGGTGTCGTTTTCCCCGGTTCTTGCTTCACAACTACTGCACCATTCTTAATTCTACACTTAGCTTCCACATGCCCTCTCTTGTGACAATGCTTACACACAATACTTGAGCAGTCACCAACATGATAATACTTGCATTTGTCACACCACGGGTTTGACCCGCTATACGTCTTCGGTGGTTGATCCGTGGTCTGGGCGGCATACACTTTCACAGTTTCTTGTTTCTTGACAGGGGGTTCTTTGGAACTTGACCCTTGATTACGAGAGGCCCAGCTCCTCTTGTGATTGTTATGGCGGCTGTTGCCGCGTTGGGAGAATGGTTGGCTTGCTTCCTTCTGAGTTGGCTTTCCTAGGGTGCCAGCTCGTACTGCATCTTCTGTCAGACTCAGACCTAGTTCAACAGCCTCGGCCATGGTCGGAGGCCTAGTGGCCGTGATTGGTCCCCTGATAACTGTTGCTAATCCCCAGATGTACCTTTCAACTCTCTTTTCTTCAGTGTGGCCATATGAGGAACTATTCGGCATAGCTCGTGAAATCGCGTGTTATATGCTGTGATGTCGGCTCCCTTCATGGTGAGCGTCCAGAACTCATTTTCCAACTTCTGCATCTCAGTCCTTGGGCAATATTTCTTTCCCATCATCTCCTTTAACTCTTTCCAGGTCTTACCATAGGCCACGTCTCGGCCTAGGGTTTGTACTTGTAAATTCCACCACGATAGGGCTTCATCTTGAAACATACATGTCACGTACAACACTTTCTGTTTTTCTGTGCATCCACTGATTGCTATCACAGATTCTGTCTTCTCGATCCAACGGATAACTCCTATGGCTCCTTCCGTTCCCTTAAAGGACCACGGTTTGCATGTCATGAAAGTTTTGTAGGAACATCCTCGTTCCTCACCGCCAGTCTCTGGAGCTACATTTTCAGTGTTTGCGGAATTCCTTCGTTCTTGACTTGAGTCGCCCCTACTGGCTTCGTAGGCAGCTATCGCTTGCGCTATGACTTCTTGTAATTGCGCAGGTGTATTAGGTAAACTGTCGTTCCTTCTCCTTGGCATTTTCCTTCAAGTTGAGAATAAGAAGGATCGGTTAGTATTGGCATCACGCTTGTATGTAAGTAGTTGTAGGGTTCGATACTTATTACATTCACACCCATATATTTGCTTATAGTCATACTTATTAATCATATACTCGCATACAAAGATTTTATTATTACATCTCATTATACCACGTCGTATACTCATACTCATATATCATAAACATAACTTCATTACATCAAAAGATTTGATTACATAAGTTTATGTTTAAGTCTACTACAAACTCCTACAACATACAAGCGTTTTTGCCAAAAGATCGGGTCGTAGTCCGTAATATATTACTTCCCATACATATGATTACTACCCGCTAATACTAGTCTATAGTCGCTTCATGGCATCGGTGGTGGCGGTGGTGGAAACACGTCTCCCAAAAAGGCTTGAATTGTCTTAACCTCATTCTCCAATTTCATCACCCTTCGTTCGGCGGCAGCGGCCCGACTCGTTCCCACATCAGCTAAGTGCAATGCATCTCTTACCATATGCTCCAACTTTAGCACTCTCATCCTTGCGTCCGAGATCAAGTCATAGTGATTTTCAAGGCGGAGACTGGTCTCACAAGCCTTGCCTTTCACGCTCTCCATAAACACCTCGACCCTCTGCTCCCAATCCATGAGCCATTCCTCAAGGGCCTTTCTCTCAGCCTCGGTGGCTGCTGTGGTCGGTGGTACGGGGACCTCTGTATCATCGGAGGTAGCGCGCCCTTGGGGGCGTGAGGACTCGCCTACCTCATGTATAGTCCGGGGCACCTCATCATCGGAGTCCGTGGCATACCTTTTCAGCCTGGCGGCTCGTATCTCCTCGGAGGGCACTGCAGCCAGCTCCTCCATCTCCTCAAGGTCGTCGTCGTCATAAGTTACCTTGTCGTCCTCATCGAGCCTGATTACCTCGGTAGGCTCGTCATCGGAGATCTCTATAGGATCATCAGGAATTGGAACAACGTCGCTCATATGGACATTGCTGCTATCAGTGTTAGAGTCAGAGCCGGAGTCGGAGTCAGTGATGGCTAGGCCATGATATGGATCATTGTTCGGGAAGGCCATCGCTGAAAGGATTAAGGTTTAATTAGTGATAATATCGCTTTTTTTTTTTTTTTTTTTTTTTTTTCTATCCCTTATTTTGGTCATTCCTATACTAGACCATTAGTTGCGATAAAGGTGTCGTGAAGACACGTGCACTCTCGTGTAATGCAAGTTTTGAAAACATGTCATGCATGAAAAACGTTTTCATGAGGGAATCTAAGGGGTTATAGCCTAGACTCAGGGTTGAATCCTAGTTCGCTATAACCTTGGCTCTGATACCAGTCTGTCACACCCGGTCCATAGGCGGAAACAACCGGTGTGCGACTCATTAAAGGTTTTTCGAGAGCGCGGTTAACCAACAACTATATGATAAAATACATGAGGATTTCATTCATAATATAAGTTTTACAAAAATATCCATAAAAAAAGTTTACATATAACATATTGAGATTTCACAGTTATGTCCTGCCGAAGGGAGATATAACCGTGAAAACTCCAAAATATAAAATCCTCATACATGAAATTTCCATAGTTAAACATAAAACCGTAGTGAGACACCGTGACCTCTCCACGTAGCTAAATACCTGAAAGACACGTAAAATAATTTAATCAGTATAAACTGAGTGAGTTCACAAGTTTTGTGACTCGATAAAATGCTTTATAATATAATTCTCATAACGTCATGAATGCAGTATCCATGACTTGCAGTGTAACGTGAATACATGAGTTCGTAACCATTCCTTGACTATATATATACACCATAAAGCCCCACATAACATCCCACGAGTCCACGAGGGAATAAATAAATCGGAAAACTAAGCACCCGTCTTATAAAGTGGCGCGACCACTTACGAGTGGGTTGGTCGACTAGTAGTACTACCCGTAGAGTTCCTCGGCTATAGTTGCCTATAGTTTATGGTTACAATATATACCGGGGACTTTATGTACCATGAGCGCACCAAATATCTCATGTACACGCACATTGTAAATCAAGATATACACCATGATAAAACATATTTAAACACGTGTCCCTCGCCCCGAAAACAGTTTAAAACATAGTGAAAATAGGGGCTGTGAGACTCACCTTAAATGAGGAATAATGTTCCGTTATACTTGGCGAGTTTCCTGTATTATATCGTATACGTATGCACTTCAGTACATAATATATAACTATTAATACTTAGCCCGATACACACTTATGAGGTGACGGTATATATGTATACTTTTTATACATTAGACGTTAGACAACGTCTTATACTTGTTATGTATATCCGTTATATCCTCTTTATATATAATATCCTCCGAGCATTAGGGAATGCTCGATACAAATTATTCGTCGGTAATCATGACGTTCGTGACATGCTTTAGCCTAATAGGTTTTGGAGCTCTCATCGTTAGTCCCCAGGTAGGTAACGGGCATCTATGATATATTCATTTACCAGCCTAGACAGGACGTCCCGACTACCGGCACCTCCACCCTTCCAGTTACTCGCAATGTCCATCACAAAAACCCGTATTTTATATTTATACATATGGCACATATATAGGAATATATGTGTATTAATTGTATATATCATTTCCTCATGTATATGATAAGTATTATTAGTATTTTCGTCTTCGTAACATAAAGTTATCTTTTACTTTTATAACTCTTATACACATCCTTTGTTTTTATAACATTATACATGGGTATTTATATTTTCATTTGCGTATATAGGAATATACGTGTACCTTGTATTTTACCCGTACAATCATCGTTATTTTTATTTCCAAAACTTGATGCAAGGGTTGTACCTTATGTTTAATGTGCACTTTTATTTATACTTTTATCTTTATTACTAGTACTCATATTTTATCATTATTATTATTATTATCACTATTATTATTACTATTATTATTTTTACTTTTATGATAACCCGACACGGTTTTGCTTAAGTTATCAACTTCCTTATTAACTTATACACATTCAAGAATCCGTTTTGTATCACCGTTATTCATTCTTTTATAATTATGTGTTATATCATCATCAAAATTATTCATTCCCTTAACTAATTTTCCATATTCCCTAAACACCTTTAACACCTTTATAAATCCTTTATAACTTTTACTTAACATGATTTATCCTTCATTATATGTCATTTTAACACACTTCAAGTTTATATTCATGATTCATCACCTCGTTATGTATATGTATCTTAGGCTTAGTCCATGTTTTTCTACTAAACATTTTATGGCATTATTACCTTGGGAATGTCGGTTTTTGAGCGTTCTTGAGCGGGTTTAAGGCGAGATCCAAGTTCCTTGACGTTAATCACGATGTTGAGGGTCTACATTATGTTTAAATAACATGAAATAGGTGAACTAGGGTCAAGTAAAATGATGAAACCGTGGCTGGACAGAATCTGTGTTTTTCCAGCCACCATAAACTGTTACAACTCGAGTTTTCGGCTTACCTAATGCTGAAATGAAGCCGGAAATGGATGTTCAAAAGGTGGTTCGTGATCCTTGCGAGTTTCCTTGGATTCCTAAACAAGAATCACCCAAAAATACCAAGTGGTTTGTGAGATATGAACAAAAGAAGAGAGGGGGTACTGCTGGAAAATGCAGTTTCCAGCAGTGACCTTCGAAGGTTCAAAGCTTCTTACCGAGTTTTCCGGGCAGAGATCCGTTCAAGGCTTTCTACCACGGTTTAAGGATTTCTTCTAGCTTTCCAACGATATATAGGGTTCAAGATGTTAATAGTAGAATTATAGAGAAAACAGGTTGCAAAGAGGCGGCTGTGGTGGTGCACTGCTGCTGCCTTCGGCCGAGAGAGGAAGGGGTTGTTTTTGGAGTTAAGTTTCTTGAGTTTGGGTGGTGATTTTTGATCAAGAAAGCTAGAGTATATATAGAGTGGAGGATGGAAACATAATCCCTTAAATTGGGGAATCACAATACCATGAATTAAGGGTGGCAAATCACTCATTCAAGTGCAATAGTAGTCAAGGCATGGTGTAAATTGTTGTTTATTTGGGAGGGGAATGGGAGGCCGGCTCTTGGAAGGCTTTTTGGAGACTTTTTGGTGGCTTGCAAATTTCCAAGGTCATGATAATGTTGGTGATGATGATAGTTAGATGGATGATGCTATGGATGATGATGAATATGTTAATACATGGATGTATGTAATGGTGTTTTGTCTTGTGTTATAACCGAATGGGAAAAGTTGGGGTTCGGCTTTGGGCTGCAAAGGGAGGGTATTATGGTCATTTAATAAATATATTGGTTGTCCAAATGTAGTGCTAAGTTCAATCTTGGTTCGGGTCTTAAATGGATAGTCGTTAGGACGAGTAGTTTATCGAATGAACGAGTTATGGGAATTATATTGGACTTGGGTATTATGAGCTTCTCTTAATTTATTTGGTCACCTATATGGTATTATAGATGGTATGGAACCCGGTATTTATTTCGGTTCCCGGTATGATGTATATTTAAATTTAGCCCGGAGTTATATTCGGTTAAATAGTGCTCCATATTGTAATCCTTCATGGATTGTTTAAATTATTATCTTCATATTATTCTGACTAGTATACCTTTAATTCCTTCATAGTTTCATATCTTGGTCGTCTCACTGTATAATGTATCATTGATTTGGCCGGTTCGGCGACTATATTCCATTATTTAAACGTTTATGGCGTTTTGGTCCTAATTAGGGAATTAGGACATTACTGGGCATGGTCTTACCATTACCCCTTATATTGGATCATAGGTATATATTTAGCTTGATATGTTTGTCACCTCTGACTATTACTGGGCTGTCTTTATCATATAGCCGTTCTCATCGGCTCTTTATACGATCCTATAGGCATAACGACTGTTCTCGTTCACATTTCAAGTATACTATGGTTTATACCTCATATAAATTATATAAATAATACGTAATTTAAATCAAATATATACATTAGAGTGTGAAAAATTACCGGGTGTCACATTGAGTCTTGTCAATGGCTCCTCTGCAGAAGCCATTTTCCAACAAATGGTTTGAAGGCTCATCATACCATGCTCTTGGTGCTTGATGCAGTCCATAAAGTGCTTTGCTGAGCTTGTAAACTTTGTTTGGATGAACTGGGTCTTCAAATCCTAGAGGTTGAGTGATAGAGACTTCTTCATCTATCTTTCCATTCAAGAATGCAATTTTTACATCGAGTTGATAGACTTTAATGTTCATTGATGCTGCATATGTAAGAAAGATCCTGATAGCCTCTAGTCGTGCAACTGGAGCAAAAACCTCTTCAAAGTCCACTCCTTCTTCCTGTAAGCATCCTAGAGCCACCAATCTTGCTTTGTGCCTGATCACTATCCCCCTTTCATCTTTCTTGTTCCTGAATACCCATTTTGTTCCAATAGCATACTTGCCTTTGGGCTTGTCCACCAAGTCCCATACATGTAAGTCTCTGAATTGGGCTAACTCTTCCTGCATAGCTTCTACCCAGCTGTTGTCCTTCAATGCTTGATTGATATTCTTTGGTTCAACTTGGAATAAGAAGCAGGCATACAGACAGATGTTTGCCTTTTTAGAAGAGCTTCTAGTCACTCTTTCATGCAAGTCTTCTATTATATTTTCTGCAAGGTGATTTCTTTCAACAGAGGTGGTCTGCACAGCTTGTTGTTCAAACACTTCTGTCTCTAGATTGTTCATATTTAACTCAGCAAATTCATTTTCAAGTCTCTCTTGAATTTCATCAGTTGCTTGAACTTGATTAATCTCTGATGATGATGCTTCATTTTACCCAAATTGTAGAGAGTCAAACAAATATTGAAACCTATTTTCAAATTGATCAATCCCTTCAGACTGGACAGGTTGCTGACTTTGAATGGGTTCACTCTCCACTTCACTTGGTCCTTCATTAGAGACTTCCACTGCATCATCTTGTCCATTCATATCAACTTTAGCAGCTTGTTGGTTGCTTCTTTCAAAGTTAAATCCATTTGTTTCATGAGCAACAGATGACCGTAGCTTGTCCAAATCAACTTGTCTTTGTTTTCTCTTATCTTCAAAGCTGGTTCTATACATGCTGTCATCTATATCTTCATTGTAGATTTTGAAAGATTTGATCATCTTTTCCAAGTCAAAAAGCCATTTGGGTCCTTCAACATTGTTAAAGTGGTTCTCATTGAAAATTATATCTGAAGACTCAATGACCACCATGTGCTCCTTCACATAGACTTTGTAAGCCTTTGAATGAGATGAGTAGCCCACAAAGAAGCATTCCAGAGATTTTGACTGGAATTTGTTTAGGTAGTCCTTTGTATTCAATAGTGAGCATCTACATCCAAAAGGCTTCAAGAACTTCACATAAGGCTTTCTCTTGAAGATAACCTCATATGGAGTCTTGTTTTGAGCCTTGTTTAGTAGAACCCTGTTCTGCACATAACATGCAGTGTTGATTGCTTCTGCCCAAAAAGTGACTGGCAGATTTGCATCAGCAATCATGGTCCTTACAGCTTCAATCAATGTTCTGTTTCTTTTTTCTGCAACACCATTCTGTTTAGGAGTTCTAGGTGCACTGTATTGTTGAAAGATACCCTTAGAAGTGCTGAATTCATCCATAATTACATTCTTGAATTCTGTCCCATTGTCACTTCTAATGACCTTAACTTTTCTTTGCAGTTGATTTTCCATTTTTAGCATATAGGTTCTGATCAAATCTGGGGTTTCATCTTTGCTGCCCATGAAGTATACCCAAGTAAACCTTGAATAATCATCAGTGATCACTAGGCAGTATCTCTTCTTTCCAATACTTGGAACACTTACAGGACCAAGTAGATTCATGTGTAACAGTTCCAAGACCTCATCAATTGTGTTTATCATTTTGCTCTTATGTGAGGATTTGTGTTGTTTCCCTTTGAGGCAAGATGTGCATTTTTCTTCAAGATTGAACTCTCTTGTGGGAAGGCCAACCACATGTTCACCTTTCACAAGCTTGTTCATGTTCTTCAAATTTACATGACACATCTTCCTATGCCACAGTTGGTCTCATTTTCAGTGGCTTTGGAAACAAAGCATGAACCACCTCTAGATGTAGCAGTGTTCATTCTTAGCTCATAGAGGTTGTCATTTCTTGGAGCCATCATCATGATCATCTCAGTTGGAATCACAAACTCAGGCTTCAAAATAAGGTAGTGTTCATCATTGAAGGCCACCTTGTACCCTTTATCACACACTTGAGAAATGCTGAGTAGATTGTATTGTAGTCCTTCAACATGCAGCACATTCTCAAAGGATACCTTGCCATTGGTGAGTGTTCCTTTTCCAACTATCTTCCCTCCATTTTCATCACTCCCAAAAGCAACTGGCCCTTCATATTTTCTTTCATAATTTATTAGTGCACTTTTGTCACAGGTCATGTGCCTGGAACATCCACTGTCCATGTACCATAAATCATTACTGCTCAAGGACTGTTCCTGCACATACATACAAAACAGAGTTAGTTGGAATCTGAGTCACAAACTGTATCAGTTTGTAATTCAGTGTCAGATGAAGATTCATAAGGAGTTGGAACTAAAACTGGAAGTGGGTCTTCATACACAACTTCACATTCTTCTTCTGAGTCAGAATTTGACCCATTCTTCACCACTTGTGACTTGATTAATTCTTCAGTTTGCTCAATCACATAGTTCTTCTTTTCATCACCTCCTTCTTAGTCTTCCATTGGAACCCTCTTGGTTCATAGCCCTGCTTCATCAAAAATTTCTCATCTCCATTAAGAACACCAGGTCTAATCTTCTCTTTTCCTTTGTCACTAGACCTTCTGTTCTTTGCAGGTTTGCTAGATACACTTGGTTCATCCTTGATCTTCAAGACTTGTTTCAGCCTCTTTTCAAGCACTGACCTTTTCTGTTCATCATCTGAACTGCCTTTTTCTTCATTTAAGTATCTTTAATACATTTTCTTGTATCCTTTCATGTCAAATCCACAGACCACATCAGGAACTTCAAACTCTTCCTCTTCAAACCAGCAAGAGTCAGTGTGACACTTCTTGCACCAGACCTTTGCATAACTCCCCATATCTTCAAGTAGTTTCTTGTCTTAAATTTTGTCACTGGGTTTGGGGAAATCAAAGCCTAATGAGGTTTTAGGACATAAAGAGTTACTGAAGTCCATTTTGATTGGTTTGTTCAGATCAGGTTCCAGATGATATTTTTCTTTGACAAACACAACAGGCTTGAACTGGGAATGGGTTCTTAAACTGCTTCCCTTTTCTTCTTCAACAGATCTTCTCATTGGAACATACTCCACATCTCCAATGTCAAAAAGTTCATTGTTTGAGAAGACTGGATATATTGGAGGATGTGACTGATCATAAGAAGATTTCATTGAAGCTTCATCTCTTTTCTTGATTTCAGACTATGGTCTAGCACAAATATCAAACACTACATGTTCTTTTCTCATTTTTTCATAGTGGTTCTTCGAATTGGGAGTCATCTTTGGAAGAAGAGGAATCTTTTCACTCTTCTTTTTGCTTGATCCCCTTTTCTTCTTGCCCTTTGATGACTTTATGCTTCCACAGCTGCAGTTACTGTCTTCACTAGAGTACTCACTCCACTTCTTTTTCTTACTTTCCAACTGTTCAGTCTTCTTAATCTCTGGTTCCTCACTCTGTTTCACTGCAAATTCTCCATTGTTATCCACAAACACATCAGCATATTGCTTCACAAACTCAGCTTTATCATCAAATACATTCTTGAATTGTTTCAGATATTCACTTCTGCTCTCCTTATCTACTTTCAGTGGGTAGCTATCACAGAAAGGTGGTGGCACCTTTTTGTACTTCTCTTCTTCTGTCATTTTATCCACATATCCCACTATATTTCCTGTAGAAACAAGGTTCTTCAAGAATTCTATCTGAATAAACTAGTCAGCATTTTTCAATTTCTCTTCTGCATACATCTTCTTCAACCCCTCAATTTCAATTGACATTCTTGATTGAGTTTGGTATGCCATCATACAGTCCTCTTCAAGCCCCTTGATTTGATTTTCATAAGTTGCCTCACTGGCTTCAAAAACATTAAAGAATGCTTCCTTTCTCCCATACTCAGATTAGTTCATCAATAGTAATAAGAAGATCAGAAATTGAGATGATTGTACCTTAGCATTTGAAGATTCAGACTTGTCATGCACTTTTGCCATCAATGTGACATTTTCCTTCTCTATTTCGGCTGCATGGTTGCTCCAATCAAATTCCCCATCCTGAGGCACCCTGGTTACTGCAACATTTCCTTGATCTCTCAGCTGGTTCACATTGTTTTGATTAGTTCTGTTCTGAGTAGTATGAACCTGCATTTGATAGTGTGAACATACATTTGATTGCTTCTTTGGGGATGAAAGGTTTGTTGTTGGGGTCTGTTTGGATTTTGATAGGGGTTTTGGTTGGTAATCTGATTTCTCTGGTGCTGGAAGTTCTGATTCTGGTTTTGCTAGAATTGGTTCTGATTCACTTGATTGCCAACTTGCTTTGGCATGTTGAACTCTTTAGAAAAATGTCCTGGTTGTTGACAGTTATAACAGATGGCTTTTGATTTGTCAAAGCCGATTCTTTCATTCGGTCCATTGAAGCTTGTTATACCAGTTCTGTTATACAACCTTTTGCTCCTTACTGCTAACATAGCTGCCTGCCACTTTATGTCCATGTCTTCTAAGTCATCAGCATCGATTTGCTCAAGATCTTCCTGCACAATACTTGTGTTGATCGGGTTCTTGGTGACAAAAGCATGATATGACTCAGTAAACATAGAGAACAATGCTTGATAATCTGTTCCTTGAGCATTATTGTTCTGCATAAATGTTGACTGCCCATTTGCTGTAGAGGGAGTATCATCTTCAATCAGTTGAACATTAAACCTTGATTGTCCACTGCAGGTTGAACTTGTTTATGATGGATCTTCAATAATAGGCTGCTGGTTCTTGATTGAGAGGTTGCCCATTGGTGCTACAAGTTCACTTGAAAACTTGGCTTGTCCTCTCTAATCATATGATTTTCAATCATCTCATGTTCTGCAGCCTTGAGAAATGCAATCACATCATCCAACTTAAAGTTGGGAAAACTTGCCTTTTCTTTGATAAACTTGCTGGCAGTGTACCATTCACCGGACAAGGATGATAAAAGCTTTTTGTTCAGCTCAAAGTCAGATATCTGCAAATCAGTCGTTCTTATGTCGTTTACAATCGTCATAAACCTCTTCAAGACTGATTTTAATCTTTCTCCGTCTTTAAACTTGAACCTGTCTAGTTGCTGCTTCAGTCTGTCTTTTTTGATGTCTCTTAATTTAGTATTCCCTTCAAACATTTCAATAACTGCATCATACATACCCTTTGCGGTCTTATGATGATTGACAGTTGTCAAAATTTCCCAAGAAAGCCCTAACTTCAGCATAGACAAAGCCTTATCGTCTCGTTTCTTCATTTTTAGCTCAACAGTGGCATTGTTGTTTGGAGCTGTTGAAGGAACATAGTTTCCTTCAGTGATGGAAGTCCAAAGCTCTAGGTCGTTGTAGTTCACAGCTGCTTCGAAGAGCACCTTCCATTTGATGAAGTTTTCTTGTCCAAGAAATCTTGGAATCTTGTTGGTAGAAACTTCATGGTCTTCCATTTTATCAGATCTGAGATTTGTAGCAGTAAAATAGAGTAAAGCTTCAAGCTTTATCACAAATCTTCTTTCCCGTGGCCGCCACAACCAAACACCGTGTCACACCCCGACTTAGGGTCTAGGTGCGACGCCCATTAGTTGGTATGTTTTGAAGATATATCAGAGTTGTGGGTTAGTTTTAGTGGAAGTATTTTCAGATATAATATTATTATAATGAAAACTTGGGAGTTGAATACCCGTTTTGATATTTCAAATACCTGTCATTTCAAAATATAATTCTTTACAGTATATTTAAATAAAATATCTGAACCATCAGATCACCTCTAATGACTATGTCTCCAATCTTCTATCAGTCTTGCCTGTCAGTTTTATTCTTTTACAGTTCCCTGAAATGTGGGAGAAAAATACGTCAGCACACAGCCGATGAATAACGCTGACTCAAATACCATTGTGAATATCAATAATAATACCTTTGTGACAATACTCATTAGGCACCCAACTCAATTGGGTTAAAATTACCCTAAGTACATGTACAATTAATCATATACACAATATCATTTCTTTGAACAGTCCTGTAGACTTCCAGAGGTATGTTTGATGATATGCATGGCCTCGGGGAACTCCGAGTCACCATGTATGTATGGATCCAGACACATGTATACTCTTAATTTGAGTATGCCCATTTCTTATTATTGCAACATAAAGTTTTAAGGATTCGTAAATCTTATGTAAACAGTTTAGACTCTAAAAGAGTTGCAAAAGTTTGGGGCGTATTCACCTTTTAAGATTGTAATCAGTTTCTGACACTGATTCTTGTATATTGATCAGTTTTGGTTACAGACCGCTGTCTGTAAATCAGTTTATGTTACTGATTCATAATTTTGTTTTTAGCTTTCTGATTGATTGACGGTTATCTTGAACCTATAGTACAAGATTAACATTTGTATAAATATCTAGATCAATGATCAAGCTTCAGACCCCGTAGTCTGTTTTGTATAGTTGTAACCTTGACAATTTGTTTGTTTATATAAAACATTGGGACCTATAGTCCTTTTGGTTATTTATTAGTTATATGCCAGGTTTCTTCTTCAGGAAGAAACAATTATATCAGGTTTCTTCTTCAAAAAGAAACATTACTTTAACTATAACCTGTGTGAATGAATAGTATGTTTCTTAATCATTAAGAAATTGCAACATCCGTATTTTGAGAATAATAAATAACAGAAAGTTTTATTATTAACTGTGTGTCGTTAATTTAATTGTAAGTTAGTGTTTGAATTATGATTAAGGTAGGGCCCTTGGACCCCTATATATAAACCCCAACCACTCCTCATTTCCCCAATTCACTTCTTTCATAACACACACTTACACTCAAGAACACACACTTTTCTCTCAAGCACTCGGATCCAAATCCGAGCAAAAAAGAAAGGGTGAATCTCATGTTCAGCATCATAAAACAACAAGAAACACTCCTTAGATCCTCGGGTTGTCCAGATCCGAACCCGAACTCGAGACCAAAAGATGAGTTTCGGCAAAAAGGTTAAGTTTAATGGTCGGATTCGACATGCAAACTGATAGAATGATAGATCGGGTTGTATAACATAATAAAAATATAAACTTGGTGAGTTATAACCTCATGGGGGTGTTATAGGACAAAAGGTGGTGTTCGGACCATGAAAACACGGGTATACAAAGTTGGTACAACCCAAAACCCATAAAAAGGTTAAAATCGGGTCCTAAGAAAGAGTCACGGAGAAAAATGAATTTAAAATGGTAAAAATGAAGAAAAGAAAAGAATTCGCATCGCACAGCCGTGCGAAACTAATTCCCATGCGAAGCAAATTCTGTCATGAGAATTGTTTCAAATTGTTGTAAAACATGGCCCGGTCCATTTCCTGATGCATTTTGATAAAGGACTTAGTAATGAAAATAAAATTTTTTCAGGGGCTCTGCCCATTGGACCCTACTAGGGGCTGCCGCCCCTAGACCCCGCTACCAGGGGCGCTGCCCCCGGACCCCCGTTAGTTGAGGGTTTCATTAACGTAGAAGTATGAAGTAGTAGTAATAGATAATTGACACTCGTAATGTGTAACACAGTTAGCCGTGCACAGGTAAGGAATGGTACTACCATTAACTCGGAGAGAACCGACTCCAGGTGAGTTCTAGCCCCCCTTATCTGTTATGTTCCGGGGCTGTGTGCATACCACTATGTGATAGATAACACACTTACTTGAATGGTAACTGTATGATACGTGTATGATTGTGTATTGAATGTTATTATTACAGAATGTTTATATGAATGAGTATGTAAATATAATTTATAACTAGAAGATATGTAAAGTATGCACGTATGATAAAATGTATAGATGATTGATGAGACAGGTATGGTTGTATGGTTATTCGAGGCAGAAGGGACCAGACCCTTATAATATCGGTGATATTAGGGACCAGACCCTTATAATATCTGTGATGTTAGAGACCAGACCCTCATAATATCTGTGATGTTAGGGACCAGACCCTTACAATATCTGTGATGGTTAAGATAGAATAGCTTATGGTATACCATAGGGTTTTATGAAAGGAAGTAGGTAAGTACATATGCATGTATATAAAGTATGTATGAAAGAAGTAATAGTAGGTAAGGTATGAATACGTATCTTCAGACACGTATGAGTAAGGATATGAATTTAATGTATGTTAATTGATTATCTATAACTCACTCAGCGTAGCTGACTTTTAGTATGCACGCAAGCAAATAGGTTGAGGCAGCTGGCTTGAGGAGGGACACATGGCATTAGTTAAAGAGACTGGCATCTACGAAGAAGTGTCATGACTGTTTTGTATTAATATATATGAAAAGACAATTTGTATGTTTAAGACAAAAACTAATGTTTTGTGATGTAATGTTTGAAGTTTTAAGTATTCCGCAAAAGCTTTAATTAACTCTGATTTTGGAACTGTGTTTATGAGTAAATCCAACACTAAAGTAGGGTTACCGGGAACGGGGCCTTACAGAAATACTATTTTAACTATACCCTTTACATGTAAATGATTACGTTTCTTAATCATAAAGAAACAATAATTAACTATACCCTTTGCTTATGAAAAGTTATATTATACTTAACAGTGATCAAGGTTCGGGCTAGACCCCCGACTATGGTCTAAGCCATTATTATAATAATAAAATAATAACTTAATCAGAACCCCTATCTCGTACGGGTATTTGGACTTAAATGCCTATGACTGATCGAGCGGCACTTCTACTCTATATTGTGTACTAGAGCTTAGACTGTCAGAGCTTGGCAAGCTCCACGAGACCGGCACGCAAACCGAGGCTAACTATGTGAAAATGCGTATGTTTGAGGTGTGAGTTGTGAATGCCGTGAACCCTCCCTTTTATAGCCGAAATTGGGTACCATCGCGTGTAAGGCCCCGAACCCCAGGAACCCCACAGTTGGTAATCATTCAAAACACTCGTAAAAATAATTAAACTTAAAAACAATTCTTTTCATTAAAATAAGCATCACAGAGTATAATTCGGCGGAAAACGTAAATAATAAAATAAGTTCCCAAAACCCAGGAATTTTGCCCAAGACCAACTAAATTATCTTTAATAAAAAAAAATTTTAAAGGAAATGTTTAATAATAAAGTATTCAAATCCCGTATGCCCTTCACCGTCCAATTCTTTTCATTAACATTCAACTCATCCCCGTGTTGACCCAACATGATAAAATCACAGCCAACAAGTCCACACGACGCTACACGAGTCAAATGGGTCGGTAACTCGCAAGTACGACGCACCAACTACTCAATAAACGAAATTGCGCTTTGTACCGCCCCGTTGGAGTAACCGACAACCAATTCAACCCCATAACTTATAAAAATGAATTTTGAACAGCCCGTACATCAAACCGAGTGTCCCCAAGTTGAATTGGTCGTTTATCACTTTAACCCTCGCGTTAAACGCGCCAAACTACAATTCTAGTCAACCGAACCTAACAATCAAACTACAACTAGTTGATCAACTTAACGAACACCTATGAACATGATCTTTAAGTATGGTATACGGGACATACCTAGGAAGATTATGGTGCAAAAAATCACTTCAAACAGCCCCGACAAGAACACAATTGAACATCCACCGGTTAAGCCTAAAACGAACTTATCGATCAATAACGAGTAAAACGTGTAGATTTTAGCATGCGAAGATGCATTTAATTACATAGGATAACCTTTGAAATAAATTATTAAATTTTTACCAGACTTTAATAAATGTCTTAGGTTTATAAAAATATTTTTATTATATTTTTCTATTGGACACAAAAATAATAAAAATTCCTCCAACACGGCAATGTACGTGCAGCTATTTCAGTGCGCAACAAAATGGTTTTATTTTTATAAAATTCATTATCGAACCAAATTAAACGATTTCAATTGGGTTTGGTTCCTAACTCAAAATACTAACTTCCAGATGTGGAACCAACCAATTTGGACCTGTCGAAAAAAGGTTATGACGTCCGGAAAACAGACCAGAATCCATTCAAATCTCGTCCAAAAATTACGTATTATACCTTTCTGGAAACTAGACTCAAAGTAGAACATCATGGAATCAATAATCGATCAAAAACAATGGATTATCATCACGTTACAGACCCTACAATAAACGTATACGAATGTGTCAGCAAACTGTTATCATCAAAACTCAACCTTAACGACCAATAAGTGCGTTAATATGATCAATTAAGGTGTATAGGACTTGGGGAATCATAAAAATAACCTTGAATTGAGGTTTTATGGCTTAAACCTGGCTGGAAAGAAGAAAAATCGAAGGGGATGAGGCTGCCAAAGCTCCGAATGGCTGAGTAGAGAGGCTAGGGTTTAGTTTAATTGTTTTATGATATAATAAAAAAAAATAGTTACGTCCAAGTCCCTCCAAGTTGAAGTGTAAGGCAAAATGGAAGGAAAGTTAAACGGTTTAACGTACCGAGATGACGCAAAGGCTTCCGAGAAAGTCGGATAAATCCCGAGAATTATACATACTCTACAAACTTTAATTCTTGAAACTGGAATTAACGGGCGTTACATCGCGTAGCACGATGGTCCCTTAACTTAAGGCATCGCGTAGCGTGATGTTAAGGGAATGACGCGTGGCTGCTGACTCAGCCCTAGCGTCTTCCATGTGTCCCCCTGTTTCGACATGTGTCTGTTGCATCATCATAGACCATCGCGTAGCTCAATGGTCCTTTGTTTGGGCTTATCGCGTAGCGCGATGGGTTCCAGAATTCAGATTTTTATTTTTAGTCTCATGTCTTTGATAACTTGCCACTTCTTGATCATACTTCCATTTTCCAAAAATACTAAAGCTGCCCTTATGCGGCTAGCGGCGATGCGAGCGTGCGAAGTTCAAAGTGCGCCATCAAAACGCCACAATACGCCCATCGCCCGAGTCTGAGTTCGTGCCCGAGTCTGAGTCCGTGCGCATGCACGTCGGGTGCTTCGCACCCTCCGCTAGGACTATGGAGAGTGGTTAGCCACATTAAAACATTTCTATGGAAACTTGCTTACTTATAAAGAGCTTCCATTTCTTTTCTTGTTTCCATGTGGGATGAAAGTATATTTTCCTTATTTATACCCATGTGGAATGCTTCCACTTTCTTCCATCTTTCCATATGGGATGGAATTTTCTCACTTTCTTATCATGAGATGTTTTCTTTTCTTATTTATTTTTCCCATGACTTCTTGAGAATATTTTAATCCTTCAACTTTCAAAGTTGACAACTTTAACCCAAAATAGATATGGTTTTTCCTAGATGTTACATCCTCCCCACCTTGAAATGAATCTCGTCCTCGAGATTCGCTTGTCTTAGGTTTGGATGTTCTTACTTTGTTAATCTGTGATTAGATTATATCTAATCTGATTCTCATGTTTATCTCTCAATGTAGAATGATTGAAAATTCTCAGATCTGTGCTAACTTTACATCTTATATGACGTAATCAGTCAATAGTTCAGAATATCATAAGTAATTGTAAATTGCTAAGCACAGTGGCCAGTTGTGTTTAATTATTTACCTTACCTTTTGTATTCTAAACATTTACCAATGTTAGCTCTATTGCTTCTTGGATTCGATCTGTCGAATCAACTCCATCTCTTGATCCCGATTATGCGTTTCCTTGTATTCTGACAGTAACTTTATACTTTCGAGCAATCATATTTGTTATGCTATCAATTGCCTTTTTTTTTTTGAATACTCTAGAGTTCCTTTCCTTTGACTTTTTGATCAATCCCTGTTGATTATTCCAATAATAGTATTTCTTGATCACTTTGTGATCAAGCAGAGATTTCTTTCAATGATATGTTGTCTTTATATATTTTGATGTCTCCCGACATCTAATTTATCTTTTCTTAATGATATTCAGAATCTTTTCCCACAGTATGTTATTAACCTATAATTGTAATATAGGCATGCATAAGTATCTAAATGGTATTTGTTAATTAATCATCAGACTTTAAGTTTGTTTCAGTTCAGCAAATTCATGGCAGCAGACTCATGGTCTGATCAACAAACTTTTAAGTTTGATTTAGTTCAGCAGACTCTTGGTCTGGTCAGCAGACTTTTAAGTCTGATTCAGTTCAGCAAACTCTTAGGTTTAACCTGATCTTAATAGAGTTTTATAGTCATTTTATATTTTGTATTTACATATGATGTTTAGTATGGCATGCTTTGGCCTAATAGAGATAGTCCATCCAATTGGATGAATCTGTCCAAATCAGCATGTTATCTGTTTTTGAATGTCAATGTTAAATTCAGACACTCGATTGTCTTTTCTTTCAGAGATACGGAATATAAGCATTCTTGCGTATTGACAAGATTTGTATGCTAATATTTCATTTATAACTTAGGAATTAAAAACCCTTTCTCGGTTTACAAAACTTCTCGTTTCATAACGAGTTACAACTTTAATGTACATGAGTTAACTAATCTTCCTGACATTTTTAATATCATTTCTTCTTGTCTTGATTTTTCTCAGATATTTCTGATTTTCTTCTGACATTAGTATCGGTCCTGGTTAGCTTTTCTTTTTAGGCAATTTATTTTGAAATGGCCCGTTTCTCCACATATGAAACATACTCCTAGTTTCTTCCGGCATTCTTGTATTGTATGCCCTTCTCTATTGCAGTAAGCACACTTATCTGTGCCTTTACATCGACATTTTCCATAATGTTTTCTTCCACAAGTTTTACAAGTGGATTTTGAAGTATTTCCTTCTTTTTCCATCTTCTCGAAACCTTTCGGTTTCTTGATTTCTTTTTCTTCTTTCTTTTCTTCTTCTTGATTTCTTATCATACTATTGATTAAGTACCCGGCTACTTCGATAGCGGACTCAATTGTTTGTGGCATATTAGCTCTTACCAAGTCTCTTATTTCTGTTGGTAATCCATATATATAACGAGTTATCTTAATATATTCCAGAGTAACCAGATGTGGAACCAGTTGGCAATATTCAAGGAATTTAGTATTATATTCCTTGAGATTTGTTCCAACAACCTTGTGATTCCATAGCTGAGTTTGAATCCGATCCATCCATGGAGTGGACAGTATTTCTTTATAACAAGATCTTTGAATTCTTCCCAACTTAGATTGGACATTGTTTCTCGTCCCATATTCCAGATAGTATTCCACCATTCAAGAGCTTCTCCCTTGAACATTTGTGATGAATATTGGATAGCTTCTTCATTGGTACATTTGCTAATATAGACAATTGCTTCTTGTTCTTCTAGCCATCTTAAAGCGGCTATAGCATCCTTGTCCCCATAAAATTTCTTAGGTTTCTAAGCTTGGAAATTTTTAAAGTTACATCATGTTTGAAGCTTTAACTTCTTTCGAGGTTTGTCCCTTGAATTATTGTCAGATGCAGAGCTATCATAAGCTTCTTCCTTTCTTGAATGAGCAGATTTACTTTTACTTTTCTTATCAGATTTTGGTTGGCTTTGATTGATAGAATTATCCTTGATAGCTTCTTGTATCATTTTCTGGATTTCATCTTTATATTGGGCAGGAAGTTCCTTGTTTTCATTGTTAACATTCTCTTTGCTTCCAACTTTATTGGAAGGATTATTCTAAGAGTTTGCACTTTCTTCTCTTGACATACTACAATAAAATTTTAAAGATAAGTTCATTATTTGGGGAATTCAAAACATATCTTTTATTTATTATATTGTAGTTTACAAAGTGCACAACATTTATTATAACTACACTTGTTACAACTACTACAGTTCTTATTGTCTTTTTCTTCCAGCGGACAATCAATTTCTTGATCTTACTGTCCTTTTGGTATTTCCAGTTGTTTCCTTTTCTTTTCTTTTTTCTTTTTCTTTTTCCTTCTCTTCTTCCATCTCTATTTCGTTGAGCATTGATTCGGCTATTTTTGTAACGTCAACCCCAAAACATGTTGGATCATCTCTGATACACATTCCTTTATAATCTGTGCTCCAGCATTCATTTTGAGGATGGGCAAAGTAAGGATCTTGATTTATTGGGTAATTGAAATATTCCTGCCCTGAGGATTTTCTTCCTGATCGGTCATTATTCCTTTTCCTTGATCCACTTTATTGATTTATGGGATCTACTTGATCCACTTGATCTTGTTCCCTGCACATCTTGTCTTCGAATGATATGGGCTAGTGGGATGTTGGAATCGAAGGATCTTAGTGCACGGATTTGGTGTCTGCAGCTGTTCGAATAGGATAGGGGTTGTTTAGTCTTTATATTAATGTATAAAGGCACATTCGCTAAGGATGTTTAGCGAATGGGCCTCATTCGTTAAAGAGTAGACATATTCGTTAATGTAAGAGCTCATTCGTTACTACTATGTAACGAATGGAGGCTCATTCGTTAAAGTAATGCCCATTCGCTAAGGATGTTTAGCGAATGGGAGGTCATTCACTATGGGAAGCCTCATTCGTTAGTGATGTTAACGAATGAGGAGGACTGCCTATAAATAGGCCTTCCCTAGTGAACGTGCATAGAGATCTGTGCCATATTTATGTTTATGTACCGTTACCATGCCGGATTCTCTCTAGACTCATAATGTATCTTCATCATGTAATGTAATCATCCTTTAAAGTATTGAACACGAGTTAACGTATCGATTTGCGACTAGATTCCTGGCTCGTAAACGTTCGTATAACGTTTCTACAATTGGTATCAGAGCCGGCGGTTGCTCGTGATACGTGTTCTTCATGTTCTTCAAGTATAATCGGATTTGGACCGAATTCATTGATTGATTGATGGAATTGATGATGAATTCGTGTTTAGAATGAAAATCCGAAGTTATGTAATGTATTCAATTGGTTAATCATGGCAAATTGAAGAATCTGCCATTGATGATTAAGTTATGGTTTGATTCTGATTAGATCAGATTCAGTGCTTAAATGACGAATTGGTTGTTAAATTTGAGTTCCTGATCAAAATCCGAGCATACGGATATATTCTGGTGCTGATTTGATGAAAATTTGAAGAATTTGCCATTGTTACAGCTTGAAGATATGCGTTTTCCGGCGATGTAACTGATTTTTCTGGCGAGATTCGTTTTTCCGGCGTCTACAGTAACTTCCAACAACCCATTCGTTAATTTAAACTCATTCGTTACGGAGGTTTAACGAATGAGTACATTCGTTGGAATTTAATGAATGTGAACTTCATTCATACACTGTTCATACGAATGAGGTGTTTAACGAATGAAAACTCATTCGTGTACTGTTCATACGAATGAGGGTTTAACGTATGTGGTTATTCGTTAATAAGTTAACGAATGAGACCCATTCGTTCAAATGTAACGAATGTGGATGGATGCTGGACGAATGTGCTACTGTTGTAGTGAATGAAGACCAGGATAACGTATGAGGATTGATAATATATATATATATATATATATATATATTTTCGGAAAATTTTCTTAAACGAAATTTTTCGGGGATATTTTAAATATGCGGGATACTCTTCTGGCAAATTTTGGTGACATATTTTTCGGCCGACTTTTCACGCATATCGAGGGGCCGAGGGGGAGTAACTGACTAAGTTAACGAGAATTTTCTTGAAGATTTACGAAGAATTGTTCAAAACCTTGCCTAATTTATTAAGAAAAGGGGGAGTTAAAACTTTCAAAGAGTTTAAACGATTGGTATCTTTCCTACATTTGCAAGGATTTCTTAAAAAATTACTGCAATTCGGGTGGTAATATGTGATCGCAAAGCTATGTTTGACCGAGTTCAAGACTGTGTTTGTTCTTCGATTGGTGATTAATTTGTTCAAGATTGAAACCTGACTATGTGGGATACGAGTGTCTGTCCGTTTACTTCTTTCTGAGGGACTTTGATCCTGACAATGTTGGCTATGAGTATTCGGCGGATTGCTTCTATTGAAGGGGACAATTCTTGAATGGGTTGATCGTGTTAAAGAATATACGTGTCTTGTCATCTGATTGAAGAATGTGATTGTTCGGTATTGATTAACAAAGGTTGGAACTCTGAATCATATGCCCAAAGCATTGGCTAAGCGTCCTAACGATTGGGATGTCGAGGGACATCAAAGAGTTATATTTTGGGATAGACGTTATCAAAAGAGTGAAGACCGATGTGAAAGATGAGGAATGATTGGGTTGTTCATGAAGATGTGTGACGAGGTTAAACGTAAAGACATTTTTACGTTACCAGTGTGACAAATAGCCGAGGATTTGTTGCTGATTGACTCGTTTGATCGAACCATATCATATGTCAGTTGGATGATAGGAATGATCACCTGGAGATGCTGATTTGAGGGGGAGATCTGATACGAGTAGTTACAAGTTGTTGGTTTGCTTACAAAGAGTTATATTTTGTCTGATTGCACCAGCCCGAGAATCGTTAGCCAAGGGGGAGGTTGGATGTACAACTGATGATATGCAGTTAAAGTATTAGCGGTTAAAGTATTCAACTTTAACTATTCGTTGTTAACGTATTCGACGTTAATGTATTGGTCTTTAACGTATTCGTTGTTAACGTATTCGACGTAAAAGTATTGGACGCTAAAGTATTGAAGACTAAAGTATTGGATGCTAAAGTATTGCAAAACATTCGAGAGCTACGGACAAGGGGGAGTTTGTTAGTGCACGGATTTGGTGTCTGCAGCTGTTCGAATAGGATAGGGGTTGTTTAGTCTTTATATTAATGTATAAAGGCACATTCGCTAAGGATGTTTAGCGAATGGGCCTCATTCGTTAAAGACTAGACATATTCGTTAATGTAAGAGCTCATTCGTTACTACTGTGTAACGAATGGAGGCTCATTCGTTAAAGTAATGCCCATTCGCTAAGGATGTTTAGCGAATGGGAGGTTATTCACTATGGGAAGCCTCATTCGTTAGTGATGTTAACGAATGAGGAGGACTGCCTATAAATAGGCCTTCCCTAGTGAACGTGCATAGAGATCTGTGCCATATTTATGTTTATGTACCGTTACCATGCCGGATTCTCTCTAGACTCATAATGTATCTTCATCATGTAATGTAATCATCCTTTAAAGTATTGAACACGAGTTAACGTATCGATTTGCGACTAGATCCCTGGCTCGTAAACGTTCGTAGAACGTTTCTACAAAGGAATATGAATTTTCCACCATTGAGATCAGGTATGAGTCTTCACTACTAGATATAGGGATTGGAAGTAAGGTTGTCCCTATGTAACATCCGTATTTTGAGATTAATAAATAAAAGAAAATTTATTATTACGTGTGTATCGTTAATTTGATTGTGTGATAGTGATTAGATTGTGTTGGATTTGGGCTTGGGAGAGGATATGGGCCCTAGGGCCCATGGACCCCCTATATATACCCCATCCTCCACTCCATTTCTTTTCTTTTCTTTCGCAACAAACACACTCAAGAACACACACACTTTCTCTCTAGCACCCGAATCCTAAACCGAGCAAAAAGGAAGAGCGAATCTCGTGTTCAACATCATCAAACAACAAGAAACACCATTAGATCCTCGGGTTGTCCAGATCCAAACCCGACCGAGACCAAAAGGTGAGTCTTGGCCAAAAAGGTTAAGTTTTATGGTTGGTTTCGACATGCAAACTGATATACTAGTAGATCGGGCCGTAGGAAGTTAGATAATGTAAACTTGGTAGCCCGTAGCCCAACGAGTGCGATATGGGACAAAAAGGTGATGTTTGGACTATGAAAACACGGGTTTACAAAGTTGGTACAACCCAAAACCCATAAAAATGGTAGAAACGGGTCCTAAGGAAGAGTCACGGAGTAATTTGGTTTAAAATGGCAAAAATGAAGAAAAAGAGGTTAATTTCGCATAAAAACGATTTCGCATCGCACAGGCCATGCAAAACCATGAATTCGCATCGCACAAGCCATGCGAAGCGAAGCTTCCATGCGAAGCGAAACTTCCATACGAAGCGAACTTCCATGTGAAGCGAAACTCCCATGAGAAGCGAAACTCCCATGCGAAGCGAATTTCCAAGCGAAATTCCATGCGAATTTACATGGGATTCAATTTTCTGATGCGAAATTCCAGCCAGGGGCTCTGCCCCGTGGACCCTGCTAGGAGCTGCCGCCCCTAGACCCCGCTACCAGAGCGCTGCCCCCGGACCCCCGTTAGTTGAGGGTTTCATTAACATAGATGTATGAAGTAGTAATGATAGATAATTGACACCCGTAATGTGTTGCACAGTTAGCCGTGCAAAGCTAAGGAAGGGTATCACCATTAACTCGGAGAGAAACCGACTCCAGGTGAGTTCTAGCCCCCTTTATCTATTATGTTCCGAGACTGTATGCATACTCCTATGTGATGGATAACACACTTACTTGAACGGTAAGTGTATGATATGTGTATGATTGTGTATTGAATGTTATTTTATATGAATAAGTATGTGTGTATATATATATATACATTATAACTAGAAGATATGTAAAGTATGCACGTATGATAAAATGTATGGATGATTAACGATACAGGTATGGTGGTATGGTTATTCGAGACAGAAGGGACCAGACCCTTATAATATATGTGATGTTAGGGACCAGACCCTCATAATATCTGTGATGCTAGGGACCAGACCCTTACAATATCTGTGATGTTTAAGATAGAATAGCTTATGGTATACCATAGGGTTTTATGAAAGGATTTATGTAAGTACGTATGCATGTATATAAAGTATGTATGTATGTAAGAAGTAATAGTAAGTAAGTTATGAATACGTATCTTCGGACACGTATGAGTAAAGATATAAATGTAATGTATGTTATTTGATTATCTAGAACTCACTCAACGTAGCTGACTTTTAGTATGCACGCAGGTAAATAGAATGCGGCAGGTTGCTTGAGGGGAGGCACGTGGCAATGAAGTGAAGACTGGCATCGAAGAAAGAAGATTCACTTGCTATTTATATTATGTTTTAAGAAAAGTTAACTTTTGATAAAACAAGATTCGATGTATTGTAAGGTAATGCATGAAGTTTTATTTATTCCGCAAAAGTTTTAATCAACTCTGATTTTAGAACTGTATTTATAAGTAAATCCAACGCCAAAGTAGGGTTACCGGGAACGGGGCCTTACACCCTTTTCCTTTACCTGACGGAGATCGAAATGATCCTTGGCTGGATTGATGGTCAGACATCTGTATGATGTTAGATTGGGAATAGAATTGTGTTCCTATCTTATTCGTAACAGTTTATTTTTCAGTGATTGCATTTTAGATACTTTTGAGTAAGTACCTATTTTTTTTTGATCCAGTATCTGTTATAGGATTAAATCCTATCCGATATTCTCAATTGAATATCAATGACCATATTTAATCATTAAATGACTATATCAGTTGATATTCTCAATTGAATATCAATGTTTTCAGCATATCCTTATTTCTAGTCAAAGCCTAGGTATAAAGTATACCTAATTCGCTAAGACTGATGGCTCTGATACCAACCTGTCAAACCCCGACTTAGGGCCTAGGTGCGACGCCCGTTAGTTGGTATCTGTTTTGAAAATATATCAGAGTTGCGGGTTTGTTTTAGCGGAAGTCTTTTCAGATAAAATATTATTATATTGAAAACTTGGGAGTTGAATACCCGTTTTGATATTTCAAATACCTGCCATTTCAAAATATAATTCTTCACAGTATATTTAAATAAAATATCTGAGCCATCAGATCACCTCTAATGACTATGGCTCCAATCTTCTATCAGTCTTGCCTGTCAGTTTTATTCTTTTATAGTTCCCTGAAATGTGGGGGGAAAATACATCAGCACACAGCCGGTGAATAACGCTGACTCAAATACCATTGTGAATATCAATAATAATACCTTTGTGACAACACTCATTAGGCACCCAACTCAATTGGGTTAAAATTACCCTAAGTACATGTACAATTAATCATATACACAATATCATTTCTCTGAAAAGTCCTGTAGACTTCCAAAGGCATATTTGATGATATGCATGGCCTCGGGGAACTCCGAGTCACCATGTATGTATGGATCCAGACACATGTATACTCTTAATTTGAGTATGCCCGTTTCTTATTATTGCAACACAAATTTTTAAGGATTCGTAAATCCTATGTAAACAGTTCAGACTCTAAAAGAGTTGCAAAAGTTTGGGGCGTATTCACCTTTTATGATTGTAATCAGTTTCTGACACTAATTCCTGTATATTGATCAGTTTTGGTTACTGACCCCTGTCTGTAAATAAGTTTCCGTTACTGATTCATGTTTCCGTTTTCAGCTTTCTGATTGATTGATTGTTATCTTGAACCTATAGTACGAGATTAACATTTGTATAAATATCTAGATCAAGGATCAAGCTTCAGACCCCATAGTCTGTTTTGTATAGCTGTAACCTTGACAATTTGTTTGTTTATATAAATCATTTCGACCTATAGTCCTTTTGTTTATTTATCAGTTATATGCCAGGTTTCTTCTTCAGGAAGAAACATTTATATCAGGTTTCTTCTTCAAGAAGAAACATTACTTTAACTATAACCTGTGTGAATGAATAGTATGTTTCTTAATCATTAAGAAATACTATTTTAACTATACCCTTTACATGTAAATGATTACGTTTCTTAATCATGAAGAAACAATAATTAACTATAACCTTTGCTTATGAAAAGTTATATTATACTTAACAGTGATCAAGGTTCGGGCTATACCCCCGACTATGGTCTAAGCCATTATTATAATAATAAAATAATAACTTAATCAGTAATAGTAGGTAAGGTATGAATACGTATCTTCGGACACGTATGAGTAAGGATATGAATGTAATGTATGTTAATTGATTATCTAGAACTCACTAGCGTAGCTGACTTTTAGTATGCACGCAGGCAAATAGGTTGAGGCAGCTGGCTTGAGAAGGGACACATGGCATGAGTTAATGAGACTGGCATCTACGAAGAAGTGTCATGAGTGTTTTATATTAATGTTTATGAAAAGACAATTTGTATGTTTAAGACAAAAACTAATGTTTTGTGATGTAATGTTAGAAGTTTTAAGTATTCCGCAAAAGTTTTAATTAACTCTGATTTTAGAACTGTGTTTATGAGTAAATCCAACACCAAAGTAGAGTTACCATGAACGGGGCCTTACAGAAATACTATTTTAACTATACCCTTTACATGTAAATGATTACGTTTCTTAATCATGAAGAAACAATAATTAACTATAACCTTTGCTTATGAAAAGTTATATTATACTTAACAGTGATCAAGGTTCGGGCTAGACCCCCGACTATGGTCTAAGCCATTATTGTAATAATAAAATAATAACTTAATCAAAACCCCTACCTCATACGGGTATTTAGAGTTAAATGCCTATGACTGATCAAGCGGCAATTCTACTCTATATCGTGTCCTAGAGCTTAGACTGTCAGAGCTTCGGAGCTTGGCACGTTCCACGAGACCAGCATGCAAACCAAGGCTAACTATGTGAAAATGTGTGTGTTTGAGGTGTGAGTTGTGAATGCCGTGACGCCTCCCTTTTATAGCCGAAATTGAGTGTCATCGCATAGCGCGATGGTCCCTTAACTTAAGGCATCGCGTAGCGCGATGTCAGGGGAATGGCGCATGGCTGCTGACTCAGCCCTAGCGTCTGCCATGTGTCCCCCTGTCGTAACGCATGTCTATTGCGTCATCATAGACCATCGCGTAGCGCGATGGTCCTGTGTTTGGGCTAATCACGTAGCGCGATGGGTTCTAGAATTTAGATTTTTATTTTTAGTCCCTTGTCTTTGATAACTTACCACTTCTTGATCATGCTTCCATTTTCTAAAAATACTAAAGCGGCCCTTATGCGGCTCGCGGCGATGCGAGCGTGCGAAGTGCAAAGTGCGCCATCAAAACGCAACATTACGCCCATTGCCCGAGTCCGAGTCCGTGCGCGTGCGCGTCGGGTGCTTTTCTATAGAAACTTGCTTCCTTATAAAGTGCTTCCATTTCTTTTCTTGTTTCCATGTGGGATGAAAGTATCTTTTCCTTATTTATACTCATGTGGAATGTTTCCACTTTCTTCCATCTTTCCATGTGGGATGGAATTTTCTCACTTTCTTAACATGAGATGTTTTCTTTTATTTTTCCCATGACTTTTATTGAGAATATTTTAATCCTTCAACTTTTAAAGTTGACAACTTTAACCCAAAATAAATATGGGTTTTTCCTAGATGTTACACACCGCCGCTGCCCGCCGCCATCGCCAACCGCCGCCGTCCACTCCCGACCGCCACGGCTGCATGCTGTCTGCTGTCCGCTGTCCACACACCACCACCGGTCGTTTGTCTTGTTGTGTCACCTAGCTCAATTCGTTAGCCTTTGGTGTCTCAACTGGTTATTTATTAACCGAGGTAAACTTAAAAATATTGTTATTTACAATTTATATTTTTGCATTTGACTCGTATTTATATTGTTTGTAACCGGATCCTGTACATTCCTAAAAGTGATGATTATTGGTTTTAATATTCCGCTGCGTAACCTTTTATTAATGCGATTAATAAATATTAAACCCTTTAATTAAAATCGGGTTCAATTGTTAGACCATTGACTGATCACCACTGGAACCCAACAGTGGTATCAAAGCCTTGGTTACAACATACGAGTTGAATCCGGTATTTTCACCGATTCTACATCATAAACTTCAAGGTAGTTGACGTTTTTGATCTAGATAAAATTTTAGGGCAATTTTGGTTTGGTCAAATTTTATTTATTTTATTTGACCAAAATATTGCCCGAATTTATTTTCGTTGAATATGTAAATCTGGCCTGACCTTGTTTGCTTGGTTGAATGATTTTTGTTTTTGGCCATATGGATGGTTCAAAAGTTGTATTTATTTTCGATTTTATTTTATGGTTTTTGGCCACCTTGATGGTTCAAAATTGTAATAGATAGGGTTTAGTTCTTCATTACTTGTATTAGTTAAATTTTGTAATGAAGAAGACCCGAAGGAAAACCGAGGACGAGCTCATGGAGTTCTTGAAGTCAGTGGGAGTTACCAAAGATGACGGGATGCACCAAGAGTCCATCCTTGTTGTTGTTTTGTGTTGTGACCCCTTGACCCGATTGATCTTGTTAATAGGCTCTAACAAGATCAATCACTAATCTTGGCCATTTAAGATTTACATATTCTTGTTTGCTATTGTGGTTGCTTGCTTCATTATAATAGGTTAAAATACCATCAACCTAATACCAAATACTTTAAAGTAAATTAACCAATCATGTTTTGCAAAATTAAACTAAATTTAATTTTCCATAACTAATAACATAATAGGTAACTATTAACTTAAAATTGTTTTTTTTCTATCGCGACAAATTTAGTTTTAATAGGTTATATAAAACTAAGTGCCCTGAGAGATGAAAAGGTTCATCAAGTTGTCCCGATTAATACAGTAAAACTGGACTTTTACTCTATTAGGTATATTTAAAATTAATCCCAATTTTAAAATCAATAGTCTATGTTATCCTACTATAAATCACATTTGAGGCACACTGCGAAACTTCAAGTGTTTGAAGCTACAATACCGCACTTGATTTCTAGCCTATCCCTTCAAAATGAAAGGGTTTCGTTGATACATCCAACCCTTTCACAAGTGACTATACTAAGGAGACTATTACTTTACTCTCCTGTTACGTGCTACAACTGTCTGGAGACTAAGGTGGGCATAGATGAGGCTAAACGTATCTACTTAGGCAAGTGTTGTCTTGATAGGCCTCATAATCGAGAGTTGTGCTTTATTCACAATTGGCAATCGTTGTCTGTCTGCCTTACCACTTACTAATGCTGTGTGCTACAGCTTCCATTAGTAAATGGAAGCTAGATTCTCAAGTTCCTATTTTACTAACGTTATTGGGTCATTGATAATAGGATTAAAACATCGAAAATACTAATTTACTTTTCATTATTAAACAGATGTCAACTAATAATAACTCCTCATTCACCCTCAAGGCTATTCTTGAAAAAGAAAAGCTGAATGGCACCAACTTTCTTGAATGGAACCGCAATTTGGGACTTGTTCTCAAGATGGCAAAGAAGCACTATGTTCTCGATGGACCTGTTCCAACCGAGCCTGAAAACAATACTGCTGATGCCAGAAGGGTTCTTGACAAGCATATAGACGACTCTGCTGAAGTCGCCTGCATTATGCTAGCCACTATGTCTTACGAGCTTGCTATAGGCTTGGAAGATTTGGGTGCCTATGAGATGCTTGAGCAACTCAAGGGCATGTTCCAGAAACAAGCCCGTCAAGAACGCTATGACATCATGAAGCAACTTATCAGATGCAGAATGGAACAGGGATCACTTTTTAGTGCACATGTCGTCAAAATGAAAGGGTACATCGAACAGTTAAGGAAACTTGATTATCCCCTGTTAGATGAAATGGCAGCGGATTTCATTCTGAACTCTCTTCCCAGCTCTTACGACCAGTTCGTAATGAATTTCAATATGAATGGCTGGGTAAAGACAGTGTCGGAGCTTCACTGTCTCTAGCAACACATGGGTATTTGATACCGGATGTGGTTACCACGTCGTTAATGTCTTGCAGGAGCCTAAAAACTGGAAGAAGCTGAAACAAGGCAGCACGAAACTCATCGTTGGTGATGGGAAGAGAGTCCCAGTTCTTGCAGCTGGCACATATCGTTTTGCTTGTCCATCTGGCCTTGTAGTTACTTTCAATAACTGTTTGTTTGCACCTGGTTTAACCAGTAACATTATTTCAGTTTCTTTACTATTTGAACAAGGATTTAAGTACGTTTTTAATAGTATTTCTATTTCTTCCTACTTGAATGATATCTTTTATTTTGAGGCTAAACCTCAAAATGGCATTTATGAGATTGATGTTCAAATAAACAATAATGTATATAATCTTTCTAAATGTATCAGATCTGGCATCAATGATACATTTCTATGGCATTGCCGACTTGGCCACATAAACAAGGCATGAGTTAAGAGACTCCTATCCGAAGGGATTCTTGATTCCACAGGACCGGACTCTTTTGATGACTGTGAATCCAGAAAACTCACCAAAGACTCCTTCACTCATAAGAATGAACGAGCAAAGGATCTGCTAGGAATCATACATACTGATGTATGCGGTCCTTTCAGAACCATGTCTAGAAATCATGAAAGATACTTCGTTTCTTTTATTGACGATTACAGTCGATATGCTTGTGTGTATCTTATGAAACACAAGCATGAAACTTTTGAAAAGTTCAAAAAGTTTCAAAACGAAGTGGAAAACCAACTTGGGAAAACTATTAAAATGCTTCGATCAGATCGAGGTGGAGAGGATCTTAGCTAAGAATTCATACATCATCTAAAAGAGCATGGAATTGTTTCACAGCTCACTCCACCCGGCACACCCCAACACAATGGCGTGAACGAGAGGAGAAATCGAACCTTGCTAAACATGGTCCGATCGATGATGTGTAGAACTAACTTGCCTCACTCCTTTTGAAGCTTTGCCCTTATGACCACCGCCCGCATTGTCAATCCGACTCCAACTAAAAAGGTAAGCAAAACCCCATATAAGATATGGCATGGCCATGGGCATAAACCCAATTTGTCTTTCCTTAGAGTATGTGGATGTGACGCTTATGTCACCAGTGATTCTTATGACAAGCTCGATCCTCGCGGCGTAAAAGTTTTTTTCGTCGGATACTATAACCAAAGCGGATATTATTTCTTCCATCCTGATACAAATGTGATTTCTATCAAAAGGAAGGGCCACTTCCTCGAGAGGGAAATTCTCAATCGAGGAACTGGGAAGAAATTCAAGAACCACAAACAAACGCTGAGAAAGTTAGAACGTCTAATCAACAAGTTGTTGTTGCTGAAACATCAGACATGAACACAAGCGTTCGCAGAAGTAATATGTAACATTCGTTACTTTTCAAACTCGGAAATCTGACCCATTTTAAATTTTTGATTTTGTTTATAAAGATATACATACATACGTACATACATATCTCAAGTTTCGTTTAATGTATTTTATATTTTTCGCTTTTTATAGAATTCGTTAAATCATTTTGATTTATCATTTACGCGTATTGTTGTTCATTATTCATCGTTAATATTGTATTCACGATGAGTTACGATCATCGTTTGTTTATTTTCTATTCGTTTGGTTCAATAAACGAAACTCTGGCGTTTAACGTTTTATTAAATTTAATCGATTTGTAAACTTTCGGGTTAATATTAAAGATATCCAATGTTATAACTTATTAGTACTTCTATATATAATTCAAAGATCAAGGTTCATTTTATAATTATAAATTTTTTTATTTTAACACTAGTTAGAAACTACAGGGACCTATATTGTAAATATTTTAAATTTATAATATTAAAAAGAAACCCTCCAGTCGTCCTTCTTCCTCCACGTTTTTCCGGCAGACCGCCGGCGACCCAATTGATTTTCCGGCAAGGCTTAAACTCAACCGGTCACGCGTTTTAACTCAATTAAATAACTTTAATGCCTTTCTCCGCTAATGTAAAACCCTAATCAATGAATATAACATGCAATAACAACATATTAAGGCTGAATTAAACCCTCCCCCAACGATCGGTTTCCATTAAACGTAACAACATGAAATCAGGCTCCAACGGTCCACTTTAGACTATAAATAGCTCACAATACATCGTCTAAACTCGCTCACACTCTCAATTTCCATTAATAATCCCTCTTTAACCACGAATCAGCCCGTCGAAGCCTGGTTTTCCGGCCAACTGGTTTATCATGTAACTAATCCAGGTAATTAATATATTCATTTGAATCGTATTGAGCCGTAGAACAAAACCCCCCAACCTAATTTATTCGTACTTGGAATGAATTAACAGTTTGTAATCTAGGGTTTTCTATAGAGCAGGATGAACTAGAACTTTTGATATATATTTTTTTTGTTTCTGTTTTAAAATGAATTGCAAGGATAGCTCAGTTGGCTAAGTTATGTGGGTAAAGGTTGAGAGACCCGGGTAGATTCGGCTCATACATTTTTATGATTTTCTTTTTAAATCTTTATTTTTATCATTCAAGTATAATCAATATTTAAAATTAATTAAAAATCATAATAAATCAAATAAATTTAATTCTAACTTAAATCCTTTTTGTTATAAATTATATTTCACTTTTTCCCATACAAAACCAATTTCCAAACTTGTTAAACCGCTAAATTTATTTCGTTCTTTAATGTATTTAACTTGTAATTCGTAAATCGTTAGAAACTAGCTTTAACTCGTAAAACCTTAACCCATGCCTTTCAAATATCTTATAACCTGTAAACCTTAGCTCGTTCCTTGCAAATGTCACATTTCTTATATTTACATTAAGTATTATTCAAAAAATATTAAAATAATATTCACCTGTTAAAATTTTGTTAAAACATAAAATATTATTAAAATAATTAAATACTTTAAAATTTGTAAAAAGTATAATAAAATAAGTTATATTCCCAACAAATTATACAATAAATAACTTTATTAATCCCGTTAGTTAGTCGTTAAATATTTGTATTATTTATTTTATAGTTCGAGATGTTCAGTTGCTTAGATTTCATTATTGCGCTTTCGGTTTATGTTTCAAGTTATCTTCAATTTCGAGGTGAGTTTCTCACACCCCCTTTTTAATGTTTTTATTACTTTTGGGTGTAGCATATGTATCCTATAAAACTTCAAGTATTTGAGATTTTTCTTACAAACTAAAATTCACTATCTGGACTTGTGTGTTACTTGATTACTTGCTCGAATTTACTTGCACGTGGTAGCCTCAATAAGTATGATCATACGCTCCCCTTTGCACTCAGGTCCATTTTTATCTAGTGGAAAAGGGCCTCATTATCCGAGTACGTTGGTTGTTACCGACTGGAAAGGACCTTACTTTTGCGATTATCCGAGTACGTTGGTGGATACCAACTGGAAAGGACCTTACTTGCTCGTTTATCACTTGTCCATGAATTGTATGATTTTTACGTATTATATCAAACTGTGTGAACTCACCAACTATTCATATAGTAGACATTATTTTATACATATGCTACAGGTACTGTTAGTAGATGATGACACACGGAGAAGACACTAAACTTAGATTATTTAAACCAATTGACAACCTGTTTAATTGTATCTATTTTACTTGTATTTCTAGTTACAAACTTGTGTACTTGACTTGTAAATTAATTAATGATAATATTGTCACTTAATAATGTCACATGTGTTTTGAACAATCTGTACGTCACACTCAGGCATTTCCGCTTTAGCTGGGGTGTTACATAATCGGACTAGTGTACCAAATTCTAAATACCTATGGCATCTAGATGGTCCCGAAGTCCTCTTAGTATCTGAGTCAAGCGACGAACCTGCTAATTAGAAATCTGCTATCTTAGATTCGGAAGATGCCATGAACACCGAGATGCAATCTATCGTGACAATCAAGTCTGGAACTTGGTTGAACTACCCCCCAAGTGTCGGGCAGTAGGGAACAAGTGGATTTTCAAAAGGAAAACTGACATGCATGGAAATGTACAGACTTATAAAGCACGGCAAGTCGCGAAGGGTTTTACTCAAACTCAGGGTATTGACTATGATGAAACCTTCTCGCCCATTTCTATGAGTAAGTCGATAAGGATATTACTTGCCGTAGCTACGCATTATGACTACGAGATATGGCAAATGGATGTCAAAACTGCTTTTTCTTAACAGACACCTTTCAGAAGATGTCTATATGATTCAGCCTGAAGGTTTTGTCGATCCTAAAAATCCTAACAGGATGTGCAAACTGAATAAGTCTATTATCAAAAACGAAGATGAGCCTTCTGTTTGCAGAAAGGCTAGTGGGAGCACTATATCATTCCTCATCCTATATGTGGATGATATACTGAGCATTGGAAACAACATTCCTATGCTTAAGGAAGTTAAGAAGTGGTTGGGATCTTGTTTCACAATGAAAGATCTTTGTGAAGCTGCTTATATTCTAGGAATCAAGATCTATTGAGATAGGCCAAAGCGGCTTCTAGGACTGAGTCAAAGTACATACATAGACAAGGTAATGGCACGCTTCTCATGGATAACTCCAAGAAAGGAGCTGTCCCCATGGCTAAAGGAACCGTGTTGAACAAATCACAATCTCCGGCAACGGACATTGAAACTAAGCACATACAAGCAATTCCATATGCTTCAGCGATTGGTTCTATCATTTATGCAATGTTATGTACTAGACCTGACGTCTCGTATGCGTTGAGCATGACTAGTCGTTTTTAGCAGAATCCTAGCATTGCCCACTGGATTACTGTAAAGAACATTCTAAGGTACCTGAAAAGGACCCAAGACATGTTATTAGTGTTTGAAGGAGTGGAAGAAGAGCTCACTGTAAGGTGTTACACTGATGCTAGCTTCTAGACTGACCTAGATGATTCTCGCTCACAATCAGGATATGTATTCACTCTCAATGGAGGAGCTGTTTACTGGAAAAGCTCCAAGCAGAGTGTGGTAACGGATTCTACCACCGAATCAGAATACATAACTGCATCAGATGCTGCTAAAGAGGCTGCTTGGATGAAGAAGTTCATCACTGACCTCGATGTGGTTCCGAGTATTCGTAAACCAATCGAGGTGTTCTATGATAACACAGGGTGCTATTGCTCAAGCCAAAGAGCCCAGATCTCATCAAAAAGACAATCACATTCTAAGGAAGTTCCACCTCATAAGGGAAATGCTGGAACGATGAGACATCATAATAAGCAAAATAGACACAGATCAAAACCTAGCTGACCCGCTCACTTAACCGATGACTCAGGACAAGCATGATCATCACAGAGATGCTATCGGTCTTAGATTAGCTAGTAGTTTGTTTTGATTTAGTATTTGGATGTATGAACATTTAAACAGTTATACTTATGAGGTCACTTTTGATTTAATGGTTAAATTCAAATGTTGAATATTATAACCGTGTTCAATTTAATACTTTTAATCCATGAATATTGTATTCTAAAATATCCGTAGTCGGCCAGAATCGTGGGAACGACTCTGAATTAAGACTATTCTGACTTTGGACTCAAGGAGTTGACTTCCAAACTCACAGACCTCATCAAGAATGACGTTCGATGTCACTCGCATCAAATCATCTTCATGGATCTTAGTCATAAGATGTTTTTGATATTGGTATGCTCATTTAGTATCCTTGGACCTGAGATACATATTAGAACTTTCGTTTACTAAAGGCTATTATTTGATCAGTGTCAACCGCTGTCGCGTAACTACCAGCTAAAAAGGCATTAGTTGGGAATAATCTGAAGTTCAGTGGGAGTTATATGTAATCAAAATGGGATTCTGTACTCTTACATGATATGTAACAGTTAGACATCTTGGCGCCCTCGTTGATTCAAACTAGTGAAGTGTGAGGCGTCACCCAAACTTACTGTGTGTTTGATTGGACCACTTTGATTCTAGATCGAGAACTACAATCATTGAACACCATATGAGATTGAACCTGATCCATGTCTCATTATTCAATTGGTGTCTTATACAGAAAGGATAGATGACAACGATTACCATAAGTTCATTATCTTGCAATAGTGTATTCCAAGATGGTTTTGGTTAATGAATTAAAATGTCATAACCTGTTAGGGGCAGCTATGTGTAGCTAGAGCACCGCTGGCTGTCAGTATTGAGTAACTTAACCATAAACCGTCCAAGTGGGAGACTGTTGGAATTATGGACCGTTTGGGTAAGTCAATACGGCCAACCGGGCAATGCCCAGTGAGATTTACACCGTAAGGTAACGAACAATAAACCCGCTTAAGTTAGTTAACCGGGATAAACACTTTAACGAGACAAAATAACATGGAGTGGGCTTTGGAGTTGGAGATGGATTTAATGGCCCGTTGGGTTTTAACTAATTAAGATTAGTTTAACCTAATTAGAGGTTATATAATACATCATATTCTATAACCCTAAGATCATTGATTGGAACATAGTCCTTAACCATTTCTCTTCCTCCACCGACCGCTTACCCTCCGCCGCTGTCCAGCCGCCGCTGCCAGCCGTTGCTAGCCGCCGTCGTCCACTGCCGACCGCCGCCGCTTGTAGTCTGCTGTACGCTGTTTGCACACCACCGCCGCTGCCGTTGTCATCGTGCACCGCCATCGCCAGTCGTTTGTCTCGTTGTGTCACCTAGCTCAGTTCGTTAGCCTTCGGTGTCTCAACCGGTTATTTATTAACCAAGGTAAACTTAAATATATTGTTATTTTACAATTTATATTTATACATTTGACTCGTGCTCATATTGTTTGTAACCGGATCCTGTACGGTTGCTAAAACTGATGATTATTGGTTTTAATGTTCCTCTTCGTAACCTTTTATTAATGCGATTAATAAATATGAAACCTTTTAATTAAAACCGGGTTTAATTATTAGACCGTTGACTGATTACCACTGGAACCCAACAGTACGAACCAAGACGAGACGATTCCATATTGCTCTCACCGTGAATGACAGGTGGGAAATCCCCTATTTAGACATGGCGATTTGAAAGATTCCATTTATATATATTCACCAACTGGAGGGGTTCAAGAAACGGTAGGAAGCCATAATAACTCCCCATAAGGTGTATAAACAGTTGAAAGCCTTGTATTGTCTAAGACAAGCTCTTAGAGCTTGGGATATTAAACTCGATGGAATACTGAAAAAGATTAATTTTCGTCTATGCATGGAAGAAGAGCAAGCCATGTATCGAAAGGCGACCGGAATTAAGCTCTATATAATTAATAATTGTTGTATTTATGTTGACAATTTATTTGTGGCAGCTTTCATGCTTGAATATGATAACCAAATTCAAGAAGGACATGGCTTTGAAGTTTGATATGTTTCATCTAGGAAGCTTTTTATTACCTAGGTATATTGAGGTCTCGCAAAGTAAAGATGAGATCAAGATCAAACAAGAAGCGTATGCATGAAAGATTTTAAAGGAAGCGGGTATGGACAATTGTAACCCAAAACGAGAAGGAACCGTGTTAATTGGGGTTTTTGCCGATACATGGAGCACTCGAAAGAATCACATGCAGTAACAATTAAACATATACTTCAGTACATAAAGACTACACAAAGCTATGGCATCATATATATTCAAGGAGGAGATCGGGTGGGTTTAGTGACAGAAGCTATATTATCGATCAAGATGGTAGTAGGAGTACCACATGCCATGTATTCTATTTCGGATCTTCTCCAACTTTTTGGCGTTCACAAAACAAGGAATCGTAGCTCTCTCCTCGATCATGTGAAGCGGAAAACATGGCAGCCAGTTGGCCACATGCCAGGCAATTTGACTTTGCGAACTTCTAGGCAAGACAACCAGAAAGCCACCTCAATGCGTATTGTTACGAGTGTGTTTCATGGTCGGACCAAACATATTAAATCTCGTTACCATTATATTACATTCGAGAATGTGGTTAGAGAGGAGGTGGAAGTCAAACATATCAATGGCTAGGAAAAAAAGTCAAACATATCAATGGCTAGGAACCACTTACAGGGTTGTTGAATGTTGGCGAACTTTTAGAGACGTGAGGCACACAAGTCAAAGATGATAAGGATCTCTTTGAGAAACTATATATATATACACATGTGCTCACCTTAACAATACATCTCTACCGTGGGTCTGAATTACGAGGTATTTTTATAAACCCAAACAACCAAAATTTTACCAAGTAACATTTATTTTGATAAACAAAATTGTTTGTTTATACTAAACACCTGAGCATCAACCGTTTCACAAAAAGCTAAATAACAGAAACATAAAATAAACGACTAGCAAATGATTAGTTTTGCGACCGAGTGTTTGGAGCTTCCAATCCTGCAGAGTTTCCTTCTTGAAATCTTCCAAACGTCTGTCAAATAGAAACAAAATAACACTTAAAAGAGTCAGATTAAAATTCATGCATGATCATGTGTTTGTAATAACACACACATACCTTGTGCCAAGTTGCATTGAAGCAAGCTTTGTGTTCATCAAAAGAGGCATTAAAAAAGGACTTGATGTTTTCTTTTGCTTTGTCCATAAACTCAGCTTCCTCCGATAATTGCTTTCTTGTTGTATTTGGTATCAACCATTGCCCTATCAGGGGTATTCTCCGTTTGTTGAGTCATTGTTTTCTAAACTTGACCATTAAGCAAGTTAATTAATGCAAAACTTCACAACTCAGTAATTAGAATAAAGCATGTTATAGTTTTTAAACGACTCGATTTAATTCTGACAGGAACTCGTATTGACACAAACCCAATTGACACTTTTCAAAGTGGTTCGATTGACTCGAATAGGATGCATGTTTGCATAGCAAATGGGTTTGCTTCATTATGTTTTTCAACTCCTAAATCATGTATGTTCGTATGCTAAATTATTGAACGAAAGCGAGAAGAAGTAAGTTTACCTACTTTGATTGAGATGCGGAAGGAACGAAAAATATGTTATGAGATGAGATGGCCCATTGCCAGGTTTTATATTACATTTTAAAAGCATACTTTTTCCCCAAGAAATTAAGAAAACTTGACAAGGAAGTTCTCATCTACCAGTATGGCACCGCTAAATTAAATAATTAAATTTTTAGTAGTAATTATTTTAGTAAAAGGTTAAATCTATCTACCTATATTCTAATAAAGTAAAATAATTGTGGACACATGTCACTTGGAGATTAATTTCTAGCTAAAATTTCCCGCTCAAACTTTTCTTCTATTTTTAATGAAAAACATTTATGGCAGTGAAATCAAAACATATCAATCAATTTTTTGATCAAGTAACTAATTATCTAAATATAGGGATTACAAAAATGCAAATATTTATGTCAATATAGTCTAAATATTTATATCTTTAATGAAATAAGATCTATATTTTTTTTATTAAATCAATTTAAATACGCTTTTGAGTGTAAGATATGAATGTTGTAAAAATTCAATAAATGATATTTAGAGTCGGGTTAGTTTGGGTTCGGTTACGGGTTTTCTCGGGTTGGATTTCAGGTAAAACTGAGAACTCTAATTTTATATATGATGCTATTTTTTATGTCATTTATAAATAAAACATTTTATCATCTTTTGTTAGAATTCACTATTTCTTTAAAAAATATTACAACTTATAAAATCACCAGAAGTATCTTTTTCGTTTTTTGTGATTATAAAGAAATTGTGTAAGAATACACCACGTATTCGTATGAATTGCCCATTAGAAAATATAATTTCAACTTTAAAACCATTTAATTTGATAAATATAAGTTTCAGAAAAACAAGTCATTTAATGTGTATATTTTAGTTGTATTTCTTTTAAGTATCCCGTGTATTACACGGGTTCTAAAGCTAGTATTATTATATAATAAAGTAACGGATATAATTATTTTAGGGCATGTTTTGGATTGAGTTTGAAAAATGCTTATTGGCTTATTGACTTTTTCAAAAATCCATTTTGAAAAGCCAGGATTTGAGGCTTTTGGAAAACTGTTTTTCAACCCTTTCAAAAATCTAAATTAAGAAAATTTTTTGTGATTGCCAAACACATTTTAATTTATTGGCTTTTTGAAAACACTAATAAGCCAATAAGCATTTTTCAAACTCAATCCCAAACATGCTCTTAGTAGGGTAATTAGAGCATTCTCAACTCATCCCCTAAAATAACTTGAGGAGAGTTTGTAAATTATAGGGTGGAGTTTTGAGTGATAGTGAGTGTAAATTATAGAGTGGAGCGAGAAAATGTAGTGATTTTTTGTAAATTTAGAAAAACTTTGTTTGCCTCTATTTATTTTTTAATATTTGTTGAATTAGTTGTAAGTAGAAGAGAGAAAAAACTATAATGATAAAGGTATAAAAAGTATTATTTAATTGAACAAGAGAGATAAATGTAGTGTTTTTTAATGTAATTATAGAGATAAGGATAGAGAGCGGGTTGGGAATGTTCTTAAATGCTAAGTTTATGATGTTTGTCATAGAAAACATTTTTAGGGTCTAAACTTTAAAAAGTTGTGTATGTAGTTTCATTCAGTGTTTTTAAGGTCTAAGAAGATTATTAGTTTGTATAGAATGACTATTTTTCATTTTTCTACAACCATGTATAATTTACTAAAAAGAAAGGTATATTGTTTTTTAATGATCCTAACTATTGTCTTTTGTTCACTTTTGATCCCAACTAATGAATTGGCTACTAATGGTTCTAACTTTTAAAGTATTTGTTTCTAACGGTCCGCGACTAACAGAATCCTAACGTCGTTAGTTTCAGGTCGCCGGAAAAACGGTTTTGGCAGGAAAACCCAATCCCCCCCTGAAAACTTTAACATTTTCGTCCCAAACATCTTGGTAACTTCGTATCGGACCTTTAGGAACCTTTTTCTAGTAAAAGCCCCAATTATTGAGGTCGCCGGAAACCTTAGAACCATCATCGGAATCGGTTGATGGTGCTCAAGTGGTGGTAGTTGGTTAGCGGTGAGTCAATTGGCGATGGTTGTGGTGTTCATGTGGTGTTTTCCGGTAACAAATTTGAATTTTCCGGCCAAAAACGTTTTCCCGACGACCTGAACCTAACGGCGTTAGGATTCTGTTAGTCCCGGACCATTAGGAACAAATACTTTAAAAGCTTGGACCATCAGTAGCCAATTCATTAGTTATGACCAGTAGTGATCAAATGGTAATGATTGAAACCATTAAAAACCAATATACCAAAAAGAAACACGAGGGAAAAAATAGAAAAGCTAAAACACCACGGCCACCCTCTTGACGTCTTGAAAGCGCCGCTTCTTTGGTGAACCATTTGGATCAATGTGTTAAAGACCATGAAATGTATAATTTCCTACATGATAAGATGTTTTTTGGTCTTTGCTTCTTTGCGATCTACATACTACAATATTCGCTTATTTTGCTCTTGGAGGGAGAGAAAAGTTGTGATGTTATTCCACGGTGGAGTTTAATCGCGGTTGTGGTGGTGGTCGCCTTTGAGACAAAAAAAGAAAGTTTGTTGCGACAAGGGGTTGACCATAGGTCCCCTCCCCTAAATTACACAAATATATGGTCATTATGGTTTGTAAATTGTTAAACTACCATTATATACACATTTATTAGGATATCTTTTTTAACAAAAGTTTGTGCTAGATTCTAACTGCATAAAAAAATGAAATCATGTATACAACCATATCTCTTCTTGGCCTAATTAATCGTTTATTCCTACCCTACCATTAATTGATCATTGTTTGGTCAAACTCAGTCAAAATTGAAACTTTATATGTAAAATTTAGTATATTTTTTTATATTTTAAAAACTACATATAAATTTCAATCCAACTAATTCCTTAATCCCAATTAATCACTAGTCTCTACCCCACCATCCGACTATTGCCTGGAAAGTTCTACAACATTGCCTAAAACATGTAGTTTTTAACTTTATACCTAGAGATGCTATTTTTAACAAACTACATAGAACTATTTGTGTTTTTATCTTGGTGCTTTGTTATCATGAATAGTTGCCTAGTTGGTATCTTATAACAAAAGTATGGGTTGATTTTACTAGAATGTAACAACTTTTCTTTTCAATATATACAACTAGCTTTAGGACTAGCTTTAGAGCCCGTATCACACACGGGATTATAAAATTACAAGTAAAGCAAATAATTACTTCACGTATATAAAAAATGTATTGCATCTATGCCCGTATATATACTATGTGTACATAAATTAATTTTATTTATATCACAAAATGATTTTTTAAATGAACTTAATAAACAAAATGCACGTTCAGAAATGGAACCGAGAACGCTCTTTCTATTGGAAATTTCATTCTTAGTGTCATATATGTATAATTGAAAGAATTTTGGTTATTAACCAATTTCAGGAATAAGACTTCTCATACAATAGTAGTTCTAACCACTCAGCCTAAATACAAAATAAGTGTTACCTTTATTGATATATTTATCAATTTATCACCCATCGAAGGAAAGGAGCACATTAAATTGTAACAACGGATGTTCTTCATGAACTATGTTTTTCTGAGCTAAACCATGAAAAAGATTTTGATAAGTTTCAGGAAGCTTCTCGACTTTGTCATAATGACAGCATAAAAAATAGCATGTTAACTCATTCAATTTTGTGAATATTTTGCTTCATTTGAGCATACTTTTGCATAACATGTTTCTTATACAATGTTGTAGGTTCCCAGCCGGATCTACACGGAATATCTCGTTCTACGTAGGTGCGGAATCCCTACGTAAGACGTTACGAGCGTAGAAGACGATACTAGCTAACACGATCGAACACACGTTACAATAAATAAAGACTCATTGTATTGCAACTGGAAACACGTGATATCAATCACCGATTACAGAACTCGTAAACTAGATACAATGATTAACTTCAAACTCAGCCGTAACTTAGTGCTATATAAACACGACAACTTCGCCTGGCATGTTCAGGCGAAGTTATCACTAACTTCGCTTATCTAACAAGTTCGCCCATATCAGGCGAACTTGAGACTCGACTTCGCTTAATTCAAATACAAAACATTACTAACTCGATTACAGACACTATATACTGAACTACTGACATCATGTACCAACAGACTCCCCCTTGGCAGTAGCTTCATATCTTTATCTTCAAGCACGTGTCTTGTAATCTTCAACAATCTTGTATCTTCATCTTCAAGCATAAACTCCTTCTCGTACACAAACCGAAACAACTCTTTGATATTTCCTCGCTTCGTCTTTCCAAGCAGGAATATAAAATATCTTCTTCTCATTCAGCACCTGCAGATCAGCTTGAGACAAGTTCACTAGATGCATCGGATCATACACTCTCAGCAGCTGTTGTTCATCTTCGTCCTCCATCACTGCTTCAGCTGTCTCACAATCAACATACCACCACTTCAAATCTTTGAGCACATCCTTGGGCATTTGTTTCATCGGCACTTCTTTTAAACACCGGATCGGCTTATACTTCATAATCATCCAAGGCTTGCCATCTGCTCTCAATCCTCTATCTTTATCTTCAATAAGTTTTCCCTTTTGTGGTTTCAACAGCTCGAACTTCTTCTCTTTTATACTTTCCTTCCAAACAATCTTCCCGATGACTCTAGCCATGTTATCATCACTCCTGTTTATTAACCCCAATCTGGCTAAGTCTTTCACTTCACATTCTGGAAATGTATTCAATGATCTCAACATCCTCTTGAAGTACTGAACACCATCATACCTCTTAATCACAAAGAGCCTCAACTGCTCATCATATATCCAGCAAATAATCCCCTTTCTCGATTCAGCATAGCCTCTAATGTTGTAACTCTTCTTAAACATAATAGGGACCGCCGGTTTCTTCGTTTTTATGAACCACTGAGCATAGCCTTCTTTCCATCTTGGCTGCTCTTCCCATTCTGTCTCATCACTTCCCATATCTTTACTCATATCTTTCTTATCAACATCCAGAATCTCATGCTCCACATTCTCCTCTACTATCTCTCCCTCTTCTATATCATTATCAATAACTATCTCTGCACCAATCTTCTCTATCTCTTCAACTGGTAAAACATCATCATCACCTATAAACTCATCATCCATTTCCTCAACATCCACGACCACCACATCACCTGTACCGCCCGCTGCACTTGTTGACTCCCCCTGAGTTGTGGAAGTCCCAAGAGCTTGTTCAGTTCTTGGCAACTCTCCACCTGCACCTTTCGATGCATTGGGATCATCGTCTCGATCATTTCGCTTCTTAGTCCTCAGTTCATCGCCTTTACAGCTCGTCTCCCCCTGAGATGCCAAGAACTCCTTCAAAGCATCAATGATTTTGCCATGTTCTATCAGCAGGGACGACTGTATCTGATTCTCTGCAACGAGGCGCTGAATAGCATGGGTCTGGATAAGATTCACCCTTGATTGTTCTGCCACGACCCGTTCAAGTGCTGCTATTCGTTCAGAGTCTGATAAGGTTGCATCGAAATCAAACCTCAGATGTGATATATCTTGAGTGTACTGAGGAGGGATTTCCAATGTAACCGGGACCTCAGAAGTAGGCGTAAACGTAACCGCAGGTGGTATCGTAACTGATAACCCTGCCGTGGCCACAACTGTCGACTCAATAAATCTTGCCACAACCTCCGTTGGAGTAAGAGTTGGAGGTGGCAACGATACAATCTCAGGAGTCGATAGTTGGAATGTAGTGGGTGGGAGGCCGAATGCAGATGAGGTAGCCACCACGGGAACATCCGTGGCGCTTGGCCTTGTAACTTGTAATGATGAAGGGACCATTGTCATACCGGACAGTGCGGGTAGAGTGAAACGTACCACCCTTGAGCTCTCACCAGCTCCCGAACCTGCACCTGCCCGTTCCCTTCTTGATCTACGAATCAACTGATGAACTTCCTCCTCATAATCTGACTCGCTGTCATCATCAGCTCTCTTTCTTTTCCCATGAGTTCGTTCTTGAGTTACCAAAATTCTTCTCGCTTCAGCCAACTCATCATCAGAATCAGAATCAGCAACCGTTGTAGCTGCCCTAGTCACATTCACACTCGAAACCCTTTCAACTGAGACTTGCACATTTTCCTCAGGGTCAACCCTCTCCATATCAAAGAATCCTTGACCACCAAACGCAGCATCAAGGTCTACATTGTCCTCCAGTGATACAACAGGAGCAGCAGGTATAGCTTGAGGCGCTCCAGCCTGTTGTGGTTGAGGATCCCGAAACTCGTCCCCACGAGCTGGAACATACTCCGGGTTGATTAAGTACCCAAATAAAAGAGTATGTCGAGGACGGAGCTCAGGTTTACTCCTCGCACTAGAAGATCTGCACTGGGCAAAGATTCTTTTACTCACACTTTCTACATATCTAATTGGGTGGCGCTGAGGTAGCGTTGGAGCAACATGATTCAAGATCATCTGAATGAATCTTGGATACATGAGAAATCTCTCACGCGCCACCGCTCTTCTTTGTCGATCTATCTCGTAGAATACCATCTGACTAAAGCTGTATCGCTTATTGTAAGTCAGAGCAGTCATCGCCGACTGCATGGTCGCGCCCATCCCATCAGTACCAGCATTTCTCCCTGACATGCACACAATCATCACATGCATGAGAAAGCGCCACTGGTCTAGAAAGAACCCCTTGCGTCTCTGAGTATCTACCAAGGGACCAGAGTATCCCATTCTCAGAAACGCTCCATCTCGGAAAGGAGCTACAAAGTCTGTCGGATCTTCTCTTGTTTCATCGCCGAACTGCAAAGCCGCCCGGATCTGTTCAGATAAGAACTGAACAATCTGATTGTTGACCGTTGCTCGCATAACCGGGGGCTCTACGCGACAGTCATACTCCACAGTCTGCCAAAAATCCTCAATGTTTGGCAAGGATATCGGCAGTGTTGTTGTTATCGCGTGGAATATACGCGAGCGGAGTAAGAATGTGATGATCTCGCGGAAATCATCAACACCGCTCGCATCCGGGTCTAATGTTATGTACATGTTATGACCCGGGAAGAACTGTCGTTGGTTGTCTCCTCCATCATCACCACCTGCGCCGCCTGCTCCAGCTACAGCAGCCATTTCTGCAACAAACAGGCTAAGTTAGATAAATGTCAAGGCAAATCACAAGTTCGCCTGTTACCATGAGCGAAGTTGTGATTTATTCTGTATAGGCGAAGTTAGAAGTGGGGCGAAGTTGGGAACAACTTCGCCACAACTTGAACTTCGCCAGATAACAGTTAAGTAAAAAGGGCCAGGCAAAGTTAATCGTAACTTCGCCTAACCACAACATCGCCTCATATACTTTTACATAATTAATTATCAGGCGAAGTTACGGATAACTTCGCCTAAACTGTAAGTTCGCCTGAATATGAATCGGCAACAGTTAGGTTTTCGATTCGACGTGTAGTTGGTGAATTTGGAGATTGAGGATCTCGTAAACCATGATTTTATGACGATCTAGACGATCAAGTTGATTACGACCACGTAAAAACAAGTTTGAAAATCGGGTGGTTAGGTTTCGAAATACGGAGGTTATGAAACTGGTCTAAACGACCGATGATTAACGTCAATGATGGCGATAATATGATACTACAGCCCTACACACCTTGAGATCGGATTAGAATCGAGAAAATAACACAGATCGGATTGATGCTATAAGTTCGCCTAGGGTTACCGGATAAGTTCGCTGGTTTTTGAAAATAATGAACAAGTCTGACCATTAAAATCCTTATATATAGGGTCAAAGTTATACAGGCGAAGTTATGGATAACTTCGCCTATTGCAGGCGAAGTTATGCACAACTTCGCCGATATTAAAATTTTCAAAACAAACCCCATAATTTGAACAATTTGCAATTAAATTTTAAAACATCTTTTAAAGAGTTAAATGATATGATCAAGACCAAGTAACCAGGTATAAAATCATACAACTACATAAGTAAAAAAAAAATTTTAAAAATAAAGTACACGGGATCAAATTTCAGTCTCGACAGGGACTACTACGTTTTAGAAAAGATCCGAACAGGAATCATACTAATTACGTGACTGTCACACAGATCCGTGTTCAGCTGTATTATGACATAAAGAAACAGGTTGTAAGCAGGTAAATAACTTAAAATGGTTTTCATCGTTTCTGTGATACGGGTTAGGTTCAATTAAGCTCAAAACTTAAGTGGGCAACAACTCAGAGATTATGATGCCTCCTATCTATTCTCAAAGCGTATTTGGCTTTCCCCAAGTCACCCCGAGTTGACTCGACCCGTAGTGTCTGATTAAATAGTATTTACTCTTCGATCTTCAGACTCTTCTTCCCTTTCTCTTTCTTACACCTTGATTGAGAAGTATTAATTTATGAACTCTAGACTTCGAACTTGAACTTGAGTTAACTTTTGCACCATACATTCCTGGATCTTGAACCTGATCAGTTGGTGTCTCTTTTCGAACCATGTTAAGTTCAAACGTTCGTAGTTTGTTGACTGTTGTTTCCAAGTCATAGTCGGCAAACTCTTTGTCTTCTCTCATCAACACAGTGTACATCTCCCATTTCGGTGAGAGAGCATCAAGAAGCTTTTCCATGATCTCATCTTCTTTGTAAGCAATGGAATAATTGCTGAGTTCGGTCATCAGATGATAATATCTCGTGATGATATCATCAAGTGATTCATTCTTCAAGTACTTGAACACCGAGAATTGGGTTTTAAGTAGTTTAATCTTTGATGCACGAATCCCCACATTACCCTCAAATCGGTTTTCAAGCGCTTCCCAAAGTTCTCTAGCAGTTTTATACTTCCTGAAGGTGTGAAGAATCTCTTGTGGAAGAGCCATTGTTATCGCTGCATGAGCTTTGCTTTCAGCCTCATACATTTTCTTTTCTTCTTCTTCCATCTTATTGTATTTCTTAATCTGATCACGACCCTCATACTCAGCAGTTGGTGGAATGTAACCATCTTGAATGCACACCCACATCTTAGCATCTTGGTACTTAACATATTGTTCAAACCGATCCTTCCACGCCACAAAATCGGTTCCTTTTAGCATCTTCGGTGCCTTAGTAGCTGAACCCGCTTCCACTTCCATCTTCACCAGTTCCGTAATATTTATTGAAGTCATCTTTCACGAAACACAAAGAAACCCGAAAAACGAAAATTTTATTCTTAACAGTACTGTAGGCGAAGTTGTGGATAACTTCGCTTAAGTCTGAACTTCACTGATTCTGAACTTCGCTCCCTTTTTTTAAATTCGCCTGATTCGGCGAAGTTGTGGATAACTTCGCTTAAGTTAAGCGAACTTGTGAAGTAGGCGAAGTTGTGGGTAACTTCGCTTGAGATAAGCGAACTTGTGAGGAAGGCGAAGTTGTGGATAACTTCGCTTAACCTTATATCTTCGCCTAAACCCTACGAACAGTAGCGGCAACTTCGCCTGATAAACACGATGATTTTGCAGGTTTGATTTCTAGATTTTACTAGGTATGTGAAGGTGTAATGGGTTGTTTATGACGGTGGGAGGTGAGTAGGACACAAAAACTCGGTAAACTCGTCCCGCGAATAGTCGAACGGAACGATTTCTACACCCGCGTGATAATCCCGAACCACACAATCACGAGCAAAAGCTTTGATACCAATTGTAGGTTCCCAGCCGGATCTACACGGAATATCTCGTTCTACGTAGGTGCGGAATCCCTACGTAAGACGTTACGAGCGTAGAAGACGATACTAGCTAACACGATCGAACACACTTTACAATAAACAAAGACTCGTTGTATTGCAACTGGAAACACGTGATATCAATCACCGATTACAGAACTCGTAAACTCGATACAATGATTAACTTCAAACTCAGCCGTAACCTAGTGCTATATAAAAACGACAACTTCGCCTGGCATGTTCAGGCGAAGTTATCACTAACTTCGCTTATCTAACAAGTTCGCCCATATCAGGCGAACTTGAGACTTCAAATACAAAACATTACTAACTCGATTACAGACACTATATACTGAACTACTGACATCATGTACCAACAAATGTTCTAATCACCGTTGAAGGAAAAGTTAATGCTTACACAAATATTTCAAATTTGATAAAAGTTAGAAGCATTGATAGGTCCGGGGGTGGCATGTCGAAAGTGTTCGCAATATTTTCTTAAATTTTAATAGTCGAGGGAAAAATAGTCAATTTGCCAAATCCCGAACCTTTTGATTATTTCCAAAAATGCCCTTAAAAATAATTTTGAAACCCGAATCATGTTTAAAATTCTACATTTCATCCGTTTGGCATTTTCAAGTTAACACTTTGAACCCCTAACAAATTTAATAATAAATCTATTTGCATTCTCAAACTTTTAAAAATACTTAAATTTTCCATTTTTTGACCTGTAACAAATTTTATCCTAAATGTAGTTAACTTGTACCAAACAATCTATTTACCAACTTTTGACCCATAAAAATCAAATTTAAGTTTCACAAAAAACCCGAAACAATTCTTGATAAAAATACTAAGAAATCAAATATGATAAACTTTGTTATGTCTGAAAGTGATTGATATATACTATTCTTACATTTTAACATATATATAGTTTACTAAATTAACCGAAAAATAAATGGATAGACTTAAAAATAGATTTATAATTGATAATTTATATGACAATTTACAATAATAATAATAATAATAATAGATAGATAGATAGATAGATAGATAAATTGATTGATTTAAAAAAATGGATCGACTTTTAAGCTTACATTTATAATTTAATGATTAAAAAATAACTTTGTAAAATGAAAGCATATTCGAGTTTTTTTTTCTTTACAATCTTCTATAATATACAGAGTACAATATGTTAATGATAACATTTGAAATCATATTATTTTAAGCATTTGACAAAAATGATTTGTTGTTGATTTTTGAATTTCACCAAGTATTTTAGAGTATAAAAGGAAAGTGAATAATTATTGATCCATGACAAATATTATGGTTAATTAAGATATTAGTTTTGGAGGGAAAATAATTGTGAGACTTAACCAAAACATGACAAGTGTCCATATTTATTTTACTTTATTAGAATACTAGTTTTAGAGCCTGTGTTACACACGTGATAATTCAAATTATAAAATTATAAGTAAAACAAATAATTACATAGCGTATATTAAAAAAAATGTATTACATCTATGCTTGTATCTATACAATGTGTACATAAATTGATTTTATTTATATCACAAAATGATTTTTTAAATGAACTTTATAAAAAATGCTCGTGCAAAATCGTACCCGAGAATGCTTCTTTCTATTGAAAAATTCATTCTCGGTGTCATATATGTATAATTGAAAGAATTTTTGTTATAAACCAATTTCAAAAATAAGATTCTCATACGATAGTAGTTCTAACCACTCAGCCTTATACAAAAGAGGCGTTTTCTTTATTGATATATTTATCAATTTACCACCCATCGAATGAAAGTAGGATATTAAATTATAGCAATTGATGTTCTTTAAGAACTATGTTTTTCTAAGCTACACCATAAAAAAGATTTTGATAAGTTTTAGAGGGCTTCTTGACTTTGTCATAATGACAACATAAAATATAACATGTTAACCCATTTAATTTTGGGAATAAATTTGTTTCATTTGAGCATAGTTTTGCATGACATGTTTCCCATACAACGTTTTGATCACCATTGAAGGAAAAATTAATGTTGACATAAATATGTCAAATTTGATAAAAGTTAGAAGCATTGATAGGCATGGGGGTGGCATGTCGAAAGTGATCGCAATCTTTTCTTAAGTTTTAATTGTTGAGGGGAAATTAGTCAATTTGTCAAATCCCGAACGTTTTGATTATTTCAAAAAATGCCCTTAAAAATAAATTGAAACCTGAATCATGTTTAAAATTCTAACTTTATACTTTTGACATTTTAAAGTCAAAACTTTGAACCCCATAACAAATTTGACGATAAATCTATTTTGTATTCTCAAACTTTTAAAAATACTCAAAATTTTCATTTATGACCCGTAACAAATTTTGACCTAAATGTAGTTAACTTATACCAAAGAATCTATTTACCAACTTTTGACCCATAAAATCAAATTTAACTTGCACAAAAGACTCAAAACAATTTTCATTTGAGAAACATGATTTGTTGTTGATCTTCGGAATTCACCGAGTATTTTGAAATATATAGTAAAATAATATGTTAATATCTATATTTATAAAAATATATAAATATTATATAAATATAGTGTAAAAGGAAAGTGAATAATTATTGATTTATTACATATATTAGGGTATATTAGTTTTGGAGGGAAAAAAATTGTGAGAATTAACCAAAACATGACAAGTGCCCCCATTTATTTTACTTTAGTAGAATAGGTAGATAAACTTGGACCTTTTACTGCCACACAACAAACTTATTTTGTCGATGTAATTTATCTAATTATCTTGAATAAACCGGCAAAAGAGTAAAACTATCTTGCTATCTAGTACCACACAATATAAGGCACAACAAGCGTGTCGTAGGTAAGCCTATGGTGATAATGTTGTAGCCTTGTTACCCATGAAACATGTTTGAAAATTAATCTTTCTCAACTTTTGCCAACTTTTGCCACCTTTTGTTCCTTTTTTGTTAACAGTGTGCGTAGCAGTTAACTTATTAGCAGGCATAAAACAAAACGGAATGCCTCAAATCTCAGTAAATTGCTTCAAAGGGTCATGGAAATCTTAGCATCCCACCAACATACAAAACGTATGTATGTATAATCTAAGATTTAATAAATGAATGCAATCTCATACATAATGAAACGACACTAGTTTGGATCATGTTGGTAATTTCAGACTCCAAGTGATAAGTCAGTGAACTTGAGGGGTTAGTCAATATTGACAAGTATGTCATAGTTGATTATTATTTCCTAATTACATTATGTTTCTAAATTGCATTGAAATTAATTTGGTAATCTCTTGGCTAACAAGTTAGGTTACTCTAATAGATGAGAAGTAACAGAGTTAGGTTTTATGAAGAGGAACATGAGTTATGTGTAAAAGAAGTTTTGAGTGAGATTTCGGGTATGTTTGGTAAAACTAGCTGTTGGCTGTTAGCTAGTTAGCTGGAAGCTGATAGCTGATAGCTGAAAGCTGGTAGCTGTAGTTGGTAGCTGTTAGCTGTAGCTTTTTATATATATTTAGTTGTTTGGCAGAGTAGCTGCAACTTTTTAAAACTAGTTGGGTGCCCGTCCGGTGTAGCGGAGTGGGAGTGCAACCTGACATTAACCGCATAATCGGTGTTGGTACATGATTCACCTGATGACAGTGCACACATAACCCGAATGTAGACGTGTAATTGGTGCAAAGGCTGTCACACCCCAACCTAAGGCGGAATATGTCGGGGCGCGACATAATTGTATCATAGCTCAAAAGACACTAAAGTAAAATACACGTGTCAATATCTAAATTCTTTATTTCATATATCAAGTACACAAAATCACAAACATTGTCTCAAAAGAAATAAGCATTACAACTTTATAAATTTTAGCCTAAAGTCCAAGTCTATGTCTTCACTTCAGATAACTTCCTATAACAACCTGCATAACGCGTTAAAATAATTTGTCAACAACACATGTTGAGCGAGTAATTCACAGTTTGGTGTAAATACAATAATATTAATAAGAGAAATAAAGAATTCCTTGCGTATGTGATTAGCATCAATTAATATAAACAAGTGTAAATATCTTTTCAATCATGCCACTAGAATACGGACATGTCTGCTCAGGCGAATTCGCAACAATAAAAACATAAAAAAAAAAAGAAACAAAAGTGTCTTTTCAAACATGCCACTAGATTTGGGCATGTCTACTCGGACGGCATATGATCATACTATGAGGATGAGGATGAGATACCAACCAACCATAAAGCAGTAAACAGATAATTCATGAAGTAATCAAACAATTAATCGAGCATCATCACAACCACGCAATTAATAGAATTGTGTTTAAGAGAAGTAATATAATAATAGTTTCTAGTACGCATAAAACCCCCAAAACAGAAATAGAGAAAAAGGGGGGAGGCGGTGATTACTCACCTTGAATAAGTAAGGCGATTAACGAGAGCACGCAAGTTAGTCTGTAGGAGTCTTGACGAAAAATCCTAATTTAAGTTACAACTAAAATAAATATCCGTACGATATAAACGAACAAGACACCATATAATGATGGGTTTATAATATATTTGGGGATCGATAAAGCGTTACATACATTTTATAATAAATTTTTAAAAGTTGGATTAAAACATAAACCATTTAATTATCATTACCAGATTTATTTTCGATTTTTTTAAACAACAAACGTCAACTTATTATTGCATATATTTACATATCAAATGAAAGCTATTTTGAAAGTTTAACGGTGATCGGTTCGTGTAGACGAGGAAACCATTTTAGTTTATTATATTAGATTTAAGTGGTAAAATAGATATATAGATTTATAAATTATATATATAAACGGAAGAGTTTTAAACGAAAATTTATTTGGGGAGTTTTAACAGTGTTCGGCTCGTTAAATGAGTATAAACAATAATAATTGTTAATATAATAATATTTAACTAAATAAAATTGAAAGAAAAACATAGATATACATATAAAGTTTTATAAATATATATATATGAAAAAGTTTACGCGATAAATTATTTTAAGGGACTAATGATGATCGGTTCGTCTAAACGGTTAAGATAATATTAATTTTAATATATATGAAGTTTAAAATATAATAATAATACTAAAAATAAAGAAAAATAAAAATACATAAAAACCGTTCCTGTGGGGACTCGAACCTGCGCCCCAGGCTGGTTCATGGGTTTAACAAAGGGGCACCAGCCAACTGGGCTGGTGAGTTACTTATGCAATAGATGGAAAGCAATTAAATATAAACAGGCACTCAGATTACCCCTAATTCCTTATAAACCCTAAATCAATCAATACCCAATTGGACGTTGATTGCCCTCTGTCAATTAAAATTGACAAAGGGATTTCATTGAGGACTTAATTCCGAGCATAAAGCACATAACAACTACCGATATCGAGTTCTAATTGATGGAGGACGGCCACTTAGGGTTTGCGGCTAAGAACAAAAATCATACATGGCATTACGGTGCTTCTTTGCTGCAATTAGTTTAGGGTTATGATTCAGAATGCAGAGGAGTGTATGAGGGAGAAGTTAATTGCGTTTTGGACGTTGATATATAATGGTTTGAGGTCATCTATTTCCGCGGTTTTAGTTTTGGTAACTTAGCTGTCATAGTTAAACGTTTTCGATTATTAGAGTGTCGGCATAATCGTTTTTGAATGAGGATTGATTTGGTGATAATAATTATATTGATTACTTCGTGAATTAGGGGCCAAGAAAGGTGGAGGGGGGGGGGGGTATTGCGATCGTGAAGAAGGAAGGGGGAGAAGGAAGAAGGTTTTAAATAATATTTGCAATATGGCCCTTCATCTTTTGATAAAGGTGCAAAGTGGATTAAAGTTAACATAGGGGTATATCTTGTATAGTTTTGATAGTTGAAATGTTTTATAAATTAAGCGAAACTAATTCGAGCGTCGTGAAATAAGGTAAATGATCGATAATAAAATTTATTAATTTGTTTTAATAACAAGAGACCGAAAATAAAATCTTAAATGTGTCGGGTTTTAAGGTTGAAATTTAACGAATGTTACAATATTTACAACTTTTTGAAAATTTCGTCCCGAAATTAGAATACAAGTAAAATTAAAATAAGAATAAACCGAAATGCAAATTCATTTCCGTAATAAAACGAGACAACACAGATGCTCGAGTGACCCGAAAAACGCTATTGATGGGTAATATGACAAGTCCACTTATATATAGGATGTAACAGCGGCGTATCCACTATGACCTTGTCATATTATATATCATTTGTACCGTTGTCCTATAGTCCCTTGGTTCTAAGTTGTTCGCACACCAACGTACTCACCACGACTTTCATGCGAGGGTTTCGGTAATTATGCGTGCACTCATAATTACTTATTTCGTTTCATGGTTCGTTCGGTTGGGTGGGTTAAAAATCATACATACAAATTTAAGAAAAATCTTTTTTTTTTTTTTTTGAAAATCGAGGTAAAATTCGGAATAAGGGCGAAACAAAATTTAACTACCATTGAAAAATACAGAAAACCCATGAAGTCAAATATCAAGATCACTAGTGTAACACCAAAACGATTGAACAAGCTTAAATATCAAAATTCTTAAAGTTAATGTATATCGAGATAGAACGTTTGAAAGACGTAAAAAGTTGTCGTTGCAGGTATTAAAACCAAAAATAAAAACTCTTGTTATAGTAACGGAAATAATCAACAAAATAGTTAATTCGAATATACGAAACATTGGGAGTCATGTGAGGCTAAAAAAATTGTGTAAACATATGATAACCATAAAGAACTAACGAAATTAGGGAAATAATGACGCAAAGTTGTTAGTTGTGATATTCCCGAGAAAGTTTAGCCGTTACGGAGAGGGTGTAAATTTGTGACGCTCATATTGAGATAATGATAAATCGTAAATGAGAATATAAAAACAATAAAATAAAATGCATGCATAGGGCTCCTATTAGACAGCTATGTCTTAACCAAGTACACAGCCCCGGTTCGAAAGTAACCAGTCATAGGCAGCCCAAATTACGGTTTCTATTAGATAACCAGGTACATAGCCATGCACATGGTCCCGGTTTCCACTAACGATTACGTTTGAGGCCACCAATCATAGGCCGTTAAGTTGAGTTGAACATGAGCAAACAATTATAATTCTAAAGATAAATATAAGCAATGCGTGTCACGCTTTGTGAAGGGAGTAAGTGAAGATAGATATATCAAATGTAAACACGATTTCATTAATAATACTGGAAATTTGAGTACAAGGAGACATTATTCAAAATAGAAGAAGAAAAAAAAAGTAATAAATGCGAACGGATAAAAAAAAGTTGCTTGCAGCGTTTTCCTTCTCGGGGTAGGTAGGTCTTTGGGCATAAGGGCTAATGTGAAGTGGTGCCATGATTCCTGAGTTGCAATTCATTGGCGTTGGTGTAGTACACACGTCCTTGCAGGCCCTGATTGGCTTGATTCGTTTGGGTTTGCTTGGTTTGGTTTGGTTGAGGTTAAATAGCTTGGATGGGTTGGGCTTGCATTAGTTGGGCTTGCTCTTCTTGATCGGCTTGGGGTTGGAAAGTTTGGGCTTGATATATTTGGAGTTGATTGGTTGGGTTTAGGTAGGTTTGAATTTGATAAACGAGCTTTGGACAAGTGTTGCGAAGATGGTTTGGGCTACCGTAATGATAGCAAGCTCGTATAGTTGGGAGAGATGGAGCATAAGGTAGGGCATATGGTTGGGGAAATGATTGAGTGATGGGTTGGGGAATAGGGAAGTTGAGTTGTGTTTTCATAGGCTCTCGACAATATTGGGTGAGGTGGCCGAATCGGTGGCAATTGGTACACACTCGGCAAGTGGATTGGGCCGGATGGTGGCGTTGGCAAGTGTTGCAATATGGGTGAGGGCCGGTGTATGGTTTCTTGGTTGGAGGGGCTTGTTGGGCTTGTGATTGGGCTAAGACATAGTTTAGGGTAATGGCCTCATGAAGTTCCTTCGGGTCACGACTTAGGACGGAATCTTGGATGTGCGGGATGAGGACGTTCAATTCGTGAAACCGATCGTTGTAGGTGGTATTATTACCTCCCTCTTGCTTCAAATTCCAGAATTCTTCTTCCAACTTCCGGAGTTCATATTTTGGGCAGAACTTGTCTAACATGAGCTTCTTGAGGTCATCCCATGGCAAGGCCATGGCAACCTCATCCCCAAGGTCCTTCTTTTTGCTATTCCACCAAGTAAGGTGTTGGTCTATATTTATGGTTTATGCTTTATTTTTGGGCTTAGTTTTGGGATATATCATGTAAACAGAAATCTTTAGATTTTGGTGGGCTTTAGTGTGTTTTGGGCCTAGGTTGGTATAGCTATATATATATATATGATGTATGTATCTCATTGTAGGGTTGCTCTTCTAGTTGGTGGTTGTTCGTTCATGCATTATTATTCATCCGTGTAAGTTGTTATGGGCTTAAGCACCCGACATATAATATACGTGTGTTTTGAAGCTTTTCTGTTTGTTTTACGTGTGTTCTTGTGTATTGCAAAGAATCGGCTTGGTGATTAGTTTCCGCCAAATCATCGAGTATATTGATATCACATTGAAAGATCCGTCACGGGACTTACATAAGGGCACTCAATTTGAAAACGCTTGAGGCATACATGGTCTTTTTGTCATCCGGACATGCATAGTGGAGGAACACGCTTTTCATATGCTCAAACCATTGAAGAAGGGTTGTAGCACCCTCAGTCCCAAAGTAGTCGGTCGGGTTAGCGTTGGTGATTTTCTTGAAAGAGCAAACATTAGGGTTCACGGGAACATTAACGGCATTCACGGTTCGGAGTTAGGAGATGAGTATTTGGGAGGGCTTCCACGATTCCCTTCATAATGCGAGACGACATGCTACGGCCAGAGTTGCCGACACGGTGGGTACAGTTGATGAGGCGGGAAGATATGCAGCGGGGAAAATTGTGTAAAATTTATGGGACTTGGGTAAATATTGTAAATGAACGTGTAAATTGAGACGTGTGAATTCTATTTAACAATTTGAGGTTGGGTTTGTGGCTGAGCTTGAGAATGATGTCATTTATGAGACTTGATTTTATAAGTGTTAACGTTATGAGGAATTAATAAATAAATAAATAATTATAACATAACTTAAAATTGAAATATAGGGTTTCATTTGTTGGTAAGGATTTCATGAACCACCATGGTTCCTTCCAACGAAATGAAAATATCAAAAACCAAATAAAAATTATTGAAATATTCATGTATTAACTTCACAAAATCGATGAAAATTGAGTTATGAGGGGTGTTGAGATAGATGGTTGAAGTACTTCGAGAACCACCCTGTATTTGTGTACTTCATCCACCCATTCAACTAAAACACAATGCGGGTAAACCGAGTTTAGCCACATATCACTGTGAATTCAGTTATAAATTAAAGATGTGATGTCACATGACCACGATTGATACAATGAGGGTAGTAGATTCGTGAACGTTTGGTGTTATACGTTTTGGCTTAACAAGTTCCACACTCACACCTCACCCTCCAGGAAGGCAGCCATGTCTCACGGCTAATTGAGATTTATGCGCATTGCACTTCCTTAGTGTGACATTTGAGCCAAAACAAGGTACACCTCAGTACGTATTTTTCGATTAAGCAAATAAACGCCTTTTGCGTAACAAACGAACGATTAACCGAACGAGTCGGGTTATGACCCAGAAATCCTGGGGGCATCTATAAGTGATATACGTTTAATACAAGCTAAAATATTAGTAATATGGCCTTAGTTCGATAGCAAACAAGTTAAACGAAAACATGCTCGTTTAACTACCCGCTATAGATTTAAACGCGAAAGATAGTTACAAACCAAGCATTGTATCATCCGTTAAGACGAAAAAGACTTACCAAACACCTACTTGAAATGTTTTAAGCGATCCATGAAAATATTTTTGATTTTTACAAACATATAGTATGTTTTTATAAATTTACACAAAACTAGCCGAAAAACACTCATTTTCGCGCTGTTTAACGCACCCGATAAGTTTTTCGCGCCAAAAACCAAACCCAAACTAAATTTGGACTGGGCTTTTCGTATTTGGGCTTGAGAAATCAGAATACTGGGCCAAAACAGCCCAAATGGAGCCCATAAGCAATCCCGATCGGCCAGCACCCCCACCCCCATTTTTTTTATATAACTTGTTATCTAAGCTTGTTTATTCATTTCAATTGATTAAAAAACTGAAGTACAAGCAGCTGCAAGTCATTTTTCCAGAAACCTTCCAAAACCCTAAGGTAACAACTTAAATAAGTAACTTTTAAACTTGTTTAACCTTGATTAATACCATAAAAACATGTCTTAATTGCTAAAAAACATTCCTAACCATGTAAAAATCCTAAAAATGGTCCATAAACATGTTTTGATCATACACATGGTAAGGAACCTGTTTTGATAGTTTTTTTGGCCATAAACACGGATTAAAGGGTTGAAACGGGGTTTTTACGGTTTAAAAGTTCGCTTTTGTGCACTAGCCGAAACCCTAAGTTAAAGGGCTGTTCTATTGATGAAACCTGCTTGGTTTGTGATATAGGACTTGTATCTAGCCTACATAGGAGCAAAAGAGCTTTAAAAGTTTATTAGAAAGGCTGAAACGAACCAAAACTGCTAAGGTAATAACGAAACACTCGCTTACGGGCTGTTTAGGTTAAGGTTGTGATGTGCATATTATTAGGCCTTGAAATTTTTCAGGGACATCAGGGACCATGTCATTGAGTCCCTGTCCAAATTTGGTAATTTTTCGACCATCCGAGAATATTTGGCGAATTTATTACCGAATTGGTACGTTTATTTGGGAAAAATAGCTAAAATACTTCAAAATTTATGAAATTTTTCTGCTAACTCAGATTTGATGTATTTTGATCACATATGAATTTTGGGATCGTTTGGAGAAGTCTAAAGGTGTTTTGTGTGTATGCTTTCGTGTGAATTTTTTATAGCCGAATTTGGCCCGAAAAGAATATCGCACGAGCTTTTTACATTATGGAATTGATACAGGTTGTTTTGGGACATGATTTGAGTATTCAGGAAATTTTGTGGAATTTTTGGAAATTTTTTGGGGTAAACGGACGATTTTCAGGCGAAATATAGCTGATAAAATGAATTTTTATAAATTAATAAATTAGTAAATAATTCTAGAAATATTTTTATAAAAATCTACATATTTTGATTGATAAGTGGCTAAATTTTCATAATTTAATGATTAACGGTTAATTAATTATGCTAATTTAAAGATTATACAAATTCAGTTTTTATAAAAACCGGCAAGTTCGCGACTAACGAACCTACGGGAATATCAAAACACCAGGAGTGATCAAAAATCATATTTTTAGATTAATTAAGTAAAAATGAACTTTTCTATGAGAAACCTGGACAATCCAGATAGATTGTGCGCGTTTCTTCTTAAATCAAACTGAATAAACGGAAACGGGCCCCGTGGCTAATCCTGGACCCCAGTATGTGATCTTTCTTTATAACTTAATCATTTTATTAACCAATACATTTGCCCAAGCTTATTTCCCCATAACTGTTTGCTGAACGCGTAAACGAACAACTCGGCCCAGCTGGGAAAACGGGAATCTGAGCCAAGTTCGGTTTTAAGTATTAGACATTGAACAACATCACAACTTAAGCCTATTGCAACTTTCTGAGCGTTCCAGCTATACCCAGATTAGTTATACAGCCCAGTTTAGTATTGAGATTATAATAATATTAAAATATTAATATTATTATAATATTGATTATAGGAACTACTTATAGCGGACCGAACAAACCACGAGCAGATACAGTACTGATTATCTACTAAACAGTGAGTTTCATGACCCCACTTCTAGACTGTTTTACGAACTTTTGGGGTGAAAAGCATGTTTGATTACATATACATACCTGAAACATGTATTGATGTGAATTATCTAAGTGTTAACACACGAACGTCCCCACGATCACAGTGATTAACTTCGAGCCGGTGGCTTGTGAATAGTACTATTGGTTTGACAAACCCAAACGGAATCGGCCTGGTTGCCGTGTCACATAGCGTCGTTTGCACATGACCATATTTATACAAATAGGCTATGTAGTGTTATACATAGCTACCGGGGCATGTTGTGGGCGGAAGGGGAGCCACAGTGGTTGATTGAGCATGGGAAATGGATGCACGCAGCACATACAGTAAAGGCTTCACTGTAGCTTAGCATCATTACATCATTTACATACATACATACTTATTTCATGATTACAAGTGTTAACTTGTAAATACTCATTACTGTTTTCTTGAAATTCGTGAAACTCACCAACTCTAGTAGTTGACCCGTTTTAAACTGCTTTTCAGGTGTACCTAAATAGGAATGATTTGGTGATCTGTTACTTGCCCAAGGTGTGTGGTTGATGCTATGTGAATAGAAGCAAGGGTGTTAGTAGTAAGATCGTATAGTTAACGAACTAGTTTTGTTTGTATCGCCTAGACTGTAAAACAATGATAGAACAATGAATTGTAATATATTGTAAATTAGTTTGTAATGTTTCTTTATAAACAATGTGTTGATACCAGAGGTTTCTGTTACATTCCCGTTTTACGCTTTCGCATTGTGCTAGTCGGGGTGTGACACTTAGGCTCGCAAGCCTTGGCGTCAAGGGGTTGGTGTACAGGTGTGTCCTCCTTACAGTTACTATGTATCTGTTACACGAATCATCCTCAATGAGAGGGGAAGTAAAATGTGGGATTTCTTAAGGAAATTCCAGATTAAAAATCGTTCTAAAGTTTTGAAAGATGATTTTTAGGCATAGCCCCGGAATAAATGTGTGCTTTCGTGTACGATTGTATATGATATATAATTTAAATAAAATAAGCTATGTACAAAAATTTAAACAAGTAGGGTGCACGTATAGGAACACGTATCGGGACCCTAATCATGCTACTAGGCCGGTACGTCTAACCACCTATCTTATAGCCTTCGGCTCTAATACCAATCTGTCACACCCCAACCTAAGGCGTAATATGTCGGGGCGCGACATAATTGTATCATAGCTCAAAAGACACTGAAGTAAAATACTCGGGGGGGTGTGATTACTCACCTTGAATAAGTAAGGCGATTAACGAGAGCACGTAAGGTAGTCCGTAGGAGTCTTGACGAAAAATCCTAATTTAAAGTTACAACAAAAATAAATATCCATACGATATAAACGAACAAGACACCATATCATGATGGGTTTATAATGGATTTGGGGGTCGATAATGCGTTACATACATTTTATAATAAATTTATAAAAGTTGGACTAAAACATAAACCATTTAATTATTATTACAAGATTTATTTTCGATTTTTTTAAACAACAAACGTCAACTTAATATTGCATATATTTACATATCAAACAAAAGCTATTTTGAAAGTTTAACGGTGATCGGTTAATGCAGATGAGGAAAACCATTTTAGTTTATTATATTAGATTTAAGTGGTAAAAGAGATATATAGATTTATAAATTATATATATAAACGGAAGAGATTTAAACGAAAATTTATTTGGGGAGTTTTAACGGTGTTTGGCTCGTTAAATGAGTATAAACAATAATAATTGTTAATATAATTATATTTAACTAAATAAAATTGAAAGGAAAACATAGATATACATATAAAGTTATATATATATATATATTTGAAAAAGTTTACACGATAAGTTATTTTAAGGGACTAATGATGATCGGTTCGTTTAAACGGTTAACATACTATTAATATTGATACATATGAAGTTTAAAATATAATAATAATAATACTAAAAATAAAGAAAAATTAAAAAAAAAAACATAAAAACCGGACCTGGGGGGACTGAAACCTGCGCCCCAGGCCGGTTCACGGGTTTAACAAAGGGGCACCAGCCAAGTGGGGTGGTGAGTTACTTGTGTAACAGATGGAAATCAATTAAATATAAACAGACACTCAGATTACCCCCAATTCCTTATAAACCCTAAATCAATCAATTCCCAATTGGACGTTGATTGCTTTCTGTCAATTAAAATTGAAAAAGGGCTTTCATTGAGGACTTAAATCCAAGCATAAAGCACATAACAATTACCGATATCGAGTTCAAATTGATGGAGGACGGCCACTTAGGGTTTGCGGCAAAGAACAAAAATCATACATGACATTACGGTGCTCCTTTGCTGCAATTAGTTTAGGGTTATTATTCGGAATGCGGGGGAGTGTATGAGGGAGAAGTTAATTGCGTTTTGTACGTTGATATATAATGGTTTGAGGTCGTCTATTTCCACGGTTTTAGTTTTGGTAACTTAGCTGTCATAGTTAAACGTTTTCTATTATTAGAGTGTCGGCATAATCGTTTTTTGAACGAGGATTGATTTGGTGATAAGAATTATATTTATTACTCCGTGAATTAGGGGCCAAGAAAGGTGTGTGGGGGGGGGGGGGGTATTGCGATCGTGAAGAAGGAAGGGGGAGAAGAAAGAAGGTTTTGAATAATATTTGCAATATGGCCCTTCATCTTTTGATAAGTGTGCAAAGTGGATTAAAGTTAACATAGGGGTATATCTGGTATATTTTTGATAGTTGAAATGTTTTATAAATTAACCGAAACTAATTCGAGCGTTGTGAAATAAGGTAAATGATCGATAATAAAATTTATTAATTTGTTTTAATAGCAAGAGACCGAAAATAAAATCTTAAATGGGTCGGGTTTTAAGGTCGAAATTTAACGAATGTTACAAAGACAGTACGCGTGTAACCGGTGGGGAAAATCAAGAAGAAAAGCCGAAATATACAGAATTTTAAATAGATAATTTTTTAAACCAACCTGTTTTGATCCGAATCCCATTCCGACCCGTCACTGTTCTAATCTGAAACATGTTCTAACATGTCCCCTTTCGACTCAAAACCGTACTGACACAAATCGAACTATATATAATTTGGTCTTACACATTACCCGAGCTCGCCTGACTCGACTTGTTGCCGATCCTAACCGGTAATAACGAAATATGTTAATTTTTTTTAAGTTAACAAAGTATGGCATGTATATATTTTTATAAACCCAAACAACGAAATTACCCAATAGCATGTATCTTGACAAACGAAAATGTAACATAACTGTTTATACTCGTTTATACTGAATAACAGAAACATAAAATAAAGTTAAATAACCAAAGCATAAAATAAACGACTAGCTAATGATTAGTTCTTCATCCGAGTGTTTTGAGTTTCCAATCCTGCAGAGTTTCCTTCTTGGAATCTTCCAAATGTCTGTCAAATTGAAACACAATAACACTTCAAGGAGTATGTTTAATATGAATGCGTGATCATGTGTTTGTAATAATACACACATACCTTGTGCCAAGTTGCATTGAAGCAAGCTTTGTGTTCATCAAAAGAGGCATTAAAAAAGGACTTTATGTTTTCCTTTGCTTTGTCTATAAACTCAACTTCCTCGGATAATTGCTTTCTTGTACAGTATTTGGTATCGACCGAAGATACCATTGTCTAGTTAGGGGTATTTTCGGTACTCTCCGTTTGTGGATCGTTGCTTTCAGACACAAGTATAAAAATGTTAACTTACGCAAAAACTCACAAATCACTAATTAGATCAAAATATTAGTGTATAGATATTTTATGGCATTTAAACATTTAATAGCTAGGGATGTTAATAGTATATACATTCACTGGTGGCTAAGATACATGTTTGATTTGGGTCTTTATATAGTTTAGGGGAAGGTTCTATATATTATTAATACGATTAATGATATCTTAAATATATATAAACGAAACATTCCTATTTTCTCTCAATCCACAAGGGTGTTTTATTTGTAAATGGTGTTTTCTCATGCATTTGACCCGAATTCATGGGTATGGGTCTCACCAAACCCATATAGCCATTAAAAGTGTTATAACATCTCATTATATTAAAAATTAATCTCATCAGATATTTGATTTAAAAATCCTATAAAATAGGGATATATTAAAAATTAATATCCGATTTAAAAAAAAGATATTATATATAATTATGAAACAATTCTATAGTAAAAAAAAATAAGCGGGTCATGGGTCTCATCAAACCCAGATAGCTTTTAAACATGTTATAACATCTCATTTATTTGTGAAACCCTTTTATCATCAAACCCTAAATATATTATTAATTTTCTTGTAATAAATAAAATTAAAATACAAAAAAATATATACATACTAGAAACGTAAAACGCAAAACAAACCCTGTAATCAAACCCTAATTTAATTTTTCAATATAAACTTAGTTACGTTAGCGATTCTTTTTTCTTTTAACTTTGACTTAAATGAAAATTTTCACAAAATAATATCCAAGTTATAACAAATGAACATAAAAGAATAAATATAAAAATTAAGTAGATAATTCATTCAACATTTCATTAAAAAATGAACATAACCCGACATAAATTAATCAAAATAGACTCAAGTATACTGTTAACTTATTACAATAAATAAACTAAAATCCAAAAAATATATTTACTGTATTAGAAATAAAAATATTAAAAATAAAAACTTTAAATAACCCTGCAGGTTATAAAAACTAGTGTATGCATAAATTAATGAACGAAAACGTAAAGCGGTAAATTTACCTGCTTTGAATCTTTGGTTGAGATTTAAAGCCTGATGGAATAAAATATAGATGAATGAATGGACGTGATAAGATGAGATATGGGCAGGTTTTATATTGCTTTTTCTTTTTCCCCGAGAAATTCAGTAACTTGGCACGGAAGTTATGATCTATCACTATGCATCGCTAAATTAACAAAAAAGTTTTTTAGTTAATTAGAAATTAAATACTGTTATAATTAATAAACTATGTTAGAGCCCCTGTTCAACACGAGTGAAAAATATAATAAAAATAAAAAATTGTTATATGTAATACATTAATTATAAGTGAATTCACAATATATCATTTAAAAGTCAAGAAATTCAACACAATAACTATTTAAGTAGAGTTTGTAAGCATCTTTAGTTTGAAACATGAAGTATTGGGTTCAAGACTTGTATCACACAATAATTTATTTTTCAAAATTTTACAAAATGTTATCTTCATATGAAGATGGTTGCATTTGAAAAGAAATTGGGTCATGGGTTATAACATAACTAAACGGGTTCATGCTCCATATTGTGTTTGAAAGAAGAGATGATAAAATAGAAAACTGCTCACATGACATCTATGTGACATCCTATGTAAAAGCCTTAGAATGATGGCATGTGAAAAAATTATGTTGCTTTAATATATAGTTAGATTAGATTAGATAAATTATATAATTGTGAGTTAAATAAGAACCTTTTCAAAAAATGTGTTTTTCCAAACAAATGGTATACTAAGGATGGAGGAAGTGGGGCGAGGGGTACCCCAAGAGGTTTGTATTCCTCGCGCGGAACACCGCTGCCACCCCTATTTTTCTCCTCGTTGATGACTTCGCTAGGGGAGTATTCCCCGTGACTTTGTTTCAATATAGTGTTTCAACGGCTATTTCTTTTAATTTAATTCCAGTAATCTCCATCTTTTTATTTACATAAATATCTCTATTTCCTGTTTAAATCTTTATCTCTGTCAATTTTTATACACAAAACATATTTCCAATTTTACACCATTTTCTTTCTACAAAATAAATTTCCTTACTATTTTCAATGGATCCTAACAATTCGAGAGGTAGGAGAGGTACCAGTAGAGGGGCCCGTAAAGGGGCCAATGGAGGTGTTGGTTCTAGTTCGGTTGGCGTTAGTCCTAGTCAACAATTACAAGGTTATCACCCTATGTTTTTAGTCAACCGCCATCGTTCGGTATGAGACCTCCTACTCTAGTTTCACCCGAGCAATACCACTACCCTATGGAGATGAAATGTGTTCGATCCGATTTCAATGAAAAACTCGGATTATAGGTCCCCTCGAGACACCGAAGACTGACCACTCCCATTGTATGGCGAGAACGAGGATGATGAAGAAGTCCCGGAAACGCAACTACGCAAGCATTCTAGGAACCTCGATTTCAAAGATATAATTTAGGTGATGCTAATGAAGTAATGAGGCAGAGAATGAAGAAATGGAAGTTCAAAAGGAACAAACCGACCAACCAAAAAAAATACCAAGGTCGGATGGCGAGTGTATTATGGACATCCGATGAAGAGGAGACGTTGGTGAAAGCATGGGTGGATATTTCCGAGGACAAAAAGGTCGGAAACCAATAAAAATCTGATAGTTTTTGGGGAGGAGTTCTTGAGCATTTCAACCAACTCGTAGGCACAAGTGAGCGAACTATTCATCAACTCAATTCAAAGTGGACTCCAATACTTACAAAAGTTATATTTTTAACGGATTATGGCAACAAGCAGTAATTTTTTTTTAAATTTTAGTATACTAGTTACGTTTATTTGTTTATTACTATTGTATTAATTCTTTTTTTTTTTGACTATATAGGATCGTTTGAGAAAGAGTAGTTGTAACGATTTTCAAGTGATGGAAAACGCTCTGAAGGAATTAAAAAAAAAACATAAGGGTGGTTTAAACATGTTGATGCATGGGAGGTTATGAGAAGGCATCCTAAATGGATTCAAGTCCCATTGGTTGGTGAATCGGCCGAAAGTCACTCGGATAAAAGAAGACGGTCATCGGAAGCGGGCAACTACACCCGAAGCTCCACACCCGCGAAGAGTTCAGTGCTCGTATGCCGAATCTCAATAATGACCCCACTCCTTCAGAATCAACCCGAAATACAAAAAAAAGACCCGAGACTTCCAGCAAACAAAGTTTCCTTGAGACACTTGATTCCTACACCTCATGAGGAAAGAACATCACAAGGAGATTATGGAAATGAAAAGGAAACAAGGAGAACAATCTTTGTGTTTAATTGAGGAGTAAAGGGAGGCGGTGGTGCGAGAAGATTTTGACAACCACATGAAGACGTTTTGGGAGCCACATGAAGGTTTGTCCAGCTCGTCGTTTGGATTTTATTCTTGACCGCAAATGTCAAATTGCGAAAAAATACGGGCTTTCTTGTGATTTTTAGATTTAGTTTTATTATGTTTATTTTTGTTTTTTTAGCTTGACTTATGTAATTTCTAATTTTAGTTTGAATTATGAATTCTATATTTTTAATGGAAGTTTTATTTCTTTGTGTTTCTTTTCTAACAATTTATCAAAATCAAATTCAAAACAATAAATAAACCGTGGTTTAAAATAGAGGAATGATTGAAATAATGCAAGTTATGGTTTAAAACCATGGATTGCACCATAAATTACTATCCCTAATACCGCTTTGTTTTATTTGGTGGTCTTGGTAGCCAACTCATGATTCAAGATCACGGTCGTCTCTTTTTAACTTTTTTTTTTCTCTAAATTTCATGGTTTGTTCGTATGTGCTTGATGCTATTCAAAATGCAGTTCTTAAAACAGGTTTGTCATATTATTTAATTTTTGTACTTACTTAAGATGGTATGTAGCTTTTTCAGTGAGATTTCATCTGAAGACTTTTGTAGAAAGATGTGGTGTCAATACCTTTTCAGTGAGATATCATCCAACGAAGTTAGCCAAAAGGACACAAATAGATAAAATATGAAAACCTTAGACCTTGCATTGATGAAAAAACAGGTTTGGTGACTCAAACCGAAAATAACTCATAGAATAATCATCAACAATAAGGTTTCGTATTTATTTGCTATCACATAAAAAACCAGTCTTTGTAAAACCACGATTTTGAAGCATGTATTCTAACTATACAAAAACCCACTCAATCGCACTAGTCCATTTCTTCACTTGGTAAGGTCAAAATGAATAGTTTTCTTCGAGTCCTGGATAGTAAGAAGTTTTCCGGTCCTTTGATCTAAAACTACAATGTCCGTTCGAGCTTCGAATGTCACGGTGGGGTTTATCACAACACCATATAAGACACGTGTGATGCCAACAGTTTAAGCATGCAGATAAATCAAACATGGACCAAAATAATAAAGGTTGTAAGCATTCAACATTTGTACATAAGTTAGCATCTTACTAAGCAATCTTGTCTTTAACGTACATTTTTTAATTAAGACAATGAACACCACAAACAAGTTCTATGTTAACACATAATAATGGCTTTAAATTAAATTTTATATAACATTTTAGACACAAGAGTTTAAACAATTCTACCACAAACACGAGTTTCATCACCAAAATTTTTCATGTTTATCAACTATACTGAGTATAGTCCTATGAGTTTAAACAAAAGATGCTGCTAAATTCATTGTAAGACCATGCGTAGTCAAAACTAGACAACCCTAGGCATTTTACGTCACGTGACGCCCAATCAGCGTTAAAGTTTTGCACAAAACAAGTGTAATGGGAAAACGCCTATAACTCTCCTACAATCATTACCCCTCTCTCTCTCCCTCTCTCACAAAAGGCCTCCTCTTCAAAGTTATGTAGGCTCCTCGTTCAATTCTTTCGATAACTTTACTCATAAATCTCCCACTACACATGGTATAAGAATGAGTAGTTTTACAATATCATATAAATTGTTTTTACAAGACCTATTTTGACCTGGCTTGTTACTAGTGACTCATAAAAGTTCTGGAATCTATCAGATGTGCTCACTCATCTTTGGATTAGTTATAATAAGGGCAAATTCATCTTTATGTTAAAATCATAGTTTTTCGATTCGCTTGTATTCCATTTATGAACACATAATATAAAAACACAGGAGAAACTTTTAAATTCTAACTGCCATTATGTAACATCCTAATTTTCGATGTAATATTTCAGAAATATTTTGTTTAGTAAATTGCTGTAACTCACATTTATGACACCTCGTACTTAGTTTTTCTTGGTTTGAATTAGGTAGATCAATATTCTAACAATAAGCATACTCTTCACACTCACTTTGATTTCCTATAACATGCGTTTCTGCCAAAACCGCTATTGAGGTGCTGACGTGGCTCCAATAACAAAATCCTTCCATTTGATTGGAGCTTTCTTGACCCGATCACTCCTTTTAGTTTCTGTGCCGTGCATTTTAGTGTTCTGCTCCATAATCTGCTTTTGTGAGCCCAATGTACGAGGTCCAGGCCCATTCACAACAGTGCTGCAGTCGGGTTTGAAGCGCTTAGGTGACAATTCTTCTCCAAAATCAGTCACCGAATTGATAGTTTCAATATCAGTGATGCAGCATTCTTGCCAATGCAGAAGTGAGATGTCTCTGATTACATCATTTACACTCAGGAACACGTTTGAAGAAACATCAGTTTGCAGAGTCGAGCGGTGCGCATCCATCAGCTTGATTGACCTCACTGCACCTAACAAATCATCCTGAAAACACACATTTATTTATTTATTTATTTTGATTAAATAATACCGAATAATACAAATCACTAGCAGTTGAGTAACGGGTCAAAGCAAGGTAAAGCGGGTCGGATTGTGTTACATTGACCTCTCACAAATTATTTAATAAACAATTAAGCATATGATTAGATAAATTACTTAACAAGAATTGAGGTTGCAAACATCTAAAAATACTCGGGTCACGTTTCATTTCTAGTTAATTTGTTGTTTTTTTTATGTTTGTTGCTTTGACCTGTTATTTCTAAGTAAATGGTCAAAATTGCCACTTCTAGAATTCACAAAAATGTCTCATTAATAGTGCTTTAGATCACATAACCTTTGGAACATTGCAGCTTTTGATTCCATGTATCATAAGTATCTGTAACAGTGTAAAGTAATCAAAATGTGTTCATATTTTGATAAAATATAAAAAATACAAATCCTAAATAAACACTATCTGGAATTATTCAAGGTTTTATAAACATCGATTAAGACCCTCACCTTTCGAAGAATAGGAGGAGAGATGGTGTCCGTATGCTCCAAATTGAGGTAATTTTCAAGTGTCAACTTTCCCATCAATGGTTTTCCCGATGCTCCTTGTGGCATAATTGCTGTTAATTGTACAAAATCACTTACACAGGTCGCTACTGTGTGTTGTGTCCAGAAGTGTATTTCTAATGCACTATATATATTATATTCATTATTATTTATGACTAAATATGGTTTGCTTGTTATAGTATCTATTAGTCTTCCAATGTTAATAATAATATTATTATTACTATGCACATGAATTCTAATAAACTAACTTCAATGTTTGATGAAGCAGAGAAAACACTGGTTTTGTATTTATTTACAGCTAACTATTAGATCAGATCTGAAACGGACTTTTGTTTTGTATGTATGTATATACATCAATCAGATGCTCGATCGTATGAATGAAGTTAATCAACGGAAGTACAACTGAATTACGAGACATTCAATCGATGAAAACAATTAGGCTAGGTTAGGGCACGGGAGACCTAATTTAACTTAACTAGTTTAATGCGTCATATAACGATGGACAACAATTACGTAACAATTGGATGCAACTATAAATAAATAGCAGAAATGATACCTAAGCAGTGGAGAAGACGAAGACAATAAACCAATTGCAGAGAGTGAGTGAATGCACCTCCGAAACGGTTTCTTTTTGGATTTTTGGCGCTTTTATATCATCACTTCATTTTGCTCATCCACGGAATTTGGGCACAAATAGACCGCGGCTATGACGTCGGTCCGTAGAGTTGTCCACCAGCCTAAGTTCGACCCAAGCCCAGCTCGACAAAAATAAGTCGGCGTAGTTTCAAATCAAGTCTTTTTAATTTTGCTAGCTTTATTCTGAGTTTTTATCTTACAAGCCTTTTGAACAACCCGAACATATGCAATAATCATTTTTTACGAGTGAGATAGACTTGTTTTCTCAAGAACCCAGACAAGATTTGCGAGAGGAGGGAGGCTGGGTGGGCTTTTGGGGTGTTATGAAATGACACCTTTGGGCTTTTAATCTAGCTATTGATTGAACACATTTTTAGCTTATTCGTGTTGAAAATACTCTTTAGATAAATTGCGATTGCTGTCCTTGTTTATTCATATTCTTGGCCATGAATCATTTTTCTCTCTTTTTCCTTTTTTGTTTATAACCATGGACAGACACCCTGTATAAGGTGTCGGGTCAATTAACGAGATTTTTAAACGTTGTAGAAAAGATCAGTTTGAACATGCTACATTTATAATACAAAGTAAAATGTACAAAGTAAGTTTTGAATTCTATTAAGTACTTTCTTTCTAAATGACTATTGAATAATGCATTACCTTTTCATGGTTATGAGTTCCTCCATACCTTATTGTACCTCTTAATTTTACCAATTGTAATGGTAAATTATCCTCATTTATTGGACCTGACCCCATCCAAACAAATGTTGGGTTAAGAAATATTTGAGAATCGAAAAAACCGAGCATGGTTAAAAAAAATCTTGCGTACACCACTAGCTAGAACACTTTTTGGTTTTATTTAAATATTATTTCAGTCTAGTGAACTAACACAGTTGTAAAATTGTCGTTAATTTTTTGTGAATGTATCAAATTACCTTTGTTTAAAGAAAAGAAATGCAATGAAATTGAAATTTGAAAAACTTAAAGAACTGCGATCACACATAGGCCTAGTTATGAAAAGCGCGCATCACCCTTATTGTTTTTGTTAAGTTCTTACTAAATGACTGTAACTATGAAAGTTTTGAATATATTATGAAACCACGATTATATGAAGAATATGAATAATCACAATATTAGAAGAAGAATAGAACCAAACACACTTTGTCTATTACAATAAGACATATATATATATATATAAGAATTGTAAACTAATTCTATGTATACATTTAATTACAATTATATGTAAGGCATAACTTATAGAGAGAATATCTCCATCTTTGACTAGTCTTGATTCGTGGGATTGTATTCATCATTATCCTTGATAGTAACTAGTGATCGATGCATTTTAGATGCTTGTATCTAATTAAAGCAGGTAGCCATAAAGTTTTGAAGTTAAAACGTAAAAGAGCACCTAAAAAGGTCCATTCTACTATATGGTAAATTTGTTTTCGTTTATGATTATAATAATTGTCATAGTATTAGCGAAAAAAATTAATATATAAGTGCCAATTATTACTAGTCGTATAGGACACCAAAAATCTCAAAGACGGCCATGGATAGGAGATCGCTCATTTACAATGGGCTTGCTTGTGAACGAGTTAGCTCGGCTTGACTTGACTCAATTTGTAAACGGACGGAGTTTGAGCTAACCCAGCCTCTTCTCAGTTCAGTTTGTGTTATGATTGCAGCTTATTAAATAGGTTTGCTCGGGTCAACCAAAAGCAAATAACATGAATCACTTAATAAGTAAAATCCTATAAAGCAAGCTTTCAAGTTAAAAATCCACCAAATCTTCCAATGAATGAATAATCCACATCAGACCAACTTTCCCACTTCATTTCTTGCAGAAGTAAGAAAACACTAGTGTTATTCTTGTATTTATTTTTCTAATAAGGTACTAATATTTTATTATTGTTTTCTGCACCTTGCAATTTAGGATGTCAAAAAAACTGCACCCGATGTGAAAATTCGAAACCTCAAACATTTGTAGCGGGTTTGAAACTTTGCGGGTTCGGGATGAAGAGTGGTATTAGGCGAAACCCCTTCGATTACCCGTACCGGTTACCCGCATCAAAAGAGGCTATATTCATATATTATACAATCTTTAAAGATATAATAAATAGTTGGTAATGTTGCTAGAAACATGAAAGTGCTAAAATTTTTAAAGTTGCTACAAAATATGGTTCAGTATTTAATATTTTAAGTCGGTTTTGAAGTTAGTTTAAGATAGGATTCTGGGTGATGATGTCCCGTTTGGTCAATCTATAAGACTATAACGTAAGACCATAAACTAGCGTATCTCGTATCCACAAACACGGTGGGTAATAAGTCACAGGTGGATGACGGTGTGAAAGATAGTTTTATGACCTTATATAGTTATATGGAATTGGATAGGTCTTGTTCATTTCAAATAAATAATAATGGGACGATGCCCAGCAACCCATCTGTGGTACCAATACATCACTTGGCTAGGGGTGAGGGTCTTGATTACAAGCATTAATATGACAATTATGAGACAGGCACCATGAATAAATGTACAGGCAATTTCATAAAATAGTAACCAACTTTCAAAAGTGTTTTAATTAGGTCACTCAATTTTAAAAAGTGTTCCAATTAAGTCACTAAATTTTCATGTTTGATTAAGTTAAAGGTTTTAACATGTTTTTTAGTCTTTTTCTTTTTTGTTTCACATAGGAAATCTTTTTATCTTTTTTTTTTGAAGTTGACGTTAAGTGGCGACGTGAATTTTATTTTCTATTTTTAAATTTTAATATAATTAACGTTTTTTTAATTTTTAAAATTTAATTACATATATTGCAAATTCCGATTTTCCCACATCTTATCCTTCATTTTTTTCTTGACGCACAAAAAAATCGGTGAGATTTGATTTGAAGATTTAGAGGCCCGATTTGGAGAAAATATCAGTGACCTAATTGGAACACTTTTGAAAGTTGGTTATTATTCTATGGGATTTTCCCAAATGTACGTGTTGGGTAGAGTGTGAAGATTAAGAAAGTCACTCACTGATTTGCTTCAGTTTGGACAGTTAGACGCCCATTAATTTAGACAACACACTAAAAACAAAAAAAAAAATTGAAACACACATTCATAGCAATAGGGGAACTTATGAATCATTTCACTTGTCATAGTGTTTCAGATTCCATTGGGGTGACACGATGACCGTTTGCCTTTGTCTCATCATCAAGATCATTCTAGAATCCCAAAACTTAGCGGTTTTGATATCCTCTTCATCCATTAGCTTTGAAAACTCTTCATGGTTATATTTTAAGTTCAAGTTAGCCTTACCCTCAAACTCACTTGGAAGATTTTCTATATCAAAACACGACTTCATAAGCTGGACACTAGCTTTATCATTTGGGTAAGCAAATTTTATCTTGAGATATGTTTTGGGGTCTATGAAGTAACTTAAAACCTATTTAAAATGCATGTGCTCATTTTAATTGCTAGTTATATGTTAAAAAAATCATGGCTAGGAGATTTTGCGGTACCTTCAGAAATGCTTGAAATATTTTTGGAGGATTGTAGAGGATGATATTCGAAAGTCTCTCGGGATAATGGTTTTGTAGCACGTTCACAATATCCTGAGACGTTTTCAACTGAATATTTGATGCGTTAATTGAATATCCTGTGAAATCGATCAGCCAAGTCATTTGTTCTTGGCCTTCGGGGAGGTTTAAAATCGCGTTTTCAATCAAGTATACCAAATGACGGACATTTCCATCCCCTGTTTTAGTATTCTACGACAAAGTGATTGTCGATATTAGCATTTAAATGGTAAAATGATATTTTGTATTTTTTTTAAACAATCATCCACTAAGTATCAGATGTGTTACAAACCTGCTTCTCGGGCCTCATAATCAGGACGTGCCTTCCAACTCGATCAATAAAACTAGCTCTTGAGACTTTACCAGTTTCTCCTTCTTGTGCAACTTCATCCTATCAATAATATATAAAATCCCGTTTAAAATCTTTATTTTTATACACAAAATGAATTAATGTATGAATTTCTAACCCAAAATGAAAACATGACACGAATCAAACAAGAAATTCACTAATTTGGGTTTAGTCTAAGCATGTTCAGGTTAAACCTCGAACGCATTTAGTTAAACGGATCATGTCCTACTACCAGATATGTTCATGTGTTAACCATTGGGTTTCATTGTTTAAATAAAATTATTTTATATATACCTGTACTTTTCTTGAATATTGTTATTTTAGAGTATTCATATGCAAACAGATAAAACAATATAAAAATTACGTTGTTTTCGAGTTCATGTGTCTAGCGCGACCTTTAGATTCATATTTAATTTTCAGGTTAGTGTCGGTTTAACCCCGTCAACCTATGAATATGGCCCGTTTAACACACTACTAATATAAAATATGATCAAGTAGACTAGCGGATGATTACTAACCCAACGAATTTCCTCTGGTTTATAGTGTGATCTCCATTCAAGTGTTTCCTCCAACATCTTCTTGGCCTTCTCAAGTTTCCAGTTTCGGGCTTCTAAGTATCTTTTTAAGCATGCATCCGTACAAAACTTTTTAGCACGGGCAGAAAGAGGCCCGATAGCAACACGAAGGTCTTTGATCTAGTTTTTTTAGAAGAAAAAGAATTCGGATTTCAAACGAATAATAAAAACTAGGAGATGATGTGTTTACCATCTTATCATGATCCAAGGTTTCACAATCATGCTGGTTTTGACCACGCCATCTTTGAAACATGTTTGATATTATAAGAGATGAAAACACTCCTTTGGTTGCACTCTAATTGTGAAAATCCTGAATTGATGAACGTTTGTCGATTAGAATTGGTGATATCAAATAGCCAAAAATAACGCCCTGCTTGCGGTGCACGCATATAATGTATATATGTGTGAACCCTCGGGTGGGCAAAAGCGAAATTGCACTAATTTTGACGTTATTTTACCAATATCGTGAAAATAACGTTAAAAGTGGCGGAAGGTTAATCAGGCATCATGTGGTGGCGTTGATAGCCGAAAGACAAGGGTACATGCACCAATCGGTCGGTGTCCCGATGGTTGAGTGTTATGTGTCTTATGTCCAAGGCTTGATGCAAAACTACTATCGAGCCGAGGGTCTCACCGGAAGCAGCCTCTCTATCCCTATGGGGTAGAGGTAAGGCTGTCTACATCTTACCCTCCTCAGACCCTACTATAGCTTTGCTATTGGTGGGATATACTGAGTACGATAATGATGATGATGAAATAGCCAAAAATAGAAAATAGAAAATAAAAATAAAATAAAATAAAAGTGACGTGACCATTACCAAAATTGGTCATAAATACTACGCGAAACGGCGCATTTGACAAAATTAATTAAGTGTTTTTCTTTTTTCTTTCTTTTTATTCAAAAATTTAAGTATGTGACTGTTATGACATTGATTTCTATGGTGTTTAGTACACTTAGACTCTACGCTATAGGTGTTGTGGAGGGGAATATTGGGCGTCGAAGGAGGGGAACATCGCCGGGGGCGCAGAGGAGGCAAGCGCGAAAGGAGGGGGTGCGGCGCCGTCTGGACGGCCAGCGCGTAGGAAAGGTGGAGGGGGGGACCCAACGGTTCAAAATATGGCCGTTAATATATATATATATATATATATATGGGTGAGTTCTAGTGAAAACTCCTTTTAAAAAGAAAACTTAAAAACTCCTAAAAACTTCTAAAAAACTATTTTTAACTTTTTTAAAGAAAAATTTTTGAAGTTTTTTTTTCATTATTCTTATATGTTGTTATTTGTTCAAAAAAAAAAAAACTTGTCGGTATAGTGCGCATGTGTAATAGTAGGAATTGCATATATGCAAAAATGTTTGTATTGCATAGAATACAACACTCTTGCACATATTTGATACACACTATTGTATATATGCAATATAAGACTAATACATACATCGAATACACATTAGTACGTATGTGTAATACAACATTAATGCACATGTGCACCACATGACTTTTATTTTATTATTATTTTTTTTCCATATAATAGAACACTACTACACATATACAATACACAAATATTGAATATATGCAATAAAACACTATTAAACTCAAAAATATATAGTAATACACATGTGTAATACAACGGTATCGCATTACAGCGGTTTTTTTTATATTTTTCTAGTGAAATATAAGAAAATATAAGAATAATGGCTAAAACAGAATTTTGAAAATATTTTTTTATTTTTAATTAAAAATAATTCTTTAGGAATTTTTATAAGTTTTTAAGTTTTCTCTCTAAATGTTAGTTTTCTCTTGATCCTCTCCCTATATATATATATATATATATATATATATATATATATATATATAGGGTAAGTTAAAATGAAAACCCACTTGAGTTGTGAAAACCCGCGAAAACCCTATGTAACATCGTTTTTTTTTGTTACATGTAATATATGTTGTAACATTTAATACAAAACATTGAAACATCAAAAAAAATGTTTTGTTATTTTTTAACATTTTTTACTAATTTTTATATATGTTTTCAGGAGAGAGAAAAAGTTATATTTATATTTATATTTTTTATTCACTTTAATTGTGAACTACAAGATTTAAACATTAATTAAAAACATGTGGTTGAGAATGAGTTTCTAGAGTTTTCACAACTCAAGTGGGTTTTCATTTTATACTTAGCCTATATATATATATATATATATATATATATATATATATATAGGGGAAGGATCTTGCGAGAAGTGATATACTAAGACCAATAGCAAATTCATTCGAGCCGGGGGTCTCACCGGAAGCAGCCTCTCTATTCCTACAAGGTAGATGTAAGGTTGTCTACATCTTACCCTTCTTAGACCTTACCATAGTTTTGCTATTGGTGGGGAAATACTAAGTACGATGATGATGATAAGGATCATGCAAGAAGTGATATTATATCAAGAAGTGCGAGAAATGAATTTGAACCATTGATTGTTTTTAATCAATGGTCTACAATGAAAATGATAAATTTGTAATTACAAACATATATTTATGACATATCTAACTAATATATTAAAGCAACATAATTTTGTCCACATATCCTTCACCTAGATTGTCCACATAGGCTTCCATGTCATCAACCTTCCATAAATCTAATTTCCACATATTCACAATAAATTTTTAATTAATGATATTGACTTTATATTCTTGTAACTTATTAATGTAACTAGGATATAGCCCGTGTAATACACGGGTGGTTAAAAAATACAATAAAAAATTTAAATTTAATAATATACGTAATAACATACCTTGCTATCTCAAAAGTATATACTAAAATATATTTATATGTCTAAAAATATGTTTAATATAACATAATTTTGTCTTATGGATTCATAATAAAAATACCTTATGGAAGAATAATTTTGTTTTAATAATATAAATAAGTAGATTAAAATTAAATTGCTTATTAGGTGTAAATTATAATTTTGGAAATTGTTGATGTGGAATCTTATGTGGATAGCTTAATTAAAGGCCATGTGGAAACCATGTTGCCTTAATATAATAGTTAGATTATGATATTAATTATTCTAATTATTGTTAGAATTAAAAAACTTATATTTACTAGGTTAAAATTGTTCATCGTTTCTTCTTTAAAAGGCACATGCTTCGTTCAAGAATCATAACGCTCCCCATCGTTTGTAACCAGATTCTTCGCCTCATCTATAACCGGTTCTTCATGATTTGTCGATTTCATAATCCAAACAACATCAAATATGTTCATCGTTTGCAATTATCAGGCATGATTTATATTTTAATGTTTAATCGATTTTTATGAAGAACATCATCAAATTGTGTATGAGGATGCCATTTTTATTTTTGTTATATTTCAGTTATTGTGTATGAGGCATGACATTTTGGATGTTGATTTAATTAGACGATTAACTTTCAATTAATATGTGTTTTTTGTTCTCATGTTATAAGTTATAATGATGTTTTAACTTTTTATTTATCTTTGTTAGTATTTGTTTGGTTTTGTATTTGAATTAAAGTAACAATTTAATGTCTCATAATTTATGTAGAGGTATCCTTTTTTATATATAAATATGACATTTGCATTTTACTAAATTTATAATATACACATATATATTACGTTTTAAATATGTTCTACCCGTGTGTAACACGGGCACTATCCTAGTATTTAATTAAAATGGTTAGATATTCTATTGTGGTGTAGGCCTCATTAAAACAACTTTAATGTGTTCAGCGGCTATTTTAAATAATTAATCAGTGCTTATTTGATGGTTAATATGATTTTTTTTTAAAATTAAAATTATGTATATTATGGATTTGATACTTTTTCATATAGTTATATACAATATATTTAGTTAAGTCTACATTTCATTTGTTTTGCCTATATTATATTGTATAAGCAAATTGATTCCTATACAACATTAGTTTTAGTTATGACTACACAATATTTGAAAGTGTGCCTACACTACATTAGTTTTGTCTACACCACATTAAATATGCCTATACTACATTTTAGTTATTATTATACAATATTTGAAAGTATGTCTACACTACATTAGTTTTGCCTACACTATATTTGATATGTCTACACTACATTAGTTATGACTACACAACATTTAAAAATGTTCATACATTAAATTAGATATGTATGCCCTACATTAGTTATGACTACACAACATTTGAAAGTATCCCTACACAACATTACGTAGTTAGGTTACTAAGATAATCCTACACTACATTAATTGAGTAAAAGAAAAAAAACATTGTGTGGGCCGTTAAAAAAGTTATATAGATATATGTTGATTGTATAGTGATTTGTCATTAAATCGTTCTCCAAGCATGTTTGTTGTGTATGAGTATGATTGTGTAAGGATGTGCTGATTGTGTAGGTACGTGCAATCTAATAATCGACAAAATCGTATTATGTGTATAAAAAAGATAGACTTTAATAATATGCTTCACTTTTTGTTAGCGAGTGGTAGTCGATGTAGATATTTTAACCAAAAATAACCATAATATCGTTTCATGTGTTGTGAAGTAAACATGTCAAAATAAATGAATAAAAAAGTTTAAAAAAAAACTACTAAAACTTAAACAAGAAAACAAGTAAAAGAAGAATATAAAAAAAAACTAATTTCACATCATCTTATCTAACTAATATATTAAAACAACACAATTTTGTCCACATGTCCTTCATCTAGGTTGTCCACATAGGCTTCCATGTCATCAACCTTCCATAAATCTAACTTTCATATATTCACAATAAAATTTTAATCAATGATATTGACTTTTATATTTTTGTAACTTATTAATATAATTATGATATTAATTATTCTAATTATTACTAGAATTAAAAAATACTTATTAAATTTACTAGGCTTAAATTATTCATCGTTTCTTCTTTAAAAGACACATGCTTCGTTCAAAAATCATAATGCTCCCCATCATTTGTAACCAGGTTCTTCGCCTCATCTATAACCGGTTCTTCATGATTTGTCGGTTTCATAATCTAAACAACATCAAATATGTTCATCGTTTGAAATTATCAGATATGATTTATATTTTAGTGTTTAATCGATTTTTGTGAAGAACAACGTCAAATTGATTCACTGTTATTGGATTTAGGGTTTAACTGCATGATATTTTTATACTAACGGTTAATAGATTTAATATTTAATCTATTCCTATTAATCGATTTATGTTTTTTGTTCTCATGTTATGAGTTATAAAAATGTTTTAACTTTTTATTTATCTTTGTTAGTATTTGTATGGTTTTGTATTTGAATTAAAGTAAAAATTTAATGTCTCATAATTTATGTAAAAGTATCCTTTTGTATATGAATATGACATTTGCATTTTACTGGATTTTTAATATACACATATATATTACGTTTTAAATATGTTCTACCCGTGTGTAACACGGGCACTTTCCTAGTTTTTAATATATTGTTTGACTTGTTTAAAAATTTCATGATAGGTTAATTTAATTAAAGAATAAATAATATCATTTAATTGTTAAAATAACTTTTAAAATGTAACTTATGTTGAAGGGTTTAATTACCAAAAATAAAAATTTATCATTTAACTATAACACCCTTATATTTAAATAATTCAAAAATAAAAAAAATAATATGATTGGTTAGAACCTCCTCTTGCACTTCTCGTATTAACAATTACTTCTGAAATGAACCTAATCGTACATATATATATATATATATATATATATAGAGGATCAAGAGAAAACTCACCTTTAGAGAGAGAACTAAAAAACTCTTAAAGAATTATTTTTAATTAAAAATAAAAAAATATTTTCAAAATTCTGTTTTAGCCATTGTTCTTATATTTTCTTATATTTAATATAAAAAAAATAAAAAAAAACCCACTGTAATGCACATACGTATTACTGTGCGATACCGTTGTATTACACATGTGTATTACTATGTATTTTTGAGTTTAATAGTGTTTTATTGCATATATTCAATATTTGTGTATTGTATATGTGTAGTATTGTTGTATTATATAGAAAAAAAATAATAATAAAATAAAAGTTGATGTGGTGCACATGTGCGTTAATGTTGTATTACACATACGTACTAATGTGTATTCGATGTGTGTATTAGTCTTATATTGCATATATACAATAGTGTGTATCAAATATGTGTAATAGTGTTGTATTCTATGCAATACAAACACTTTTGCATATATGCAATGCACACTATTACACATGCGCACTATACCGACAGGTTTTGTTTTTTTTGAACCAATAACAACATATAAGAATAATGAAAAAAAAAGAAACTTAAAAAAAATTTTTAAAAAGTTAAAAATAGTTTTTAGAAGCTTTTAGGAGTTTTTAAATTTTCTTTTTAAGAGGAGTTTTCACCAGAACCCACCCCTACACACACACACACACACACACACACACACACATATATATATATATATATATATATATATATTAACCATTTATCTATAATTTCAAACTATTTTCCCAGTTTTACTCAAATAACTTTCATTTTCACACCAAATTATAACCATTATCATACCTTTTGCTCTAAACCTTTGAAACTTTCACAACCATGAATCCTAACTCGAACCCAGACCTAAACCCGAAGACGAGCTCGAGCTCAAACCCGAACCCGAACCCAAACCCGTGGGATCCGAGTTGTATGTGGTGGGCTGGTTTGCTCGCAAATAGCGTCGACCTTAACAACCCGTTCTATGCAAACCAACAACGGCCGATGATTCCTCCACCCATGCAACCGGTTAACCCCGATATGTTCTTTCGATCGCCAATACCGTATTCGTCTTCGCAAGTACCCCAAACCCAAATACTCGAAACATAAATACCTGAAACCCAAATACCCGAAACACAAGTACCCGAAACGCAAGTACACCGTAAAAAAAGAAGTCATAAAAAAAGAACCCGGGTGACGTTCAAAAACCGAAAAGGGCGAAAGACAAATGTGGGAAGCGGACGAGAAAATGGCGTTAGCGTGTGCGTGGATCGACGCATCCGAAGACTCGATTCAAGGTATATTATAAAAATATTTGTTTTCCATGTTTTATTTTTTGGTTTACTAATACTAAGCTTTTATATGTATCGAAGGTGACGGCAAACATTCCCCGGAGTTTTAGGAAGAAATACGCACTAAGTTCTTTGCTACAACGGGTCGAGTTGAGTACCGCGGGAATGATTCCGTCTACAACCAATGGAAGGCCAGCAATACGCACAAAAATAACCAACTTCACCAACATTCACACCCGCGTTATGAACAATAGAAAAAGCGGCATGAGCGATGCCAACATGATGGAGGCTTGCTTAAAACAATACAGGGCCATTTATCGTGGAGATTTCAATATGATGGAAATTTGGAGACAATGCATAACCTCGCCAAAGTGGCATCCGGTCCCGACATCATCACCACCGCGACCGTCTAAATGGTCAAAGACAACGTCTACTTCGGCCAATCAATTGCCGTCTCAACCCATGTCGGATGGTCGTTGTCAACTTAATCTAAACGATTTGGATCCTTTATTTTTGATGAACTGGATGAGTTGCCACGTCCGATAGGAAGAGATAAAGCCAAGGCGGTGGCTAGAGGTGGAAGATATTCGTCCAGAACGACATCCTCTATGAGTTCCGAAGTGAGCTCGCGTTTTGACAACTTGGAGCTCAGGCTAACCAAGATTGCCAACGCTAAAAAAAAAGAGGAACTCATTAGAATGCACGAAGAAAGAAAGGTGACGCATGCGGAATACAAAGCGATGCATGAACAAAGACAAAAAGTTCACTTGGAGCGGAAGCGAGGAAAGGAATTCGAGCTTCTCACAAAAGATCTATCTCTTCTAGATCCTCCGACGCGGGTGGTGATGAAAAAAAGAAAAGCAAAGATATTGGCCAAATATGCAAACGAGGACGAGGGCGACGGATATTAGTTATATTTTTATTTTTTTTATTTATATGTTTTTTATTTTTATTTTTTTATTTGTATGTTTTTTATTTTTATTTATTTATTTGTATGGTTTTTATGTTTATTTAAATTTGAATCTTAGTATTACTATATTATTATTTAATATATTATTAAAAGGGCTTCCAAGCCCTTATCCCTTGGGGCTTTGATGACCCCAGTTCCCACATGGCGCTGACGTGGCACTGTGGACTGGCTTCGAAGCCCCCTGTAACATCTCGGATTTTTCAAACCCGTATTCGTTTGCATATAACCCGACTTGGAAACATTTTAGATATTTGATATTAATCAAAATCTAATATTTATGAGTAATCAAGTTTTATAATGTTCACTTTAGGCCTTTCATGTTCCATATATTGCTTATTCCTTAATTATTTCATAAAAGATTCAATAAATGACCAATTAACAAACTTTAGGGACTAAAAGGGTCAAAAATCAAAGTTCACCCCTAGGTAGCCGGAGCGCCACGCGGCCGACTTCACCCTCCCCATCGCGCGGAGTGGTGAAGTATCTCCACAGAATCCTTAGTTAATTTCGTTTCCTAGTTCATTTTTGGCTCGGGATCGCTTATTGTAGGACATAATCGAGTGAATTAAGCTCCAAGAACACTAATACAATTAAAATACATGTCCATATGCACAACCCCTTGATCTAGAACGAAATTTACTGATTATATAATTGATTTAGTCATTAAAAACATATTTAGTTTTCTAAATAAGTAAATATACTAAATATGGTTCGTTTTTGTAATCTTTATATAAACACATCATAATTCTCCTGCTGCAAACCTTCCTCATACCCTAATATACTAATCCTAGTCATCACCTGCCTCTGTTCATCATCAAATCCTTCGGTTTTTGCATTGTTGTTGAAGATATACGCTTAATCAGTTGACTTTGCTTATGCATGGACCTTTGACTCATCGTATCTGTTGATTCTTTCACTTTCCGGGTAAGTTGTAAACATAGAAATCGTTCATATATATTCCCTAGTCAATAACCTTAAGTCAGTTTCGGTGGTTGAAGGGTGTTGACTGGTCAATTCGTTTAAAACTCGTTAAAGGGCAAATTAGTCAACAAGTTTGACTTTGCGTTTTCTCATACTTCTGGTCGGATTCAATGTTCGGTCCAGAAGACTTTTATTCTAGTAAAAAATTTTAAAGCTACTGACCAAAATCCGACTTCCGACTCGCTGTTCAGATTCTGGTCAGTACCAGCTCGCTTAAATCTTAAATATAATATAACTTGAGTTCTAAAAACATCCGTTTGGATAAATTCTACGGACCACAAGTTAGTTTTTACTTATATTATCATATCTCAAAGTTACAGATTCTGATCGTTTATATCATTTGACGTGTAGTGGCGATTCGCTTATTCGTATTTATATTCGCTTGTCATTAATCTCAGGTGAGTTTTGTCATTCCCCTATTTTACTCAATTTTCACAACGTTTTGAGGACATATGTGTATATCATATATATATATATATATATAGGGAGAAGATCAAGAGAAAACTCACATTTAGAGAGAAAACTTAAAAACTCCTAAAGAATTATTTTTAATTAAAAATAAAAAATATTTTTAAAATTCTGTTTTAGCCATTATTCTTATATTTTCTTATATTTCACTCGAAAAATATAAAAAAAATAAAAAAAAAATTAAAAAAACCCGCTGTAACGCACATACGTATTACTGTGCGATACCGTTGTATTACACATGTGTATTACTATGTATTTTTGAGTTTAATAGTGTTTTATTGCATATATTCAATATTTGTGTATTGTATATGTGTAGTAGTGTTGTATTATATGGAAAAAAAAATAATAAAATAAAAGTCGATGTGGTGCACATGTGCGTTAATGTTGTATTACACATACGTACTAATGTGTATTCGATGTGTGTATTAGTCTTATATTGCATATATACAATGGTGTGTATCAAATATGTGCAATAGTGTTACATTCTATGCAATACAAACACTTTTGCATATATGCAATGCACACTATTACACATGCGCACTATATCGACGAGGTTACAGACATTTTTTTTGGAACCAATAACAACATATAAGAATAATGGAAAAAAAAGAAATTTCAAAAAAATTTTTAAAAAAAGTTAAAAATAGTTTTTTAGAAGTTTTTAAGAGTTTTTAAGTTTTCTCTTTAAGAGGAGTTTTCACTAGAACCCACCCCTATTGTAGGTTCCAAGCCGGATCAACACAGGATTATCTCGTAACCCGAGGGTGCGGAATCCCCTACGTATACGATACGAGTGTTTAATTGAGAGACACGTAAAGAAACACGTAACACGTAGAACAAAGGTTACTTGTTATTCGATGTTGACATAAAAACACCAAAGGACTTTCTGTAGCTCACAATACAGATGTGCCAAAAACCTATCTACCAAACGGCGTAAGTTAGGTTAATATAGTACTACAACTTCGCCTAACACCCTAGGCGAAGTTGTCCCTAACTTCGCCAGAACATAAGTTCACCAAAACCTAACCAAACCAAACTAACTAGTTTATCTAGACATAACTAGCATCGTAACGATTACAGACGCGATAGACTTGAGACAAATGAAATACTGGCACAATGCACCAACAGACTCCCCCTTGGCAGTAGCTTCATTTCTCTTACATCTTCGTCTCGTCTTGTAATCCAAAAAGCCGTACCTTCCATCTTCAAGCATGTACACCTTGTCTCACACAAACTGAGACCACCCTTTGATATTTCTTCGCTTCATCTTTCCAAGCAGGAGTATAAAAAATCTTCTTTTCGTTTAGTACCTGCAAATCAGCTTGAGACAAATTAACCTAGTGCATAGGATCATACACCCTTAAGATCTCCTGTTCATCTTGATCTTCCATCACGGCTTCAGCAGTCTGGCAATCAATATACCACCATTTAAGATCTTTCAACACATCTTGAGGCATAGTCTTCATTGGCACCTCTTTCATACATCGAATCGGTTTGTACTTCATCACCATCCAGGGCTTGCCATCAGCCCACATTCCTTGATCTGTATCTTCAATCAACTTCCCCTTTTGAGGCTTCAACAACTCAAACTTTTTCTCCTTAACAACTTCACTCCACACTATTTTACCAACCCAACTAGCAAAGTTGTCCCCACTCCTATTAATCAACCTTAAACGAGCCAAGTCATTTACCTCACCCTCAGGTAACATATTGAACGATCTCAACTTCTTAGCAAAATACTGAATCCCATCATATCTTTTCACCACAAACACTTTTAGCTGATCATCATACAACCAACAGATAATACCTTTTTTCGATTAAGCATACCCTTTAATATTATAACTCTTCTTGAACATCGTAGGTACCACTGGCTTCTTTGTTTTGATAAACCAATGAGCATATTTTTCTTTCCACCGTGGCTGTTCCTCCCACTCAGAATCACCCAAAACATTATCATCTTGACCCACACGTTCTTGACCAGCACTTGGAATATCATGTTCAACACTATCATCAGGTATCTCACCTTCCTCTAAGCCACTGTCAATCTCAATCTGTTCACCAAGCATTTCAATCTCACTAAGAGGCAACACATCTTCATCCATATCATCCTCATCATCCCCCACAACAGTCTCACCACTTGCACTGCCAGATGGATCAGTAGCCTCATCATCCACCACAACCATCTCACCACTTGCACTGCCAGATGGACCAGTAGACTCCCTCTAAGATGTGGAAGCTCCAAGAGTTTGTTCAGTTCTTGGCAGCTCACCACCTGCTTCTTTCGGAGCATTGGGATCATCATCTCTATCCTCTCTCCTCTTAGTTCTCAACTCATCCCCTTTGCAACTGGTCTCCCCCTGAGATGCGAAGAACTGTTTAAGCGTATCAAAAAGTTTACCATGTTCAATAAGAATAGAAGACTGAATTTGGTTCTCAGCCACTAGCCGTTGAATAGCTTGTGTCTGAATGAGATTAATTCTTGACTGCTCAGCCACTACACGTTCTAGAGCCGCTATCCGCTCTGAATCTGACAATGAAGCATCAAAGGCAAATGACATGTGAGAAATGTCTTGAGGATATGGCGGAGGGATACCCAAAGTCACCGTAGTTTCTGATGATGGTGGACTAGCGACCGGAGGAGGAATTGAAACAGTGGACCTAGCAGTCGCCATCACCGTAGATTCAACAAACATAGACACAACCTCAAACGGTGTAATAGTACGTTTTGGTAGAGACACAATCGCTGGCATAGACATCACAGCTGTAGATGGTACGCAAGATGGTGCTGACAAAGCCACCGTTTGAACACTAGATGTCACTGTTAATGGATCGGATGAAGAGGGAGGCACTATAGACATACCAGATAACTGTGGAGGGGCAAATTGAACAACACTCGAGCTTTCACCAGCTCTAGCCCTCTTTGATCTACGGACCAACGCATACAACTCCTGTTCATAATCCGTCTCACTATCATCTGAATCTTTCCTCCGTTTTCCTTGAATCCTCTCTTGTGTAACCAGAACTCTCTGAGCTTCAGAAGCCTCATCATTGGAAGAATCAGATAAAGTTTCCTTTGAATCTTCTTTTGAGGGTCGAGATTGACCAACTGAACCAATGATCAAAGAAGATGGTACCCCAGACACTGCGATTGAAGAAACCCGAACTTCAGAGGAAGTACCAAAAATACCTTGAACTCCCAAAGCAACATCAAGATCTATCCCCTCTGCAGCAGATATAACAGGATCTATAACTGGATCATCCAATAAGGGAGCTTCTTGAACGGGATCAACAGGAACTGGAGCAACATGAACCACGGGAGGTGGATGTGGGATATCAGCTTGTGCCGGTGCAGGATCAGCAAATTCATCCTCTGGTGGAGCAACGTAGTCAGGATTCACAAGATACCCAAATAAAGCGGTGTGTCTCGGACGACGATCAGGATTACTCCGTGCGCTCGATGATCGACATTGAGCAAAAATTCTCTTGTTTACACATTCCACAAAAGAGATAGGACGACGTTGTGGCAGATTAGGAGCAACATGATTAAGAATCATCTGTAAAAATCTCGGATACATTAAGAAACGCTCCCTATCCGCTGCCCGCCGCTGACGATCAATTTCGTAGAACACCATTTGACTGAAGCTAAATGGTTTATTATATGTCAGCGCGGTCATGGCAGATTGCATTGTCGCACCCATACCATCGGTTCCTGCTTTGCAGCCGGACATGCAAACAATCAACACATGCATCAAGAAACGCCATTGATCCAATAGAAACCCCTTTCTGCGTTGTGAGTCTTCCAACGGACCGGAGTATCCCATACGAAGAAATGCCCCATTCCTAAAAGAGGCTGAATACTCCGTGGGGTTCTGAGTAGTTTCATCTCCAAACTGTACAGCCTCCTGTATCTGATTTGCAGAAAACCGTACTACCTGACAATTGACGGTAGCACGCATCACTGGAGGTTCCACTCGACAATCATATTCCACTGTGTTCCAAAAGTCTTCTATATTTGGTAAAGAGATCGGAAGAGTCGTAGTGATAGCATGAAAAATCCTTGATCGGATGAGAAACAAGATAATCTCCGAGTAATCGTCTACCCCACGAGCATCTGGGTCCAATGTCACGTACATGTTGTGACCCGGAAAGAATTTTCTCTTATCCCCATCTCCTTCATCACCATCTGTACCACCCGCACCAGCTACAACTGCCATACCTGCAAGGCAAACGAGTTAAGTTAGCTAAATGTGTAGTCAGATTGTAACTTCGCTCAGCATGGAGATAGCGAAGTTGGTTTCAGCGAAGTTGTAACCAACAGATCTCAAGCAGCGAAGTTATAGGAACTTCGCCACGTACGAACTTCGCCTGACGCACAGTGCCGTAATCAAGATCCATTTCAGTGGCAATTACGGGCAATCAGAGATTGACAACAGGTATAAGAGTGTTCAATTAAGGTCTCGGAGGGCCAGACATTTCTAAAACATTCAAAATCCGACGGGTATTATTGATTCTTAGGGTTATTCAAGAGAATGGATCAAAAACCTGCATTCCGGGACTGATTAACCAACAAAATAAATAAATTATGAATCGATAGTCGTCACTGCACCTTATTATCAGACAAGAGGCGGATTATATGAAGGTTGATCCAGAGAGATAAGTTCGCCGAGGGTTTAGAGGGTTTTTAGTGTTCAGTTTGACAAAAAGTGGACCATTGCTGCCTTTTATACTTTCTGAAAAACCCAGTGGCGAAGTTAGAATAACTTCGCGAGTTTGACAACATCGCCTCTCAAGCGAAGATAATTTAAAACGATTTTGAAAGAAGGAAAAGACCAAGAACGAGTAACCATAGATTCTATGTTATTCACATAAGACAAACGTATAAAATAATATAAAATAAACATATGTAAAATGACATTGACGGGATCAAATTTCAGTCTGTAGAGAACCCAACATGTTTAAGAAAAGATCCGAACATGGAATCATACTGATTAAGATCCTGTCACAAGGATCCATGTTCAGCGTTATTATGACATAGAGAAACAGGTTGAAGGCAGGTATAAACTTAGCATGATTCTCATTGCTTCAGTGATACGAATTAGGTTCAATTAGGCTCAAAATTTAGGTGGACATCACTTAAGGAACTGTGATGCCTCCTATCTATTCTCAAGGCGTATTTGGCTTTCCCCAGATCACCCCGAGTTGACTTCGACCTGTAGTGTCTGATATAAACAATGTACATTTGAGTCGGCTTCACAATCCTTACATCTTGCACAAGACTCAGTTGGTGCCTCATTCATGTTGTTTTAGACTTTGTGAATTTCAAAGGCAATAATAATTCCTTTTTTTTAAAGAACTATAACAAACACCTGCAAGTCCCGAATCTGGATCACTGCAGAAGGATAACACAATATACGCGGGGATCAAGACACTAACGGGCTCGTGTATGACTGGGTAATCACTTTTCTGCCTATCATTCGGAGAGATATATGTGGAGACATGCATATTTCAAAATGACTCTTCACAGTAAATCGAGCAGATTTAATTTGTATCACATTAACTTTTACGCATTATGGAAAGCTACCGTACCAAACAATGACTGTTCTAAAGTCTTTTAAGCCTAATAACTTCACACGTTAGGCGCACAAAAACAGTTCATCTATCATTTTCCAAAGGTTGGATCAATTTTCAATTTAACATCAATTTTGAAGCTTCATGAGAAGCTATAGACTGAAAAATTATATCATTTCCCTAAAAAAAAAATTATATTCAGACGCCCCGATCACTTCTAAGTCTTTGGGTAAATGGCTTTCCCAAAAATCCAGTAGATTAGCAGGACCAAACACATACAAATATGTGTCCCTCCAACTTAGTGTAACCGTCATAATTTTCAGCGAAGGAATAAAACTCATCACAACCGCCCCAGTGGCTTTTAGTTATTAGGTTAATGGCTATCCTTTGAATCTACACGTAGATACAAGGACCAAACATATTCAAGAACATGTCCTTCAACTTTGAGCGACCGACATAATTCTCAGCAATAGTGATGGTTTTTTTTTTTTTTTTTTTTTTAAGACCAAAGGAAAACCATGGTTACTCGGGATTGATCATCCTATTAAGCTCAATAAGGTTTTGAAAACGGGACCGGTCAAAGCTTTTGTAAAAAGATCTGCAAAATTATCCAGTGAATCAACCTTTTCAAGCAAGATTAGTTTCTTCTCAGCACAATCTCGTATGAAATGATGACGAATGTCAATATGTTTTGTTTTACTATGTTTTACGGGATTGTTAGTTACTGAGATAGCAGTAGTGTTATCAATGCAAATAGGAGTTTGAGTGAAATTCAGACCATAATCTCGCATTTGTTGTTGTATCCATAAAACCTGGGAGTAGCAGTTTGATGCTGCCATGTATTCTGCTTCACAGGTGGATATGGCCACTGAAGTCTGCTTCTTGCATTGCCACGACACCAATCTTCCTCCTAGAAATTGACAAACATAATGTCAGGTCTTGAAGCAGTTAAATACATCAAAGAACCTATAATAGCTTGATACTGAGTGGGATCCACATCTTCATCACTGTCGGAGTCAGCACCTAGTTTGTGGTTGACACAAATCGGAGTGTCAAACGGGGTGCTTTCTTCCATCTTAAAACGTTTAAGCACGTCGTGAACATATTTAGTTTGATGGATGAACATGCCATCCTTCTTCTGATCTACCTGTAAGCCCAAAAAGAAAGTTAGTTCACCCATGACGCTCATCTCAAACCTTTTCTTCACGACCGCTTCAAACTCCTGACACATTGAAATCTTTGAGGCTCCGAAGATGATATCGTCCACATAGACCTGAACGAGAATTTCTGAACGAGAAGAAATTCTTTCCCATTCCACTTTACAAACAACGTATTGTCGATCTTTCCTCTCACAAACCCATTTTCCAACAAATAATCAGATAAAGTTGTGTACCAAGCTCGTGGAGCCTGATGTAAGCCATATAATGCTTTACTAAGCTTGTACACATGATCTGGAAAGTCTGGATCAGAAAATCCCGGAGGTTGCTCGACATACACCACTTCATCGACCTTGCCGTTTAGGAAAGCACTTTTAACATCTAGCTGAAACACTTTCCTATCTTTGTGTGCAGCAAAGGCCAAGAAAAGTCGAATTGCTTCTAGTCTTGCCACAGGAGGAAACACCTCATTGTAGTCGATCCCTTCTTGTTGATTAAATCCTTTGACTACTAATCTTGCCTTGTTCCGGACGATTACCCATTTCTCATCTCTCTTGCATTTGAATACCCACTTCGTACCGATTGCATTCACATCTCGTGGCTTTTCAACCAAACGCCATACTTTCATTTTGTTAAACTGAGCCAATTCTTCCTGTATGGCTTCTACCCACGAGCTATCCTTTAATGCCATCTGATAGTTCTTTGGTTCAATTTGACTGATAAAGCAAGCATACAAGCATTCATTCATAATACCAGTGTCTTTAATGCTTGCATACACACATGTGTTTCTTCCAAGCTCCTTCTTGTTCGCACTCCATCGGAAGGACTACCGATCACATTCTCCAGGGGATGATTCTTGTGGATTCTGGTGTTTTGGACAGGACCAACCACTAAGTCTTCTCCAAGATTTGGAGAGATTTCATCTTAATTGTGTTGAGTGTGAAACGGATTGATAAAGTCATCACCACTTGAACAACATGAGGTTCAACATTGTTTGACACGTGAGATTGTTTTTCATTAAACTGGGGACGATGCAGAATTGGATCATTTTCATCGAGTAGCATCTGAGTTGCCATCCTTTCTTCTGTATCTGCAAAATCAAAAGAAGGTAAATTAAAGGATTTGAATAATTTATCATAATCGAAAGCCTTTGCTGGTCCCATGCTAGGCTTTGGTGATTTGTAACTTGTAATGTCAGTGTTGCAGACCACCTCAACCTTATTGTTCGATAGATTAAAGACTCTTCTGTTGGGTGACCCAACTACGTAGCCAACAAGAATACCTTCGTCAGCTTTCTCACCAAATTTTGAGTTAGTCTTTAAGATTGAACATGGGGACCCAAAAGGTTCAAGACCTTTCAGATTTGGCTTTCGACCATGCATTAATTCATAACAAGTTTTATGTAATCTTTTAACAGTTAAAACACGATTAAGGATATAGCAGGCCGTGGCAACCGCCTCAGCCCAGAACACCAAGGGAAGTTTAGCGTCTGCCAGCATAGTCCTGGCTCCCTCGATTAAAGTTCTATTCTTCCTTTCAGCTACTCCATTCTGTTGCGGAGTATATGGTGCACTAAACTGATGCTCTATCCCTTTCTGCAGACAAAACATTTCCATTTGATAGTTCTTGAACTCTGTGCCATTATCGCTTCTGATGAACTTGACTTTTCCCCCAACAATATTTTCCACTTTGGTAATCAAGTTAATTACCAACTACACGGTTTCATCTTTAGCTTTCAGAAAATAAACCCATGAGTAACGTGAGAAGTCATCAGTCACAACCAAGCAATAAGATGTTCCACCCAGGCTTTTAACATTCATAGGACCAAACATATCCATGTGAAGCAAATCCAAAGGTGTGGCAATTGAGTTAACCAATTTGGAGTGATGTGATTTCTTGTACTGCTTTCCTTTCTTACATGACAGACACTGGTCATCAAAGTTGAAATTCTTTAATGGAACCCCAAGTACCAGCTCATTCTTGACTATGTAGTTCATCTTACGTAAATGGATATGACCCATCCTTCAGTGCCACAATTCCGACTCAGATTATGTTGCTTTTGACAAGAGACATGATTCTTCCGTCTCCATCTTGGTGGACCTCATGTCCATCACGTATGTATTCTTCTCTCTTGGAGCTTTCACCACAACCCAGGTTTCAGGAATCTTGAAACCAGGATGAAGTACGAGTGCTTCATCCTTTGTAAAGTGCACAGTGTAGTCTTTGTCACAGATCTGAGAGACGCTCAGAAGATTGTGCTTTAACTCTTCCACAAAAATAACCTTCTCCAACTTGATTTTCCCATTAGTAACAGTACCGACTCCAGAAATTTTTCCTCCACTTTCTCCTGTAAAACTAAGTCTTCCACCTTGTATAGCTTTCAAATCACGTAACAATTTCTTGTTACCCGTCATGTGCCGGGAACAGCCACTGTCGACCACCCACATGTTGTTCACAGCCCTGTTCGACTGTTCCTGCACAGTTAAAGGAACGAATTAAAAGCGGGGGACCCATGCCCTTCTGGTCTTGGGTTGGTCAAACCTTTCAAACGACATCCAACTCCTTGGTTGCCCAAAGTTCCCTTGGGGAGGTTTTCATTTGATCTGAATGGAAGATTTCTAGAAAACTGATTATGAGGCCATCCAAACATCCTTGATTTTCTAGCGTTAATGGATTCGAAGTTACCCATTCTATGATTAACTGGGAAAAAACGAGGTTGGTTTCTGTGAAATCTTAAATTTGTCCAACCATTTAAGTTGGATGCATTAGAATTCTTACCAGTACCAGTTTTAAAGTTCGTTCCATTTTCAGTTTTGGTTGGCCTCAAATTTTTAGATTTCTTCCTCTTCAGCGGACAATTACTGACAAAGTGACCTACCTTGTTACATCGAAAACAGCTTTTGTTCGGACAATTAATTTTCTTTGGACAGTCTGTGTCTATCCGAACATTCTTTTCAGAAGTTGCAGCAGAAGATGAAGTTGCTTCACTGACAGTTTGTTTCACATAAGGGGGAACAAATGGGTTTAAAGAAGATTTCTTTTCACTAAAAGTACCACTCTCCCCCCGTCGGAGTAACACAACTTCATCATTCACTCTGCGAATGTTCACAGACTCCTTATTTGTGGAATCTCGATCCACAACTGAGGACTTTGTCTGAACCGATTCATTAATATCTTTATTGAGGTTCTCATGATTGCTCAATTTAACGTTGGTGTTGCTTGATTGAGCTCTAACGGGTGAGTCGATGGAGTTGACATTTCCCGTTACTGTCTGATCAGGTTTAACAAAGGCAGGTGGCTGATTACAAGGATTATAAGTGTAGTTATTGTTAAAAGGTGGTGGAACTTCATTGTATCCAATTCCTCCTTTATCGTTGGGAGAACGTTGAACACTTAGGACATGATTAAGCATCATTGAGGAGTTCCTAAACTGTTCAAGTTTTTTGTTTAGTTCCACCACTTTCACTTGATAATCAACTATCTGCTTGTCCTTTTCAGCAATAAGTTTGGTTTTTTCTTCCACAACTTCATAACTTAGATCGATTACTTGGATTTTCTTAGCTAATGTTGCCTTAAGGCATCTTATGTCTTTTTCACCAGCATTAATTTTGACCGAGTAACTGTTTTCCCTTTGTTTAGAGTAACGATGTTCTTCTTTTACAATTTTTAATTCTTTTTCCAAACTTACATACTGATCAGTTAAAGCATTTAATTGATCAGACAGTTTTTCACATTGTTCACAATGAGGTTCAGAACATACCTCAGAGAGCTGATCATTCACTTCTGCCATGTATGCTTGATCCTCCACTGGTTCCTTGTCACATCTTTCACTCACGATATTCACCAGATTTGCTTGTTCAATCACCTCCTTAACTTTGATGTTCCAATTATATCCACCATTCTGTTGAGACACCATGGCTTTTATTTCACTTCCATTCCCATTCTGCTGAGTAGGCCTGTTCTGACTCCGTTCAACTTTCTCATTTGGACATTCTCTTGCAAAGTATCCATTCTGTTGACAGTTGTAGCAACGAACCTTTGACTTGTCAAATCCCGGTCTCTCTCCCACGAACTTTCGTCCAGTCTTCTTCATAAACCGTTTTACCCTTCTTACTATCATCGCTATTTGCCACTGCAGATCCATTTCTTCCATGTCATCAGCATCTATCTGATCATAGTCCTCATCCAAGGTTGCAGGGTCAATTATCTTTCCCTTGATGTAAGTCTCATAAGACGCAATGAAAGAGGCATAAAGAGCAAATTGTTGTTCAGCAGATTTTACACTCATAGGCATCTTTGAGTAATTTACATTTGAAGGACTAGTAGAAGAATTACTAACCGGGGATTAAGATTTTGAAGAACCACTTCCATTTGCTACAAAGCATATATCTCCATTCATATTCATCACCACATGACCATCTTGCGTAGAAATTGGTTCCCCGCCTGAGTAATAGGCGGTCGAATCTGTTTTAGAGCTTGAGTTTGCAGAGCCTTTTGCACCATATATTCCCGGATCCTGAACCTGATCAGTAGGCGTCTCTTTTCGTAACATATTAAGCTCATAATTACGTAACTTGTTAACCACCTTCTCTAAATCAAAGCTATCAAATTCTTTATCTTCTTTCATCAGAACTGTGTACATCTCCCATCTTGGTGGAAGAGCATCAAGAAGTTTTTCCACGATCTCACTCTCAGAATAATTTATGGAATAGTTGTCCAATTCGGTCATCAAGTGATAGTATCTTGTGATGATGTCATCAAGTGATTCATTCTTAAAGTACTTGAATACTAAGAACTGAGTCTTTAGTAACTTTGTCCTTGAGTTTCGAATTCCGACATTACCTTCATAGCGGTTCTCCAATGCTTCCCACAATTCTCTAGCCGTCTTGTACTTTCTAAAAGTATGAACAATTTCCCGAGGTAGTGCCATGGTGATTGCAGCTAGTGCCGTACTTTCTGCCTCGTACATTTCTTCTCATCGTCCTCCATCTTATTATATTTTTTTAGTTGCTCACGTCCTTCAAACTTAGTTGTTGGAGGGATATAACCATCCTGAATACATACCCACATCTTTGCATCTTGATATTTCACATACTGCTCAAATCTGTCTTTCCACGCAACAAAATCAGTGCCTTTAAGTAACTTTGGAGCTTTAGTCGCTGACCCAGCTTCAACTTCCATTTTCACCAGTTTAGTGATGTTTATTGACGTCATTTTAAACTGAAACAGGAGTTGGAACTAATCGAAACGTTATTCCATGAAAGCGAAGAAAGTATAACTTTGCCTTGTGTTAACTTCACCAAATTACAACTTCACCAAGTAACTTCGCCAAAGTACAACTTCGCCGAAGAATTAACTTCACTTTCTGTTAACTTCACCAAGTAACTTCGCCAAAGTACAACTTCGCCTTACGCGAAGTTATAATTAACTTCACTTTCTTTTAACTTCACCAAATAACTTCGCCAGTTATAACTTCGCCAGTTACAACTTCGCCGAAACCCTAACGACAGGTGACAGCGACTTCGCAGGATGCGAGATCTGATTTTGAGCAGTGTTTTTCTTGTTTCGAATGATTAAAAGGTAGTATGGAGTGTGACGAGGGCAATATAATGTAGGAACGGACTGAACGAACGGTGTTTTACGTGAAACAATTCCGCGAAAAGTCTAGCGGAGTAATTTTAACACAAGTGTGATAATCCCGAACCACACAATCACGAGCAAACGCTCTGATACCAATTGTAGGTTCCCAGCCGGATCAACACAGGATTATCTCGTAACACGAGGGTGCGGAATCCCTTACGTATACGATACGAGTGTTTAATCGAGAGACACGTAAAGAAACACGTAACACGTAGAACAAAGGTTACTTGTTATTCTATGTTGACACAAAAACACCAAAGAACTTTCTGTAGCTCACAATACAGATGTGCCAAAAACCTGTCTACCAAATGGCGTAAGTAGGTTAATATAGTACGACAACTTCGCCTAACACCCTAGGCGAAGTTGTCCCTAACTTCGCCAGAACATAAGTTCACCAAACCAAACCAAACTAACTAGTTTATCTAGACATAACTAGCATCGTAACGATTACAGACGTGATAGACTCGAGACAAATGAAATACTGGCACAATGCACCAACACCTATATATATATATATGTCAAAAGTAGCAAACGTGTAATTGTGATTGTGTGTGATTAATCAAACATACTTGTTATGTTCTTACTTATTTATGTGCGCATTCGTGTTCAGAGAGGTCCCGCATATCCCCCTGTATAGTGTTCTCATATTATTGACCAACACTCGATTCGCTTGGCAACGGTCTTATTATTATTTGCTCATGGTTGATTTACCGGCGCTCAATTCGCTTGGCAATGGTTTAATCGACAACTTATTTGCTCATGGTTTGATTTCATTACCGCATTTATTACGTTTTGCTTATTTCTCTTATTTATTATATTAACATTATTTTATTGCAAAACCGGTGATAAACTCACTCAACATGTGTTGTTGACAAACTCTGTTTTCTACGCATATGTAGGTTGCTATTGAATTGAAGTTGAACTATGGACTTTTAGAAAGATCTTAGGGTTTTAATGAAGACAAACATGAATTTAAATTCGTTATATATATATTTATTTGAATTGTTTTGTTATATTTGAATATTATGTGTACATTTGAAATAAAATAATTAAATAGATATTATCACATTTATTATGATAGTATCTTCGAGCTGTGAGCAATCGGATCACGCCCTGGCATTTCCGCCTTAGGTTGGGGTGTGACCTACCCCACCATAGAAGATAGCCTTACCGCCGTAAATGAACCAAACGGTTGACGGATTTTTCATGAACTGTTCGACCGGAAGTCCGTTTATGTTCGTTTAAGTAGTTAATGAACGAACCTGAACAATGAATTTCATTCGATTAACTAAATGAACAAACATGAACAAAGGCTATGTTTCAGTTGTGTTCATGAACATTCGATAAGTTGTTTGTTTACGTCTGTTTATGTTAATATGTGTTTGTTTATGCTTGTTCATTAAAACTTTGGCAAATCTATACTCTCTAATAAAAACGCTAAAAGTTTTTCCAATTGTCACTCCCACATTAAACCTCACCATTTTTTAACAAATTTATAATAGTAAAATAACATTTACCATTATTAAAATTTATGCTTCAAAATTTTTTAATTTAATAATCAAATATTTGATATTTATAGTAATCTTTTACTTTAAAATTGTTTTAAAGACTATTGTGTAACGACTGTGTATTAATAGTGTTTAATAGGCTTATTGTTTCTTGTATATCGATTATTTACTAAATATTGTATTTTCAAGAACTACCCGTGTAATAGACGGGTCTCAAACTAGTTTGAAATAAATAATCCCACCTTTTGTGTATTGGCCGATAATAGTCTCACCTTTAAAAGTCACCACCTACGGTCCAACCTTTCAACTATTTTTGTCTCAGTGGTCCTCCGTTAAAAAACACTTAACGCCGTTACGCTTTTTTCCGAGTTTAGAACGCATGTTTTAGGGCTTTTGATCGGAAGAATGATACGACTCAACTGATGTGAAACTTATATCGAAACGATGTATCAAATGGATTGATTTTTTGTTAATTGGAAATTCAAACACCCGAATTGAAATATTGTTTCATCGTTTGGATTACTGTTTCGAGATAAGTATTACATCAGTTGAGTCGTATCCTTCTTCCGATCAAAAGCCCTAAAACATCAGCTTGAAACTTGGGAAAAACGTAACGGTGTTAAGTGGTCTTTTAACGGAGGACCATTGAGACAAAAATAGTTGAAAGGTTGGACCGTTGGTAATGATTTTTAAAGGTGGATTATTATCGGCCAATACACAAAAGCTGAGATTATTTATTTCCAATTTGCCTTAAACTTTTTATTATATATTAATAAAGATTTTTCATAACTTCTCATATAAATTTAAACAAAATTATTAACTATAAGACAAAAATACATATGACTATTATATGATTAACTTCTATGTAAATTATATTCATATGAAAGTTTAAAAACACCAATACAAAATTGCTAGCTAGACCGAATCGTTACACTGACCTTTCTAGGCTAGCTATATTAAATAGAATATTGTTTGTATTAAGTTGTATTTGTTCGTTTATGTTCGTGAGCCACTCATGAACAAGTTTATTTCTTTAACGAACAAATGAACAAGAAATTTCATTTCGTTTTTGTCCATGAACGGTTCGCTTGTTCAATAAACACTTAGCGGGCAAACACAAAGAAAGTTTTATTTGGTTTACAGCTTACGCTTTTATGAAATTTAATATGACACATTGGTCCACACTATTTAGTATTTACCAAACATACATAGATATTTTAGATACTATATAATATATGTTAAATCAATGTAGATAATAACAAGAACGAACAGGCAATGTTCCTTAGTTCAACTTGTCGATGCAAGACATTCAAAGATTTTAATTTAAAAATGGGTAGGTTTTAGGTTCAAGTTCCATCCGTGACAAAAAATAGAGGGTTCCAGGTTAGGTCAAGAGGTTTTCTCACTATGGTAGGTTTCCTCCTAACGATGGAATAAAGATGATTAAGTGAGTCAGTAGCCCGTTAATGATCCAAGCGACAGTTAAAAAAAGGGGCGAATTATGATTTAGCAAACACTTAACTAAAACCTAATTTCTGGAAAAATAATGAACTTCTCATAGTTGAAAATAGGAGCAAACAAGCCAAGTTGATTTCGAGCTACCCAAAATCGGTTCAATAAAAACCTCAAAACTAGCCAAACATTATCTGTTCGAAGTTGTGTTGGGTCAAATATCTACTAAGGAAGATTGGAATCTTCTCAACCTCCTCAAGAAATTGGCTAAGTATGGACTACAAGCAAGCTTGGATCATCGAGCATGGTTTACTACCTCGAGCATGGTCTTCAGAGCCACTTTTGGTGAATTCTTCTAAGTTGTGAAGGCTTCGAGCAAGCTACACTTCTCCGAGCAAGAGTGTTCTTCTATCATGTACGGATTGCCAATCGAGCAAACGACTTGATCATTCAAGTTTTAGCCAAGTGATCCGAGCACAGGATGTTGGAGCATATTGCTGACGAGCATGGGTGCAATAAGAAGATGTCATGTTCTAAGTATAGACTTTGAGCATAGTTCAGTCCCCGAGCAAGATTCACATCCGGGCATGCTGAAGATTGCTGAATAAGTCAGAAGACAGGATTGAAGACATCAAGAAGAATATGCTTGCTCGATGGACAAGTTCGAGCAAAGCAAGGATTTGTCAAGAAGGATGAAGTGTGCTAGAGGAGAATATTTTCTATATGAAAATATTCTAAGTAAAGTAGGCTCGAAGACTGTCATCGAGCATACAGTGCATATAGAGTCTGCTCGAGCAAGACATGTCATGCTCGAAGACTCTGACACTTGTATTAATTATTTTTCGTTTATTATGTAATCATTAGGGATTCTAGAAGGAATGTCAGGGTCTATAAATAGGATCCTAGGTTTCCATTTAGGGCACGGAGTACGAGAAACATTCCAACGAATATTCATTTTGTCTCCTCGTACAGCCGCCGCCGCCTTCACGAAACCCTAGACACTCCTTTCACTGTTTCATTGAATGATGTATTAAATACAGTGAATCTTTGTCTTTGATATTGTTCTTACAGACTATACCTTATTGTTCGTTGTCGATTATCTCATACCTTCGTTCCCATCCGTTGAATATCCTGATTCCGTCGGGATATTCAATAGGCCTTTGGGTTTTTGAATATGTGTGTTCTTATCAACCTATTTAAGGTTTGCATCAGATTCTCGGTCCTAACAAGTGGTATCAGAGCTTTGGAAGCTCACTGAAGGCCACATGATAGAAGGTTTGTGATAAAGTTTGAAGCTTTACAAAGTTTTCGTCTATGAAAGCTTAGACTTGAGAAGATGGATGACCAAGAGGTATCAACAAACAAGATTCCAAGATTAATCAGAAAGAAAACTTCATCAAATGGAAAGTCCTATTTGAAGCTGCAGTCAACTACAACGACCCTGAGCTGTGGAACTCAATCCGGGATGGACAATACATTCCCTCCCTGGCAGCAAACAACAATGCCACCATTGAACTCAAAATGAAGAAACATGATGATAAGGCTCTGTCAATGCTGGAGTTAGGTCTCTCTTGGGAGATATTGACCAGTGTCAACCATCATAAAACGGCAAAGGAGATGTATGATGCTATTATTGACATGTTTGAGGGCAACATAGAGCTCAGAGACATCAAAAAGGACAGATTGAAACAATAGTTTGATCGATTTAAGTTCAAAGAAGGTGAACGACTAAAGTCAGTATTGCAGAGGTTAATGACCATAGTGAATGAAATCAAAACAACTGACTTACTGATTTTTGACTTTGAACTGAACAAGAAACTGCTATCTTCACTATCTGGAGAATGGTACACAGTCAGTAAATTCACTAAAGAGCAAACCAGTTTTCCCAACTTCAAGTTGGATGATGTGAAAGCATTTCTGAAGGCTGCTGAACATGAGATGATAGAAAACAATATGATAAGAGAAGAGAAGCCCAGCTTCCCAATGACAAATGCCTTAGTGGCATCTATGGGAAACCTCACTCTTAAGTCTAATCAACAACCAATTATGGAGGAACCAGTTGAAACAAGCTCAATGTGTGGAGGAAGTCAATCAAGATTTAATGTCCAAATGATTGAAGATGGCACTATTTTTGCAGCCAGTGGACACCCTCCCTACACACAAAACGTCATGGAACAGACTACCAAGTTTTATTCTCAATGTTCACTGATTCCTACCATGCCTTTGTGGCAAAGCATCTGATCGACACAAGTATAGTGTAAGAAGACCTTGAACAGATAGATGTGGATGATCTAGAAGATATGGACATAAAGTGACAAGCTGCAATGTTGGCAGTTAGAAGCAAAAGGCTATACAACGGGACTGGGAGATCATCTTTCTTAGGTCCCAATGACCGGATTGGATTTGACAAGTCTAAAGCTATCTGTTACAATTGCCAACAGCCTGGACATTTTGCCAGGGAATGTAACCAACCAAAACAGTTTGGTAATCAGGTGAATCAGAATCAGTTCTATCAGAACCAGAATCAGAATTACCAAGGAACTCATCAGGGAAATCAGATGGCTAATCAGAATCCATATCAGAACAAGAACAGACCCCAGCAACAACAGATGCATCCACAGAGAAACAATCAGCTTCAAATTCAGAGCAATCAGAACAGAGGAAACACAAATGCTATGAATCAGGCTAGAGACCAAGGAAATGTTGCGGTAACAATGGAGCCACAAGATGGAGAGTTTGACTAGAGCAACCATGCTGCTGAGATGGAAAAGGCACACGTTGCATTCATGGCTAAGATACAAGAGAGAGGAGATTCTTCAGGATCACAGGTACAATCTGAACTCTTTATTTCTGATCTTCTTTTAACTATTGATGAACTTAACATGGAGATTGGAAAGTGGAAATTTGAATGTGGAAGGAAAGAAGGTATTTTAAATGCTTTTGAAACAAGTGAAACCACATATGAAATTCAGATTAAGAGTTTAGAAGAAGATTGCATGCAAGCCTACATGATTCAATCCAGAATGACAGTTGAGATTGATGGGTTGAAGAAAATGTACACTAAAGAAAAACTCAAGAATTCAGAGTCATTGATTCAGATGGAATTTTTGAAGAACCTTGTATCAACCGACAACATAGTTGGGTATGTGGAGAAGATGAGTGAAGAAGAAAAATACAAAAAAGTGCCACCACCTTTCTGTGACAAATATCCTCTAAAAGTGGACAAATATAGAAGAAATGAATATCTTAAGCAGTTCAAGAGTGTATTTGAAGACAAGAAGGAGTTTGTGAAGAAGTATGAGAATGTGACTGTGAGTGAAGAGGGTGAGTTTGTTTTCAAGGAAAAAAACTGAATCAAAGGAAAGAGAAGTGGTAAAGTCTGCTGAAAAGAAGAAATGGAGTGAATACTCCAGTGAAGAAAGCACCTGTAGTTGCAGAAGTGACAGATCCTCAGATGACAAGAAGAAGCACAAGAAATCTACAAAGAAAAGGAACAGTGAGCAAATGCCAAAGCTACCAAAAACAACCCCTAAACTAAAGAAGCATTATGAAAAGATGAGGAGAGAACACAAGGTGTTTGACATATGTGAAAGACCTCAGCCAAAGAACAAAAGTGTTAAAACAGAAAGCTACATTTATAATCAGCATCCTCCCATTTACCCTGTGCTCTCCAACCATGAGCTTTTTGACATTGGGGATGCTGAATATGTACCAATGAGAAGGTATGTAGCTGATCAAGTAGCAAGTTCCTTAAGCCCTCAAACCAAATTGAATAAGATCACCTTTGTCAAGGAAAAGTATCCTCAAATACCTGATGTGATCAAGGCAATCAAGATGGACGTCACAAATTCTCTATGCCCTAAAACCTCCTTAGGTTTTGACGTCCCAAAGCCCAGTGACAGAATCAAGGACAAGCAACTGCTTGAAGATATGGGAAGCTTTGCAAGAGTGCGGTGCAAGAAGTGTGATGCCTATGGACATCACACTGATTCTTGTTGGATTATTGAAGAGACATTTGAAGTTCCTGACATTGTCAGTGGATTTGATATGAAAGGATACAAAGAAATGTATGAAAAGTACTTGAGTGGTGAGAAGAATTCATCTGATGATGAGGATTAGAGGCAAATATTGGAAAAGAAGTTTAAGTCAGTATTGAAAATTAGTGAAAAATCAAAAGCATCAGACAAAACCCAAGATGGAAAGAGGTCAAGTCCTAAAGGAAAATAAAAGTTGAGACCTGGAGTCCTGAATGGAGATGAAAAATTTCTCCTAAAACAAGGTTTTGGACCAAAAGGTTATCAATGGAAGACCAAGCAAGAGATGAACAACTGGAAAGACAGTGTGCTTGACAAGATTGAAGAAAGCATCAAGTCACCAGTTGAATATGAGTCTGATTCTGACGAATCATGTGAAACTATATATGAAGATCCAGTTCCAACTCCAGTTGAAGTTCAAAATGACTCTGACTTACAAACTGATCCAGTTTGTAGCTCAGACTGTAACTGATCTTTGTGTGTATTTGTGCAGGAACAATCCATGAATGGAAATGATATATGGTATATGAACAGTGGTTATTCCAGGCACATGACTTGTGATAGAGAAGCTCTTGTTAATTACGAAAGAAAGTATGAGGGACCAGTTGCCTTTGGGAGTGATGAAAATGGAGGAAAGATTGTTGGAAGAGGCACTCTTACCAACGGCAAAGTATCCTTTGAGAATGTGCTGCATGTTGAAGGACTACAATATAACTTACTTAGCATTTCTCAAGTCTGTGATAAAGGATACAACGTTGCTTTCAATGATGAACAGTGTTTGATTCTTAAACCTGAATTTGTTATCCCTCCAGAGATGATCATGATGATGGCTCCAAGAAACGGGAACCTCTATGAGTTGAGAATGAATACCGCAATTTCAAGAGGTGGTTCATGTTTTGTTTCCAAAGCCACTGAGAATGAAACAAAAATGTGGCATAGGAAAATGTGTCATATCAATCTCAAGAACATGAACAAGCTGGTGAAAGGTGAGCATGTTGTGGGACTTCCAACTAGAGAATTCAAACTGGAAGAAAAATGTTCCTCATGTCTCAAAGGAAAGCAACATAAGTCATCCCATAAGAACAAAATGATAAATTCAATTGATGAAGTGCTGGAACTACTTCACATGGATCTATTTAGTCCTGTAAGTGTTCCAAGCATTGGGAAGAAAAGATTCTGTTTAGTTATCACTGATGATTTTTCAAGATTTACATGTGTCTTTTTCATAGGAAGCAAGGATGAGACTCCAGAACTGATCAAGACTTATGTATTGAAAATGGAGAATCATCTTGAGAAGAGGGTGAAAATGATTAGAAGTGCCAATAGGTCAGAGTTCAAGAATGGATTGATGGAAGAATTGTGCACTTCTAAAGGGATCTTTCAACAGTATAGTACTCCAAGAACCCCTGAGCATAATGGTGTAGCAGAAAGAAGAAATAGAACATTAATTGAAGCTGCAAGGACCATGATAGCTGATGCAAACTTACCAGTGACTTTCTGGGCAGAAGCTATCAACACTGCTTGCTATGTGCAAAACAGGGTTCTTTTGAACAAGGCTCACAACAAGACTCCATATGAGATTATCTTCAAAAGAAAACCTTATGTGAAGTTCTTGAAACCTTTTGGTTGTAAATGTTCACTACTGAATACAAGAGATTATCTAAACAAGTTTTAATCTAAATCTTTGGAGTGTTTCTTTATGGGATATTCTACTCAATCAAAGGCATATAGAGTGTATGTTAAAGAGCACATGGTGGTCATTGAGTCCTCTGACATAATCTTCAATGAAAATCACTTTAACAATGTAGATGGACCTAGATGGTTGTTTGACTTGGAAAAGATGATCAAATCATTCAAAATCTACAATGAAGATTTGGATGACAGCATGTTCAGGACAAGCATTAAAGAGAAAGGAAAGCAAAAGCAAATTGACCTGGACAAGCTGTGGTCAACTGTTGCCTTAGAAGAAAAAGGATTCAACTTTGAAAGAGGAAATAGCAGACCAAGTGAGATGGAAGTAACTGATCAAGAAACTGAAATTGAAGTATCAAATGAAGGCCCAAGTCAAATAGAAAGTGAACCATTGCAGAGTCAACAGCAGGGTCAACCTGAGGAGACAGATAGATTTGAAAACAGATTTCAGTCACTATTTAATTCTCTTCAGATTGGAATTAATGAAGTATCATCCTCTGCAAACACTCTCAACCAAATGGCCACTGAAGCTAAAGAGGCTCTTCAATATAACACAACTGATGTGGATATGATAAACCTTGAATCAGAAGTGACAGCAAATCAGATTGTTCAAACCACTTCTATTGAAAGAAATCATCCTATAGAAAACATTATTGGTGACTAGCATGAAAGAGTGACAAGAAGTTCTTCTGAAAAAGCAAGCATATGTCTTTATGCATGTTTTCTATCCCAAGTTGAACCAAAGAACATCAATCAAGCTTTAAAAGACAACAGCTGGGTGGAAGCCATGCAGGAACAGTTAGCACAATTCAGAGACTTACATGTTTGGGATTTGATTGAAAACCTAGAGGAAAAATATGCAATTGGTACCAAATGGGTTTTCAGGAATAAAAAGGATGAAAGAGGGTTTGTCATCAAGAACAAAGCAAGGATGGTGGCTCTAGGGTGCTTACAAGAAGAATGAGTAGACTTTGAAGAAATTTTTGCCCCTGTTGCAAGACTAGAAGCCATCATAATCTTCCTAGCATATGCAGCATCCATGAACATCAAAGTCTATCAATTGGATGTCAAGTCTGCATTTCTGAATGGGAAGATTGATGAAGAAGTTTATGTGACACAACCACCTGGATTTGAAGATCCAATCCATCCTAACAAGGTGTACAAGCTAAGTAAAGCATTGTATGGATTACATCTAGCTCCTAGAGCTTGGTATGATGAGCTGTCAAATCACCTGTTGGATAATGGTTTCTGCCGTGGAGCTATAGACAAGACTCTGTTTTACAAGAAATGGAAGAAAGATCTACTGCTTGTACAAGTGTATGTTGATGACATCATTTTTGGTTCAACAAATGAACAGATGTGTAAAGACTTTGAACAAGTGATGAAGTCAAAATACAAAATGAGTTCTATGGGTGAAATGAACTTCTTCCTTGGACTACAAGTACAGCAGAAAGCAGATGGTATCTTCATAAATCAGCCAAAGTATGTTCAAGAAATTCTCAACAAATTCAAGTGCCAGGATTACAAGACAGTGCCACACAAATGGACACACATGAGAAGATGGTACCTGATGAGAAGGGGGAGCCAGTGGACCGGCATGAGTATAGAGCCAAGATAGGATCATTGATGTATCTGACAGCGTCTAAGCCAGATATTATGTTTGCTGTGTGTGTCTGTGCAAGATTTCAAGCTAATCCAAAAGTCTCCCACACGTTGGCAGTGAAGAGGATATTCAAATATCTTAAAGGAAAACCAAACTTAGGAATTTGGTACCCAAAGAACCCCTCTTTTGACTTGATGGCCTATACAGACAGTGATTATGATGGTTGCAACATGAGTAGGAAATCAACTTTAGGAGGATGCCGGCTTCTTAGAAACAGGCTGGTGTCTTGGCAATGCAAGAAGCAGACTACAGTGTCCATCTCAACTGCTGAAGCTGAGTACATTGCTGCATCTGCCTGCTGTGCACAGGTTTTATGGATCCAAAATCAACTGTTGGATTATGGTCTGAATTTCTTACTCACTCCTATTTTGATTGATAATACTGCTGCCATGTTTATTGTCAAAAATCCAGTACAACACTCTAAGACTAAGCACATTGAAATTAGGCATCACTTTATTAGGGACTGTAGTGAAAAATGCTTAATAGAAATGAAAAGGGTAGATACATCTGATAACTTGGCTGAGCTGTTCACCAAACCTTTAGATAAAACCAGGTTTCATTTTCTATTAAAATGCCTAGGTATGATAAATGCTAAAGAAATTTGATTGATGATGTGTGCTTAAGTGGGTTACTTACTGACTATCAATTTGATACTCACTATGATTGATTGCATGATTTGTTGAAATATACTTAACTGACTATCCTGAGTGTACAATCATGCTTGTTAATTCGTATGTGTGAAATATGACATTTGATGACTACTCATGATTTGAGTAATTGAATGTGTGCTTACTTGATCTATCTTATTGTTTTTAAGTGCTCCGAGCATGAATCTGTGCTTGAAATTACTTTTGTTGCTCTACGAGCACAAGCAATATGAATTGAACATCTTCCAAGTATATCGAGCACAGATTTCATGATTCTAATGTTCGAGCATAGATATATGTCTTGAAAAACTTCTTAAGTATTTCAAGCACATGTGTGGGTTGCTCGAGCAAAAAGAGTAAGTCTTGAACTTTAATGAAGTCCATCGAGCACACGCTTTGAAATGATAAACTCCAAGTTTACTCGATAGGATACTTGTGTGCTCAAGTGAAAGTTTACTCAAAATTGTATGAGTTTGCAACTTATGTGAATGTTGAATGTTGTTTGTGAGTCATATGTCCATAAACGATAAATTGTTTTTCAAAATCAAGCATCAAAACGAATTTTCAAGGAAAGTGAATTTGTTAAAACAATTCTCAAGTTTTTGATTTCACAAACAAGTTTTAGGTGATCTCATAAGAGAAATGATAATACTATACAAGCTTTGCAGAAGCTTAAAATGTTATTAAATGGAGTTTGAATCCAACATTTGGGAAATGATAGTATATTGTTTAATCTCCTAACCCATGAATTATAGGCTTAAAGGACTTTTGCTCAGCTTCTTGACAATCTGTATGGTATCTTCTCATGAGTGTAGTGACATAAGTGATACAAATATAATGATCATGCTAAGTCTGACGTGGTGACACATTTGAAGATCAAGGTATGTTTCCTTACATATCTCTCCGAATGATGGGCAGAAAGGTAATTATCCAGTCATACACGAGTCCGTTGATGTTTTGGTCTCACAAAACTATTTTACGAAGTATTTGAGCTGCTATAAAAATATTGCTATGTAATATCTTAAATATATATATAGGGGAGGGATATTTTGAGAACCATGTTGAGTTTTAAGAACTTAAAAACTCAATTCTTGGCCACACATTTAATTAAATGGATTAGAATATGTGGTATTAAATTTGACCAAAAAGTCAAAGTAGGAGAGAGAATAAAGATGTAAGTGATTATACTAACTTTTACGTCCGTTACACATGTGTAAAAAGTCGACTCGATGCGTAAAAAATTATGTAATTTTTTATACGTATATGTAACCTACATATATTACGCATGTGTAAAAAAAATTCGAAAAAAAAAATCTTTACGTTGAGTTCTTTCGAGTTCTTAAAACTCAAAGGGGTTCTTATTTGAAATATCCACTATATATATATATATATATATATATATATATATATATATATATTGCTACAAGAAAATAATTGTATAATAAATTAGTTAGAATATATCAAGACTTAAAGGGGCACCAATGGAACTACAAGGGTGGGGCATACAAATAAGTCCTAAACACCCTGAATATAAGGCATGTAAGACCGGATGGCAAGTAAGTCCAACGTTCAACCTTGAAGTCTGATATTTATTAATATATATATATATATATATATATAGGGAGAGGATCAAGCGAAAACTTAAAAACTCCTAAAGAATTATTTTTAATTAAAAATAAAAAAATATTTTCAAAATTCTATTTTAGCCATTATTCTTATATTTTCTTATATTTCACTCGAAAAATATAAAAAAAATAAAAAAACCCGCTGTAATGCACATACGTATTACTGTGCGATACCGTTGTATTACACATGTGTATTACTATGTATTTTTTAGTTTGGTAGTGTTTTATTGCATATATTCAATATTTGTGTATTGTATATGTGTAGTATTATATGGAAAAAAAATAATAATAAAATAAAAGTCGATGTGGTGCACATGTGCGTTAATGTTGTAGTACACTTACGTACTAATGTGTATTCGATGTGTGTATTAGTCTTATATTGCATATATACAATAGTGTGTATCAAATATGTGCAATAGTGTTGTATTCTATGCAATACAAACACTTTTGCATATATGCAATGCACACTATTACACATACGCACTATACCGACAAGTTTTTTTTTGAACCAATAACAACATATAAGAATAATGGAAAAAAAAGAAACTTCGAAAAAAAAAATTAAAAATAGTTTTTTAGAAGTTTTTAGGAGTTTTTAAGTATTCTCTTTAAGAGGAGTTTTCACTAGAAACCACCCCTATATATATATATATATATATAACATCTGCTCAAAGTATCAAAAATATTTTTAACCAAGGCATCAGGGGGTTGAAGTCAAATTGGTGTGATTGGAGAAAGCTAATTAAGCCTTGAGAAGAGATTAGGAACAACCTGAAGTCCAAAAAGTGACCATTCTACCTTAAGCAATTAATTGAAATCTAAGTATATCACAAAAGGTCATAAGAATCATGCTAAGTGCTACTACCCAATGTCAACCTGACTTAAGTTATAAGAACGCCGACAATGAAATGGTGTGAAAGTTATTGAACAATCTAATCCCATGTTGAGATCTCTCTAAAAATGATTTGAAAAGAATTTTGACTGAATTTTGATCTCTTATTCACCTTAAATTTGTGCTTAAGTTGCAACAATGATTTAAAATGATTTATCTTCTGAATTTAAGAAAGGTTTGAGTGTGGTATCTGTTTAGTCTGTTGGACAGATGATGGTTTGTCTTTGTAATGAAATCTGATTTGATCTAAGTGATTTCGAGTATGTTCTAGGAGTTAGAATGTGCTTCTAGCTTACCTTTTACTTGCATGTGTTATTTGTTGCTCTTTGAGCATAATGATATGCTTTGAAAGCTTTTATAAGTATTTCGAGCATAGATATCTCATATGTTGCTCTTCGAGCACAGTGATATGCTTTGAAGGCTTTTAAAAGTGTTTCGAGCATAGATGTCTCATTAGATTGCTGATGTTAAGAGTAGCCGAGCATGCATGTACTTCACGAGCATATATGTCGCCATGATAAATCTGTTATGTTTCTGAGTGTTGTCGAGCATGCATATACTCTTTGAGCATAGGTGTTCACAGGAAATTCTGTTATGTTCGAGTAAGAGTTAAATTGATTCCATTGAATGTGTTTCGAGTATGAATGTTTGACTGAATATTTATTTTAACTACTTCGAGCACAAGAGATGGTAATTCTGATTGAAATTTGTTTTAAGTACTTTCGAGTAAGCTAAACATCACGAACATACTGACTTGCTTATTTGAGTTGTGGCTAAGTACTTAATGATCTCGAGTATGATCAAATACTCGAGCATGTGTGACTTCTCTTTGTTTATTAAACTGAAACTTGGTTAAGGTTTTCGAGCATGAGTGTATTCGAGCACAATAGTGAATTTTTCTAGAAGATCTTAAGAACCTAAGGTCTTTACTCGAGTATACTAATTTTCTAGCAGAACATAAATGAATATTTTTAACTTAACAAATTTTATTGTACGTCGAGCATGTACTAAGATAAGCCCTCGAGTACAGTGGGAGATAACTGCTTATTTGGTTGTATTCTCGAGCAAGGGTGGTACACTTAATTTGAATTAAATGACAGCTGCCGTGCACTAGACGACAAAACGGTACCGTACCATCCAAACGTTAGGTATAAAAGGGGGACTTAGAAACTTTTTCAACAATTTTTGTTTCCCTCTTTCAACCTCAAACAAAAACTCTCTTGCTCGTGTATCTCCCGCTCACTCGGAAATCTTATTTGCGCTCGATACTCTTTCGAACTTAGTTATTAGCTTTGTTTCGACCTTGGTAAGATATCGTTTATCGTTATCGTCACCCTAAGTTTCGAAATTAGGGTTTCTATTGTCAATTTACTGATTGTTTACTTGATTTGTCTAGGTACGCATATGACTACGGAACAGGTTACTGAAGACGATTTTCTTCTTTAACTAACTCGCGACCGTTGATTCTGAGTTTTGTGTACTGACTATTCTTTTATTTTGCAGAACTGATGGCAATGAAATTCGAAAAGCGACACAATATGTGTGCCCGGTTGGAGGTGGACGATGAAAATAGGGAGTTGGAGCTCATCATCAACTTTCTACACAACTCCAATCTACGGGTGGCATTAACAGAAAACCCAACCATATGCAGGAATCACATCACAGATTTCTAGGGCTCAGCTACCTATGTCAATGACATCAATGGGAAGAGAATTGAAGCCTCTGTCCTAAATCATGATATTGAAGTTATTGAAGCATCAATAAGAGAGGCACTGCAATTGAATGACAATCATGAAGTGTTGTCTTTGTATACGGTCCCAAGACTTACGCGAATATTTCAAGAAACAATGGGATATCAAGGAGGTGTAGATGAAGGCCAGTTTCAGAAAGGAAGCTTTCCTTTGATATACCGATTCTTAGTACATCATGTGATCCAGTCCTTATCTCCTAGACGAGGCACTTGGACTTTGCTAAGCCGAGAGCTTGCTACCATGACAGCAGCTATCTTATACCAACAACCATTCAATTTTTCAAGATTTATTTTTAATGGTTTGGTGTCCAATGCTGAATAGGGGGTAAATCAGAGATTTCTTATGTACCCAAGATTCCTTCAGATCCTCATAAATAGGTCTCTGCAGAATCATTAATTAACAGGAGCAATTCTTAGACTGCAGGACCCAAACATCTGTCAAAGGATGAAAGATGCAATGAGCAAATTCAATGATAATGTAGAATGGGACATACTCCCTTGGCTGCTTGTTTCGGAGTTAGGAGCAATTGATGTACCTAACACTCCTGGTAATAGTGAAGATGATGAACAAGAGAATGGGGGTGATGGTGCACCTGATGATGATGATTAGGGTGATACAAATGATGGTGCTAATAATGAACTTATTGTTGAACCACAAGTTGGAGATATGATCAATCCGCCTATCATTGAACCAGTTGTGCCAGAGGAGGAAAATGTTGAAGTAATGGACCATGAAGTTGAAGTAAATGAACTTGTCATTGATCCAGTTGGGAAAGAGATATTAATATTTGCAGGTCCTGGACCAGATGTTCATATGGAAATTCCAGAGGATGATTGTAGACCAGCAAATGAGGTTACTGAACCAGTGGTTGGAACAGGTGAAAAAGCAAATGATTAAATAGATAATGATGTTTTCATTGCAAATGTGGCCTCAAACATAACTGAAACGATTCAGAAGATTACACCGCTAGACTCACCAGACCCTGTAGACGATAAAGATGATACATCCTCCTTTGAATTTGAACCAGCCCATGAAACAATTCAGTCATCTCCTGACACATCTGATCCAATCAATTCAGACCCTGAACCAATTCAAGAGACACAAGTTCCAACACCACCTAAATCTCTTATACAAGAACCAATCATCTCCTCACCACCCTTGTCACCACCAACCTCACCTCTAAAAGAGCCTATACCTACTGAATCCATTCATACTTCCCAAACCATCCCTAAAGAACCTGAATCCTACAAACTACCCTCACCAGAAACCTCCTCACCCGAACCATTCTCAGAACCAGATTTTAAACCCACTCAAGAGACCCCAACTTCAAGTCCTAATGTCTACAGTCTTATATCTGAAAATGCAGAATTGGAATTTGAAAGTATTATGTTGAAAGAGAAAAATGCGTTTCTGGAAATAAGGAACAAAGCACTTGAGACTGCCCTGCAACAGGCTCTATTGAAAATACAAACCCTGGAGCACTCTGAGGTTGAGAAGACCTCAGATACACCAAAACAGGGGGAGAATACTGAAGAGGCTAGTGGCTTGAAACTAATTGAAAACATATATGCCAGTTCAAGTGATGAAACTGCAGAAGCTGGAACTTCAGATGCTCTAAAGATGATAAATGAAGAGTATGAGGGAGATGCTAGAGATGAGGGGAAGTCGGAAGAGGAAGTGAATGATGCTGGAGAAGAGACCCCTGATCAAATTGCTAAAAGAACATTAAGAGGCAAAGGGGTGGATCTAACAGATGCAGACCTTCATCCAAAAGCTACTCATAAAGTAGTATCTGGTGATGAAATTTGGAGAAAGGTGATCAAATGGATAAAGACATAGCTGAAGTGGAATCTGTAAAAACAATCATGAAACTCATATATGAAGAAATGGACACAATGACTATAGATCATGAAGATGAAGAGGAAGTTCCTCAAGAGGTGCTAGAGGCATTGATTGATGTAAAGAAGAAGGAGGAAGAGAAAGAAAGGCTGCAAAGGCTAGCTGATGAGGCCGTAGGGGCTGCTATGGAGGAGCTCAAAAAGAAACAAGTTGAAAAACAAACTCCATTAGCACCAGAAGAAGTCGAGCCCAAGCAAGCACAGACTGAATCCGAGCATGAAACTGAACAACCAAAATTGCAAGAGCTCGGAGTGGTTCCAATAAATCCAGAAGCAAGTGAAGAAGAAATGATAGAACTTTCATATGGATCTGTTGTCAAGATAGTTGTTTTGAAGACTCTGACGGAAATTCTGAAAACTCCTGAAAGACATGCTCCTGAAGTTGTGTCAGCTGCTAAAAAGACTCGAAAGGAATTTGAACAAAGAAGCAGTAATGCACAAACCGAAAACATACCAGAACCAAGAGTTGAAGAAGTGGTTGAGACTAAAGAGCCAATAATCAATGAGGTCGTTGATGATGACACTCAAGACAAAGATCCTAGAATTGAAGAGATCATTAATGTTGAACAGGGCAGTGTGAATAAAGAGTCCATAATGACTAATCCAGTAATCAATGAGCAAGAGACTGAGGCTAAAGGGGATATGAAAAGAAAAGAAACATCTGATTTGGAGATCCCCCAAGCCAAAAGATAAAAGACAGTCGAAAAGTTCTACAAAAGAAGGCAAAACACCAAGTTGGTGTTTGAGTCACTAATTGCTCAAACTAAAGAACCAATGATTGAGGCCTTACACAACTTGGATGAACACTTGGAAGTCGAAGAAGATGAAGAAAAGGCAAAGGCAAAAGAAAAAGAAGATGAATATATAGCCTACCTATTTGAGCCTCAACTATGATTTGAAATACCTACAGAGGATGTCCAAAGAGAATATTACACAAGAAGCTGAGGGCTGGAGGAAGAGAGAGTCTAAAAGACATTTTATGTTGAAAGCTGGACAGAGACCTGAATTTCTAAATCTGCAATCCTTCAACACATTAGACCAAATGTATAAGAATGCGCTGGTAGATGATGTGGCAAACTATGTTAAGAAGGTGAGCCAGAGAAAAGAGAAGAACGAGAAGGTGTTAAAAGAATCTGACAGTAGTAAGAGAAGAATTGAAAAGAAAGTCGAAGATGAGACAGAGTATGAGGTGTTGAAGAGCAAGCACAAAGACATAAAATTTCTTCAACTACATGGATACAACTACAACTCTCTGATTAATCTTTCTCTTGAAGAATTGAAGAAGAAAGTACAAATGGTCAAAGACTCACATAAGGATAAAAAATGCTCTGTTGACTGTGAAAGGGAAAGAAAATTGAAGATGCAGATGCAAAAAGAGAAGGAAGAGGCTGAAAAGAGAGACAGAAGTGAGAAAATGGTTTGAAGACCCTCAAAGAGTGCAAACATTATAGGATATTGTGATGGACAAGGGAATGGCTGAAGAGCAATTTGATAGCATGCCTCATGATCAACTACTTGATATATATCATAGAGAACAAAGGCTACATGAAGAAACTCAAAGAAAAATTTTGGAGGATAGGAGGAGGATGGAAGAAGAAGTACGAGCTGAAATGATGAGTGCTCTACACAGAAGAGGTGCCAATATGGGAAGATTAATGATGCAGACTGATGAAACCATCAGGCAATGGTTTGAAGATTCAGAGAAAGAGCCAGCCAAGAAGAATACTCCAATAAGCTCAAGCAGAATTGCTATAAGGTCTGAGATTATGAGGCCTGAACCAAAGAACTTGAACTTGCCCACACATCTTTACTTTTAACAGACGATCAAAGACCTTAAGAGTTGTGACTGAAGATAATGAAGAGAGTTTGATAATCTTTAGAGATGACCTGAGAAATTTTTCAAAAGAGCAATTGCGAAAAATGGCCCAGTTGGATCTATATGATAATCAACACAGAAACCAATTGACTGGCCAACAAAGGAATGACCTATCAAAATTTTTAAAAGAACAAGCTGAAAAAGGTTTTCCATTCCTTAATCAGAAAAAGAGAGAGATTCACAATGAAGCTGAGAAAGAAAGAAGAAGAAAAAGGGTCAGTGAAGTGCACATCTCCGAAATGCCACTTTAGAAGTCTAAAAGAAGTAAAACTTACCAAGCCAGCAGCTCTAGCACTAAAAGACAAACTTTGAAGGAATGCTTGGCCGTGAGAAGGGAGATGATGGATCCAAACTCGCAAGTACAACAAAATGGAAGAATAGCTCATCTCACCTACAACCGAAACAGAGACTCAGTGTCACTGAGAAATGCATCAGGAGGAACTATTGCAGTGGTTGAGTATGATGATGATCTACACTTCATACACATCCAAGACTTACAACACATTATTGATGCGGAGTTCCCACTTGATTCTGAAGATGGAGTAGAGCTGGAGATGTTCAAGCAAAAGGCTGCCTTCGTAAAACTCATAAAGGAAAAAGCAGCTGAAAGGCGCCAGGGTAGAAGATAGCAGGATGAAGCTAAAGGATGATAAATTTTATTTCTGCTTATCTTTGTTTTGTTTGTCATTATGTATTTTGAACAAATATTTGAATTTGATGTGTAATGCCTAAATGGCAGAATTCCCTTATGTAAGGTAATGATGTTTGTGTTTAAAATGACTATCTTAAGAATTTGATGTTGGACTCGGTATGCCTAAGACACATATTATTATTGATGTGGCTAGTACGTCATGATCCAAGTCGGGTCATACCTAATAACAAGCTAGACAAACACCAATAATATTTGTTTATATATGATATGATCATAACAAATAAATATTAACATTTGAGTCATTTGGAAAGGGGTTTCTAAATACAATGTACTTGTGAAATAAATAAATCATATGGATGATTTATACTTTGAGAGATAGCCTTCCATAATGTTATTTAAGATGGTTAAATAACAATATGTGAAAAAACATTACCTTGCATGTTACATGTAATGTGTTATATTTATAATGGTATAAGTTATAACATATATGTGTATACTTTAAGAGATAGCCTTCCATAATGTTATATTTGACTAGGAACATTATCTCCATTTCTTTGTTAAGACAATGTGGTTTTGATTTAATGTTTGTAGACAATGGTATTTGTGTTTTCATGGATAATGTCTTTTATTTTAAAGCAATGCCGTCTAATGGCATTTATGAATTTTTTCAGCGCTGATCGCAGCCAGAAACCCCCTGCTCGAATTTTTTCTGTCCAGCCAAGTTTGATCCGTAAAAACTTCAATTCAAGGTCGTTTTTATGATTCCCCGTGTCTTTTACACCTTAATTGATCATATTAACGCGCTTATTGGTCGTTAAGGTCGAGTTTTGATGATAACAGTTTGCTGACAGATTCATATACGTTTATTGTAGGATCTGTAACTTGATGATAATCCATTGTTTTTGATCGATTCTTGAATCCATGATGTTCTACTTTGAGTCTAGTTTCCAGAAAGGTATAATACGTAATTTTTAGACGAGATTTGAATGGTTTTTATGAATTTATAAAATTGAGTATCAAAGCTGATGCGGGATGACGGATTCTGGTCTGTCTTCCTGAGATCATAACCTTTTTTCGACAGCTCCAAATTGGTTGGTTCCACTTCTGTAAGTTAGTATTTTGAGTTAGAAATCAAACCCAATTGGAATCGTTTAATTTGGTTTGGTAATGAATTTTATAAAAATAAATCCATTTTGTTGCGCACTGAAATAGCTGCACGTACCTTGCTGTGTTGGAGGAATTTTTATAATTTTTGTGTCCAATAGAAAAATATAATAAAAATATTTTTAAAAACCTAAGACATTTATTAAAGTCTGATAAAAATTTAATAATTTATTTCAAAGGTTATCCTATGTAATTAAATGCATCTTCGCATGCTAAAATCTACACGTTTTACTCGTTATTGATCGATAAGTTCGTTTTAGGCTTAATCGGTGGATGTTCAATTGTGTTCTTGTCGGGGCTGTTTGAAATGAGTTTTTTCACCACAATATTCCTAGGTATGTCCCGTATATCATACTTAAAGATCATGTTCATAGGTGTTCGTTAAGTTGATCAACTAGTTGTAGTTTGATTGTTATGTTCGGTTGTCTAGAATTGTAGTTTGGCGCGTTTAACGTGAGGGTTGAAGTGATTAACGACCAATTCAGCTCGGGGAAACTTGGTGTGATGTACGGGCTGTTTAAAATTCATTTTTATAAGTTATGGGGCTGAATTGGTTGTCGGTTACTCCAACGGTCGGTACAACGCGCAATTGTGTTTATTGAATAGTTGGTGCGTTGTACTTGCGGGTTACCGACCCATTTGACTCGTGTGGCGTCGTGTGGACTTGTTGGCTGTGATTTTATCATAATGGGTCCACACGGGGCTGAGTTGGATGTTAACGGCCTAAACGACTCCTAAATGCACGTGTTAGTGTCACCTAGTGCTCCCGGGGGCAAATTGGGAATTCTTTATTCCCGGGAGTACCTAAGGGTCGTTTTGGTGAATGTGAGACCTCGGGGGCTGTTGTGATTAAGTTTGATAAGGTCGAGGGTTTAGGTAACTCGAACCATGTTAGAACGTCTCGTAGGATAAACGAGTCATCTTGATGTCATTAGTATTAATTGAATGTAAACCGACAGGTGTTTGAGTATTGAGATTTCTTAGGGATTCTCTAGCTCGTGGTGAATCCGCGTCTTGTGTCAGGTGAGTTCTTGATGCCCCGTTAAACTCTTTTAAGTTTTGTGCTAGCATGCACACCTAAACGATTTTGCTTGATAAAATGTTTTAAACTATTTTGCATAGGCTTGCGAGTATTGGTAGGCCTTGGAATGTTATAGAATGTGTGTATACATATATATATATATATATATATATATATTTTAGAATGGTCAATATTTGGCGAATGTTGTAGTCGTCTCGACTACTGAATGTTGCGTATGCCTACTTTGTGTTTGCATGCGCTGAATGTTACGTGTTTGGGTTGTACGTTTTCTCGGCCCTGAATGTTATTATTGAATGTTATATATATATATATTTATATATATAGGAATGTACGTATAGAAATGTTCATACGTAAGGATGATTATTTATTGAATGTGATGACCTAACTGATGTAATTCCGTTTACAGTTTTAAAACCGTTGGAATGATTATTAAGACTTTTGTTACTTATTTAAAACTTGAACTCACTCAGCTCAAGCTGACTTTGTGTGCATGTTAGTGTGAGTTTCAGGTTAAGAAGAGGATGCCTTATCGCTTGGACGTGCACGAAGCTACTTGGACGGTGAAGGGCATACGGGATTTGAAGATTTTATTATTAAACATTTATTTTTAATTTTTTTTATTAAAGATAATTATGTTGGTTTTGGGCAAAATTCCCGGGTTTGGGAACTTATTTTGTTATTTACGTTTTTCACCGAATTATACTCTGTGATGCTTATTTTAATGAAAAGAATTGTTTTTAAGTTTAATTATTTTTACGAGTGTTTTGAATGATTACCAACTGTGGGGTTCCAGGGGTTCGGGGCCTTACAAGTTGGTATCAGAGCCATGGTTCGAGGGATCCGAGCATCCCCGAATGCTTGGACTCGAACTGTAAGAAAAGAGACCAGTATGCCCACCGCGAGTAGCTGCACGGCAATAGGTAACTTTAAATTATTTAGTCATTACTTTAAATTTAAGATTTCCAGTATGTGATTAATTGTTAAGTGTAGATAGAATGCTAATGTGGTTAGGGACAGGGGGTGCTTAGAACGGGCCGGTGGAGTAAACGACTAATAACACATGATCAACATTATTAGCAGTTTACCCTTACCTTCCATGTTTTAAATACCACTTGTGTCTGACTATGTTAGGGTTCCATCTTTGTAGGGATAGGATTTGGCTAACTCTCGAGTCGTTAGTGTTAAAGTTTATCTTATTCCCTAACTTCTCCTGTTCGTTTCCCATCCTCTCGAACGCTTTGCGCTTAATGGTTTAGCTGAGGCGTAGCATACTATCACCCTGGGTTCCTTGGTACTTGACCGCTTAAATTCCTCGATCCTTCAAGAATGTATGAGCAACTGTTTAGCTAAGTAGGAGCGTGATGTTATCCTAGATACCTTTCTACTTGATGAATTACCGGCGTCAATCTTATTTGATTCGGGCGCTAGTAGAAGTTTTGTGTCTACTGCTTTCTGTTCCTTGTTGAATAAATCACCCGAGCGCGTAGTCGATGTGTTTGAGGTTGAGGTCGCCGTAGGAAAATCTGTTTCCGTGTCTAGGGATACCATCGGTGATGTTGCTATCGTTCGGGATTTCCCGGATGTATATCCAGATGATTTGTCAGATGCGCCGCCGAACCGCGAGGTCGAGTTCCAGATAGACCTTATGCCGCGAGCAAAACCCGTTGCTCGAGCCCTTTACTGTCTAGCACCGAATGAGATGAAAGAACTTATGGCCCAGTTGGAAGACTTGCTCGACAAGGGCTTCATTCGACCGAGCATCTCACCCTGGGGTGCCCTGGTCCTGTTCGTTAAGAAGAAGGACGGTAGCATGTGAATGTGCATTGACTACCGTGAATTGAATAAGCTCACAGTTAAAATCGGTACCCTCTCCCGAGGATCGACGACTTATTTGATCAGCTCCAAGGAGCTAGTTGGTTCTCGAAGATCGACCTTAGGTCCGGGTATCATCAGCTGAAAATTCGGGAGGAGGATATTCCTAAGACCGCCTTCCGCACCCGTTATGGACATTATGAGTTACTCGTGATGTCTTTCGGTTTGAACAACGCACCGGCTGCGTTCATGGATCTTATGAACCGGGTGTGTAGACAGATGCTCGATCGCTCTGTTATTGTATTCATCGACGACATTCTTGTTTATTCCAAAAGCGAATCCGATCAAGCCGGTCATCTCTCGGATGTTTTGGAAGCTCTACGAAAGAGCAAGTTGTATGCAAAATTTTCTAAGTGTTCCTATTGGTTACGCGAGGTTCAGTTCTTGGGTCATGTTATTAACCCGAGTGGTATTTTGGTTGACCCTGCAAAGGTGGAAGACATAAACGAATGGGAATCTCCTAAGTCTCCATCCGAAATCCGTAGCTTTCAGGGCTTGGCGGGTTATTACCGTCGCTTTATTCCTGATTTTTCGAAAATCGCTTCGTCGCTGACCAAGTTGACTAAGAAGAGTGTTAAGTTCGTTTGGAGTACTGAGCAAGAGGAGGCTTTTCTGGAATTGAAGAACAGGTTGACGCATGCACCGATTTTAGCTCTACCTGATGGCACCGATGATCTGGTGGTTTATTCTGATGCCTCTTATCAGGGGCTTGGGTGTATTTTGATGTAGCGAGGTCGAGTCATCGCTTATGCCTCATGGCAGTTGAAGCCTCATGAGGCGAATTATCCTACCCACGATTTGGAGCTGGCGGCGGTGGTGTTTGCGCTTAAGTTGTGGAGATATTAATTTTACGGTGTTCCTTGCGTTATCTATACCGATCATAAGAGTTTAAAGTATTTCTTCGAACAAAAGGAACTGAATATGCGCCAGCATCGATGGTTGGAGTTGATTAAGGATTATGATTTGGAGATTATGTACCATCCAGGTAAGGCTAACGTGGTGGCTGACACGTTGAGCCGGAAGGAGAGACCGAAGCTGATTCGTGTAAAATCTTACCAGCTTATCCTTAAACCCGATATTTTAAAGCAAATAGCCAGCGTTCATATTGTGGCTTTGCAGGTGGAATGGATTATGTCAGAACGTGTTTGGGGTAAGGAAAATTGTTGGAAGACGTCGGGGACGGGGTGAAGGATAAGGATGGTCGTTTATGGGTACCGAAGTATGGGGGATTCGGAGATAAAATTTTGGATGAGGCACACAAGTCGCGCTATTCTATTCACCCGGGCGCGACCAAGATGTACCAAGACCTAAAGAAGAATTATTGGTGGCCTGCGATGAAGTTTGAGGTGGCTCAGTATGTGAGTAAGTGTTTGACGTGTCTACAAGTTAAGGCCGAGCATCAAAAGCCGTTCGGGAAGCTTCAAACTTTAGAAATACCTGAGTGGAAGTGGGATCATCTTACTATAGATTTTGTGACTAAATTTCCTCGTACTCCTAAGGGTAGTTATGACACCATTTGGGTAATTGTTGATAGATTGACCAAGAGCGCTCATTTCTTGCCGATCCGAGAGACTTTTAATTCCGAGCAGTTGGCCGATGTGTTTATTCGTGAGATCGTTTCTAGGCACGGGGTGCCGGTATCTATTGTTTCAGATAAGGATACGCGTTTTACCTCCAGATTTTGGAAAAAGTTTCACGAGGAGATGGGTACCAAATTTCTCATCAGTACTGCCTATCACTCGCAGTCGGATGGTCAATCCGAGAGGACCATTCAGACTCTTGAGGATATGTTGCGGGCCTGTGTAATCAATTTTGGTGGTAGTTGGGATCGTCACTTACCGTTGGTAGAGTTCTCGTATAATAACAGTTATCACGCCACGATTGGGATGCCACCGTTTGAGATGTTGTATGGTAGAAGGTGTAGGACTCCAGTTTGTTGGGGTTCCATTGGACAGAAACAGTTGGGTAGTTTGGAGGTAGTTGAGGCTACGACTGAGAAGCTCGATAAAATTAAGGCGTTTATGAAGGCCGCTCAGGATCGTCAAAAGTCCTATGCGGAGAAAAGGCGAAGGCCTATTGTGTTCGAGGCTGGGGATCGGGTTATGTTAAGAGTTTCTCCCTGGAAGGGCATTATTCGTTTTCGTAAAAGGGGAAAGCTCAATCCAAGGTTTATTGGTCCGTTCCGTATTTTGGCCCGAGTTGGTGAGGTAGCTTATAGGCTGGAATTGCCCGAGGAGCTCGCGGGGATTCATCCTACGTTTCACATGTCCCATATGAGGAAATGCTTAGCGGATGAAGAAGCCCATGTGCCTCCTGATGATATTGAGCTCGATAGTAAGTTGAACTACGTTGAGCAACCGATTGCTATTCTTGACCGTCAAGAGAGGCATATGAGGAATAAGGTGGTTAGGCAGGTAAAGGTGCAGTGGAGACACCGTAGGGGTTCCGAGGCTACTTGGGAGTCCGAAGACGAGATGATGAAGCACTACCCGCAGTTGTTCCTGTCGCATCGGGATTCGGGGACGAATCCCATTGTAAAGGCGGTGGACTTGTAACGCCCGCTAATTCCGGTTTCAAGAATTAAAGCTTGTAGAGTATGTATAATTCTCGGGATTTATTCGACGTTCCTCGGGATCCTTCTCGTCACCCCGGTACGTTATAATCACTTAACTTTCTCCCCAAGTTGCTACACACTTCATACTGGAGAGACTAGGGTGTAATATATTTTATATCATAATATATATAAAAAAAAAATAAACCTAACCATAACGTTATTCAGCGCCGATCGCAGCCAAGACCCCCCCTGCTCGAATTTCTTCTGTCCAGCCAAGTTTGATCTGTAAAAACTTCAATTCAAGGTCGGTTTTATGATTCCCCATGTCTTTTACACCTTAATTGATCATATTAACGCGCTTATTGGTCGTAAAGGTCGAGTTTTGATGATAACAGTTTGCTGACAGATTCGTATACGTTTATTGTAGGGTCTGTAACGCGATGATAATCCATAGTTTTTGATCAATTCTTGATTCCATGATGTTCTACTTTGAGTCTAGTTTCCAGAAAGGTATAATACGTAATTTTTGGACGAGATTTGAATGGTTTTTATGAATTTATAAAATCGAGTATCAAAGCTGATGCGGGATGACGGATTCTGGTCTGTCTTCCCGACGTCATAACCTTTTTTCGACAGGTCCAAATTGTTTTGTTCCACTTCTGGAAGTTAGTATTTTGAGTTAGAAATCAAACCCAATTGGAATCGTTTAATTTGGTTCGGTAATGAATTTTATAAAAATAAAACCATTTTGTTGCGCACTGAAATAGCTGCACGTACCTTGCTGTGTTGAATGATTACCATTTTAATGAAAAGAATTGTTTTTAAGTTTAATTATTTTTACGAGTGTTTTGAATGATTACCAACGGTGGGGTTCTTGGGGTTCGGAGCCTTACACCCCCCCCCCCTCTCTCTCCCTTTGCTTATTTTATTATTATCTTTCAAGTTAGTGGAGACATGCAATGAGTTCCATTGGTGGACTTGGGTGGTGATTATTTTGAAAGACTTTATTCTTTCTTTCTCTCATTTTTTCCTTAGAAACCACAAGTAACACAAGCAACAAAAGGAAAAATCCTCTCCAATATTATCTCTGTTTTTTTGTTAAGACAATGTGATTTTGATTTAATGTTTGTGGACAATGGAATTTATGTTTTCATGAATAATGTCTTTTATTTTTAAGCAATGCCGTCTAATAACACATCCTTTGATAACATGTTGTACCAAGCAAGCACCAAGAGACTCAAAATGGATTTGAGTAAGACTTATCTTTGGCATTGTCGCCTTGGTCATATAAACAAAGGTCACATACATACACTTCAAAAGAATGGTCTTTTGGAATCAAGTGAAGATGATTCATTTGATAAGTGTGAGTCTTGTTTACTTAGAAAGATGACCGAGGACCCCTTTAGTGGAACAAACGAAGGGGCAAAAGACTTATTAGGTATCATACATTCGGATGTTTGTGGTCCCTCTAAGGCAATGCCAAGGAATGGTGAAAGATACTTCATTACCTTTATCGACGATTATAGTCGTTATGGGTATGTGTACTTGTTAAAACACAAAGATGAAGACTTTGAAATGTTCAAAGTCTTCCAAAATGAAGTACAAAATCAACTCGATAAAACCATCAAAGTACTTCGTTCAGATAGAGGAGGTGAATACCTAAGTGATGCTTTCCAAGATCATCTTAGGAGTTGTGGGATCATCTCACAACTTACTCCACCCAGAATACCACAACATAATGGTGTGCCCCAAAGAGGGAATCGAACTCTATTAGATATGGTTAGATCTATGATGGCTAGAAGCACATAACCTCTATCATTTTGGGGTTTCGTTTTGCTCTCCGCGGCCCGTATTTTTAATATGGCCCCAACCAAGAAAGTGGACAAAACACCTTTTGAAATATGGAATGGAAGGGCTCCATCACTATCATATTTGAAGGTATGGTGTTGTGAGGCTTATGTCAAGAACAACACCCAAAACAAACTTGAAAGTCAATCCACTAAGTGTATCTTTGTAGGATATCCCAAAGATTCTATGGGATATTATTTCTACAACCCAAACCAGCAAAAGGTATTTGTTGCTCGAAAGGCCGAGTTCTTGGAAACTAAGTTCCTTATGGAAGGTACTAGTAGAACGGTGGAACTCGAGGATGATCGAGAACCACAAGTCGATACACGTTTGGTTGATACTAGCAATAAACAAGAGATTGTAGAAAATGATCAAATGGTTGATCAAGACACACAAAATGTTTGCAAGTCCGGTAGAATTAGTCATCCACCCGAAAGATATGGATTTTTCATGGATGGGTGCTATGTGGTAGATTCGGATGAACCCACCACATACCGTGATGCAATGTCACAATCCGATTGTGACAAATGGCTTGAAGCCATGAACGTTGAGATGCAATCCATGCATGACAACCAAGTATGGGATTTGGTTGAACCACCTCTTAGTTCCAAACCGGTTGGAAGTAAGTGGGTTTTCAAGAAGAAAACCGATATGCATGGAAACTTGGATACTTATAAAGCAAGACTTGTAGCAAAAGGTTTATGATGAAACTTTTTCTCCCGTAGCAATGCTAAAGTCTATTAGGATATTGTTTGCCATAGCCGCATATTATGACTATGAAATATGGCAAATGGATGTCAAAACCGCCTTTCTAAATGGGCATCTTGAGGAAGATGTCTATATGGTTCAACCCGAAGGTTTTGTCGATCCACAACATCCTAACAAGGTATGCAAGTTAAAGAAGTCAATCTATGGATTGAAACAAGCATCTAGAAGTTGGAATCACCATTTTGATGAAGAAGTTAAGAAATTTGGGTTCATCAAGAATGGTGATGAAGCTTGTGTGTATAAGAAAGCTAGTGGGAGCATCATTACCTTCTTAGCATTGTATGTTGATGACATACTACTATTTGGGAATGACATTCCAACCATCGAAGGTGTAAAAGCATGGCTTGGAAGTTGTTTTTCTATCAAGGATCTTGGTGAAACCGTCTATATTTTGGGAATAAAGATCTATAGAGATAGATCAAGGCGGTTGATAGGTTTAAACCAAAGTACATACATTGACAAAATCTTGAAAAGGTTCAAGATGGAGAACTCTAAGAAAGGTTTGGTACCTATTCAAAGAGGAACGATATTGAGTGTGTCTCAATGTCCAAGCTTGAAGGAAGAGCAAGATAGAATGAATGGGATCCCATACGCATCGGCTATTGGATCCATCATGTATGCAATGGTATGCACTAGACCGGATGTGTCATGCGCTTTAAGCATGACAAGTAGCTTCCAACATAATCCGGGAAGTAGCCATTGGATGGCGGTCAAGAGTATATTGAAATACCATAGATGGACTAAGGATATGTTTCTAATATATGGTTCGGGTGAGGAGGAACTCATTGGAAAGGGTTACACGGATGCGAGTTTCCAAACCGATCGAGATGATTCTCGATTACGATCGAGATATGTTTTCGTTATGAATGGTGGGGCATTCTCTTGGAAGAGCTCAAAATAAGATGTGGTAGCTTTGTCCACCACGGAATCGGAATACATCGCCGCCTCATTGCCAGCTCAAGAAGCTGCGTGGATTAGAAAGTTCATTGCCGACCTAGGGGTAGTCCGTACCATTCAAGACCCTCTAGAGATATTTTGTGACAATGAGGGTGCAATTGCTCAAATCAAGGAACCTCGTGCACGTCAATAGACAAGGCACATTGAGCGGAGGTTCAACTACGTAAGGGATGAAGTTGAAAAAGGAAAGATACATATTCGCAAAGTTCACACCGATCAAAACATTGCGGATGCACTCATGAAGCTCCTTGAAAGGCCAAAGCATGAGGGTCATACTTATGCCTTAGGACTTCGATATTCTAGTGATTGGATATGATCAAATTTTGTATTTGGATATCGGAATGATTGTTATTTTGACTCATTCATATGATTATGGTTTATGTTTCTGACATTTTGAGTTATGTTCCATTTTAGCATGTTTAAATCCGTGAATAAGTTACATATTCTAAATGTCCGTAGTCGCTCATATTTGTGGGAACAAATATGAAGGTAAGACTATTATGAACTTGGATTGGTGGATATTCATGGAATATGAATATAGATCAAGGGTTGCTGCCAAGGTTCATAGATATTTATGGGTTATAAATATTGGACTGACCCGCTCTCAAATGTTACTACATGGAATCCTTGTGATTGATCATATGTAAATTTGAGTAAAGGCGAATATCATAGTATCCTCTGACCTGAGATACATATTGAGTCTTGATATTCACCGAATATTGTACTTTAACTTAGTTCTTCGCTGCTCTGAAACATGACATTACATAAGTCTAAGATAAGGTATGGTACAAGGTGATTGTGAGAGACGTATGTAGTCAAGAGGGGATTTGTCCCTCTTACTCATTGAGAGTAAGATGTCTAAGGCCTGCTAAGTTAAATCAACAGAGAATGATCACTCTGTGTCTCTGGATTTGACATGACATCTGAGACAAAAGGATAAATGATAGATTCACCTAAATCATTTCATGTAAGGGACTTGAAGGGGATGATGTTATTGAATGGCACTTCGTCATGCGTATTAGGGGTAGTAAACCATAGTTAGGAAGTATTTGCTACTTACCTCAATCTTCTATATAACTTGTGCAAGTGGGAGATTGTTGGACTCGATATGCCCAAGACACATATTATTATTGATGTGGCTAGTACGTCATTATCCAAGTCGGGTCATACCCAATAACAAGCTAGACAAACACCTATAATATTTGTTTATATATGATATGATCATAACAAATAAATATTAACACTTGAGTTATTTGGAAAGGGGTTTCTAAATATAATGTACTTGTGAAATAAATAAATCATATGGATGATTTATACTTTGAGAGATAGTATTCCAAAATGTTATTTAAGATGGTTAAATAACAATATGTGAAAAACATTACCTAGCATGTTACATGTAATATGTTATATTTATAATGGTATAAGTTATAACCTATATACATAAATAGAAAGTGTTACATGATAAAAATAAGAAAGGAAGGAGGGTGCCCCCCCCCCCTCTCTCTCTCCCTTTGCTTATTTTATTCTTATCTTTCAAGTTAGTGGAGGCATGTAATGAGTTCCATTGGTGGACTTGGGTGGTGATTATTTTGAAAGACTTTATTCTTTCTTTCTCTCATTTTTTCCTTAGAAACCACAAGTAACACAAGCAACAAGAGGAAAAATCCTCTCTAATCTCTTCTTTCTCTCTAGGTGATTTCGGCCAAAGGAAGGAGCAAGAAGGAGGTGCTTTAAAGTGTAAAATCCTAGCTAATCAAGGTGTATTGTCGGAGGCTTGGGGTATGCAAGCTTGAGGACCTTCCCTTTGAAGTTCTTGCCTTCCAACCATCCTCTCCTTCACCCGGATTTGATTCTTTTGAAAGGTATCCTTACATGCATGGACTTATAGTGACATGCAGTTGTTTGATAGTATGTATTTCGTATTTGGATCCGGGCTTGGGTTTTGCATGTGTAAAATAGGTTATATACATATGAAATTAACAAGATTTAAAATTAAATTCCGCTGCGTTTTTCATAAAATTGGGATTTTATGACTTTGATAATCTTGTTAAAACCCAACAGGATATTCATAAGGTATGAATATAGAGAAAAAGGTTGCTACCAAGGTTCATAGATATTTGTGGGATATAAATATTGGACTAACCCGCTCTCAAATATTACTACATGGATTCCTTGTGATTGATCATAAGTAAATTTTACTAAAGGGAATATCATAGTATCCTCTGACCTGAGATACATATTGGGTCTTGATATTTACCAAGTATTATGCTTCGACTTAGTTCTTCGCTGCTCTGAAACATAACGGTACATAAGTCTAAGATCATGTACAGTAAAAGGTGATTGTGAGACACGTATGTTGTCAAAAGGGGATTTGTCCCTTTTATTCGTTGAGAGTAAGATGTCTAAGGCCTGATAAGTTAAATCAACAGAGAATGATCACTCTGTGTCTCTAGATTTGACATGACATCTGAGACAAAAGGATAAATGATAGATTCACCTAAATCATTTCCAGTAAGGACTTGAAGGGGATGACGTTATTGAATGGCACTTCGTCATGCATATTAGGGGTAGTAAACCGTAGTTAGGCGGTATTTGCTACTTGCATCAATATTCTATGTATCTTGTGCAAGTGGGAAATTGTTGGAATCGGTATGCCCAAGACACATATTATTATTGATGTGGTTAGTACGTCATGATCCAAATCGGGTCATACCCAATAACAAGCTAGACAAACACCAATAATATTTGTTTATATATGATATGATCATAACAAATAAATATTAAAACTTGAGTCATTTGGAAAGGGGTTTCTAAATACAATGTACTTGTGAAATAAATAATGTTGGTGCATGATGTCAGTAGTTCAGTGTCTAGTGTCTGTAATCGCGTTTGTAATGTTTTATGTTTTGTATAAGCGAAGTTGCTAACAAGTTCGCTGATATGGGCGAACTTGTTAGTCAAGCGAAGTTAGTGACAACTTCGCCTGAACATGCCAGGCGAAGTTGTCGTGATTATATAAGCCATCTGTTACGGCTTATTAATCATTCATTCAGTTTTCCAGTTTTCGTGTATTCGAGAGAGAGAGTCTGTAATCAAGTGATCTTCGTATCACGTGTTTAAGGTTGGTATACAACGTGTTTGATTATCGTGTGTTAATCGTATTGTTTTCTATACTCGTAACGTCTTACGTAGGGATTCCGCACCTGCGTAGTATGTGATATCTCGTGTAGATCCGGCTGGGAACCTACAAATAAATCATATGGATGATTTATACTTTGAGAGATAGTATTCCAAAATGTTATTTAAGATGGTTAAATAACAATATGTGAAAAACATTACCTAGCATGTTACATGTAATGTGTTATATTTATAATGGTATAAGTTATAACCTATATACATAAATAGAAAGTGTTACATGATAAAAATAAGAAAGGAAGGAGGGTGCCCCCCCCCCCCCCTCTCTCTCCCTTTGCTTATTTTATTCTTATCTTTCAAGTTAGTGGAGGCATGTAATGAGTTCCATTGGTGGACTTGGGTGGTGATTATTTTGAAAGACTTTATTCTTTCTTTCTCTCATTTTTTCCTTAGAAACCACAAGTAACACAAGCAACAAGAGGAAAAATCCTCTCTAATCTCTTCTTTCTCTCTAGGTGATTTCGGCCAAAGGAAGGAGCAAGAAGGAGGTGCTTTAAAGTGTAAAATCCTAGCTAATCAAGGTGTATTGTCGGAGGCTTGGGGTATGCAAGCTTGAGGACCTTCCCTTTGAAGTTCTTGCCTTCCAACCATCCTCTCCTTCACCCGGATTTGATTCTTTTGAAAGGTATCCTTACATGCATGGACTTATAGTGACATGCAGTTGTTTGATAGTATGTATTTCGTATTTGGATCCGGGCTTGGGTTTTGCATGTGTAAAATAGGTTATATACATATGAAATTAACAAGATTTAAAATTAAATTCCGCTGCGTTTTTCATAAAATTGGGATTTTATGACTTTGATAATCTTGTTAAAACCCAACAGGATATTCATAAGGTATGAATATAGAGAAAAAGGTTGCTACCAAGGTTCATAGATATTTGTGGGATATAAATATTGGACTAACCCGCTCTCAAATATTACTACATGGATTCCTTGTGATTGATCATAAGTAAATTTTACTAAAGGGAATATCATAGTATCCTCTGACCTGAGATACATATTGGGTCTTGATATTTACCAAGTATTATGCTTCGACTTAGTTCTTCGCTGCTCTGAAACATAACGGTACATAAGTCTAAGATCATGTACAGTAAAAGGTGATTGTGAGACACGTATGTTGTCAAAAGGGGATTTGTCCCTTTTATTCGTTGAGAGTAAGATGTCTAAGGCCTGATAAGTTAAATCAACAGAGAATGATCACTCTGTGTCTCTAGATTTGACATGACATCTGAGACAAAAGGATAAATGATAGATTCACCTAAATCATTTCCAGTAAGGACTTGAAGGGGATGACGTTATTGAATGGCACTTCGTCATGCATATTAGGGGTAGTAAACCGTAGTTAGGCGGTATTTGCTACTTGCATCAATATTCTATGTATCTTGTGCAAGTGGGAAATTGTTGGAATCGGTATGCCCAAGACACATATTATTATTGATGTGGTTAGTACGTCATGATCCAAATCGGGTCATACCCAATAACAAGCTAGACAAACACCAATAATATTTGTTTATATATGATATGATCATAACAAATAAATATTAAAACTTGAGTCATTTGGAAAGGGGTTTCTAAATACAATGTACTTGTGAAATAAATAATGTTGGTGCATGATGTCAGTAGTTCAGTGTCTAGTGTCTGTAATCGCGTTTGTAATGTTTTATGTTTTGTATAAGCGAAGTTGCTAACAAGTTCGCTGATATGGGCGAACTTGTTAGTCAAGCGAAGTTAGTGACAACTTCGCCTGAACATGCCAGGCGAAGTTGTCGTGATTATATAAGCCATCTGTTACGGCTTATTAATCATTCATTCAGTTTTCCAGTTTTCGTGTATTCGAGAGAGAGAGTCTGTAATCAAGTGATCTTCGTATCACGTGTTTAAGGTTGGTATACAACGTGTTTGATTATCGTGTGTTAATCGTATTGTTTTCTATACTCGTAACGTCTTACGTAGGGATTCCGCACCTGCGTAGTACGTGATATCTCGTGTAGATCCGGCTGGGAACCTACAAATAAATCATATGGATGATTTATACTTTGAGAGATAGCCTTCCATAATGTTATTTAAGATGGTTAAATAACAATATGTAAAAAAAACATTACCTAGCATGTTACATGTAATGTGTTATATTTATAATGGTATAAGTTATAACATATATGTGTATAAATGGAAAGTTGTAAAAAATAATAATAAGAAGAACAAGAAAGGAAGGGGCCGCCCCCCCTCCTCTCTTTGCATCAATTATTTTATTATTATTTTGAAAGAAAGTGGAGACATGCAATGGATGTGATTGGTTCCATGGGTGGTGCCACTTTGAAAGACTTATTCTTTCTTTTTTTCTCTTTTTCTCTCAAAAAAAAAAAAAAAAAAAAAAAACACAACACAAGAAATAGAGGAAAGATCCTCTCTTCTATATTCTTTCTTTCTTCTTGGATTCAGCCAAGAGCAAAGGAAACAAGGAGAACATACAAGTGTTAAATCCTAGCTAGAAGTGGTGTTTGTCGAAGGTTTGGGGTATGCAAGCTTGAGGACCTTCCCATTAAAGTTCTTGCCTTCCTACCGTCCTCTCCTTCACCCGGATTTGATTCTTTTGAAAGGTATCCTTACATGCATGGACTTATAGTGACATGCATATGCTTGATAGTATGTATTTCGTATTTGGATCCGGGCTTGGGTTGTAAAATCGGTTTTATGCACTATAAACAAACAAGATTTGAAACTTTTATCCGCTGCGTTTTTCATAAAATTTGGATTTTATGACTTTGATGACCTTGTTAAAACCCAACATTTGATACATGTGTGACTATATGAAGGTATGTTTTGGTGCATCTGAGCTTGTTCCAATCTAGGGGGAGATTGTTGGGCCAAATATCTACTAAGGAAGATTGAAATCTTCTCAACCTCTTCAAGAAATCGGCTAAGTATGGACAACGAGCAAGCTTGGATCATCGAGCATGGTTTACTACCTCGAGCATGATCTTCAAAGCCACTTTTGGCGAATTCTTCTAAGTGTTGAAGGCTTCGGCAAGCTACACTTCTCCGAGCAAGAGTGTTCTTCTATCGAGTACGGATTGCCAATCGAGCAAACGACTTGATCATTCAAGTTTTAGCCAAGTGATCCGAGCACAGGATGTTCGAGCATATTGGTGACGAGCATGGATGAAATAAGAAGATGTCATGTTCTAAGTATAGACTTCGGGCATAGTTCTGTCCCCGAGCAAGATTCACATCTGGGCATGCTGAAGATTGCTGAATAAGTCAGAAGACAGGATTGAAGACATCAAGAAGAATATACTTGCTCGATGGTCAAGTTCAAGCAAAGCAAGGATTTTTCAAGAAGGATGAAGCGTGCTAGAGGAGAATATTTTCTATATGAAAATATTCTAAGTAAACTATGCTCAAAGACTGTCATCGAGCATACAGTGCATATAGAGTCTGCTCGGGCAAGACATGTCATGTTCGAAAACTCTGACACTTGTATTAATTATTTGTCATTCATTATGTAATCATTAGAGATTCTAGAAGAAATGTCAGGGTCTATAAATAGGATCCTAGGTTTCCATTTAGGGCACGGAGTACGAGAAACATTCCAACGAATATTCATTTTTGTCTCCTTGTACAGCCGCCGCCTTCATGAAACCCTAGACATTCCTTTTACTGTTTCATTGAATGATGTGTTAAATACAGTGAATCTTTGTCTTTGATATTGTTCTTACCGATTATACTTTATTGTTTCTTTGTCGATTATCTCATACCTTCGTTCCCATCCGTTGAATATCCTGATTCCGCCGGGATATTCAATAGGCCTTTGGGTTTTTGAATATGTGTGTTCTTGTTAACCTTTTTAAGGTTTGCATCAGATTCTCGGTCCTGACAAGTTGAACTTCATAGAAGAACCACTTGAAGTGGTAGATAGGCAAGTGAAGAAGCTTAGGAGACGACAAATCCTGATAGTGAAAATCAGGTGGAATTCGAAGAGAGGACCTGAGTTTACGTGGGAGATGGAGGACGATTCAAAACAAAAATACCCGCATTTATTTTTAGACCAACGTGAAATTGATGAAGATGCATGTGTGATAGATAAACCTGAACCAGAAAAGAGCGTTGTACGATCTGAGCCCTTATATCTCAAAAGGTAACTGTTTTCGTAAATTGCAAATGTTACTCATGTTATGTGTTTACTTGCTGTAATTAGTTAAATGATTAGCATCATGCTAGTTTGTTAGCTAAGGAATGGAACCACTAGAGTATGAGAACCGCACCTTAAGCAGATTTCGAGGACGAAATTTCTTATAAACATGGGAGACTGTGAAAACCCCAAATGTAGGGCTTTTTTTTAAACTTATCGTTAGATACTCACATCATGTTGGTTGAAGCAAACCGTATGTCGATAGGCTTGGCCCAAATAAGAACAAAATGAATCGAAACTTGTTTAATCCAAACAAATTTGATAACTCAAAATAGTTATACAAACCAACCAATGATTTTCTAATATTATCGAGTATCCAAAATACTTAACCCGACATCAAACGATATTTTATGTCACTGTAGAAACATGAAATGAATCTGACCTGATCCAAGACGATGTTCCCCGGTCTTCGAGATGAACGAACCATGACTTCGTCTTCTTCGCCGGTTGCTCGAGATCGCCGGTTGCTAAGAGTTTCCTCTTGTTTACTGACACAAAAATATATGTGGAGGCCAAGTGTCCAAGAACGGATCTGCAAAATGAGAGATGAAGACCCCTTATATAGGAACTCCATGGCTACCATCATGAAACCCTAACCTTAATGGGCCAAGCCCGGTTAGGGGTTACCTCCACAACCCCCAGCCCATTGGTCATTGGTTAGTAAACAATAATAATATAACAAATATAATGTACAACATAATAAGTAAAAGGTCGTACCGGGTTATTTAGGACCCTACCTCCACAAGTCCCCCCAGTCCAGTGCTGCTCCTGGGCATGCAAGCGGTTAGGTGAAGTTCTGGACTTGTTAGGAGTGCTCGTACGGTTATTCCTACCCGGTGCTTCGCAAATGTACTTTTTTGCATATATGTCTACTTTGCTTCGGGTTGTAAGAGGTTTTAATCATGATGGCGTGTTGAGCAGAGCGGAGCGCGTCCGGTCTTGTATTCGACATGAAGCCGTATGGGTTTATAAGGATTCCCAACCTTTATATTCAGCGCGTAGCTGTGCGGGTTTATAAGGATTCCCAACCTATATATTTGGATGTCTTCCAACCTTGGGCGAATAATGAGGTGTGCCCAACCTAATATTCGGCGCGTAGCTGTGCGGGTTTATTAGGATTCCTAACCTATATATTCGGATGTCTTCCATCCTTAGGCGAATTATGAGGTGTGCCCAACCTAATATTTGGCACGTAGTCGTGCAGGTTTATTAGGATTCCCAACCTATATATTTGGATGTCTTCCATCCTTAGGCGAATTATGAGGTGAGCCCAACCTAGTATCCGGCATGTATCTGTGTGGGTTTGTAAGGATTCCCAAACTTTATATTCGGCGCGTAGCCGTATGGGTTTATAAGGATTCCCAACCTATATATTCGGATGTCTTCCATCCTTAGGCGAATTATGAGGTGAGCGCAACCTAGTATTTGGCGCGTAGTCGTGTGGGTTTGTAAGGATTCCTAGCCTTTATATTCGGCGCATAGCCGTTTTGGTTTATAAGGATTTCCAACCTATATATTCGAATGTCTTCCATCCTTAGGCGAATTACGAGGTGTGCCCAACCTAATATTTGGCATGTAGCCATGCGGGTTTATAAGGATTCCCAACCTTTAAGTTTGGCGCGTAAGCATATGTTTTGCATTAATATAAGCACTTAATAAATTTTTGTGCCATTTCATGCATATCTTATATACTCATACTGTTCGTTTTGTTTTATTTTGTTTGTTATACAAACCAAAATCAACATAGGCGAAAAGTTTGAGGTTGTTGTAAAAACTTATGAAGTAATTCACTTACTTGAGGAACTTGTAACCAAGCATGCGCTATTGTTAGCGTTCCGGGATTTGGCTGAGAGGATTCCACGCCTCTGACACGAGTGTGCCGTGCCTTTGACGCGAGAATTCTTTTGGCTTTGCCATGAGATTCCACACCTCTGACACGAGACTTCTTTCAGATCGAGGGAGGTTTCCTTGTTATACTTGTAGTAACCCAAGGGGGGTAAATTGTCAATAGTTCAATCCCTTTCTTTGTTGGTTTAAGATCATAATAAATATGATCCAAAAGTTGAGGGGGTCTTTTTGAAAAATACAAATTAATTATTTTTCAAGACTTTTGTGCCATGTGCTACTGCCCACTCCGCTGATCATGCTGACACGCTACCTTGGAAATACATTAATTCCACTTGCCCTGTGCATTACATTCCAGCCAAAATATTTTGAGTTACATCATTGATGTCATTGATACGTCGAAGATAAGTTGTAGAAACTAAATGAAACTTCCGCTCAAGTTTGCGAGTTTGAGAAGATCATCTGACTAGGATGGCATACCACAGGTGGAGTAATACAAGGTCAAGGATCTGATTGATGGTTTTCTTTGTGGTGGCCGGAGTTGAATTGCCAGAAGCATGCATGCGGGAGTGAGCATGTTGCTCTTGGAAACTGAAGATCCACCATGGGGTGTATGTGACCCACGGTGGCTAGAGTGACCCGACGTTGCGCGTATGTGCCAGCGGTGGCGGACTTTGATTCGTCGGAGCGAGCGCACGTGACCCGCAGTGGCGGGGTTGAATCGTCGTAGCGTGTTTGTGGTCCGCCTAGGTGACCTTCCGTTGGCGTTTCTGTTGGGTCAGATTTTTGATAAGGAAGATTGGAATCTTCTCAACCTCCTCAAAAAATGGCTAAGTATGGACTTTGAGCAAGCTTAGGCGATCGAGCATGGTTTTACTACCTCGAGCAAGGTCTTCAGAACCTTAAATGGTTAATTCTTCTAGGTGTTAAGGCTTCGAGCAAGCTACACTTCAACGAGCAAGAGTACTCTTCTATCGAGCATGGATTGCCAATCGAGCAAACAGCTTGATCATACAAGTTTTAACCAAGTGTTACGAGCACATGATGATCGAGCACATGGGGACAAGCATGGATGCAATAAGAAGATGTCACGTGATCAAAGCAAGGACTTCAAGCACAGTTCAGTTCCCGAGCAAGATTTACATCCGAGCATGCTAAAGATTGCTGAATTAAGTATAACTGAAGACATCAAGAAGAATGAGCTTGCTCGATAGACTAGTTCGAGCAAAGCATGGACAAGTCAAGAAGAAAGAAGCTTACTGGAGGAGAATATATTCTAAGTAAATATGCTCGAACACACTCATCGAGCATACCTAGCATAGTGAGTATGCTCGAGCAAAATAGCTACCTTGCTCGAGGACTCAACACTTGTATTATTTTGAGTTTCATTATGTCATGATTAGGAACTTCTAGAAGGAATGTCAGGGTCTATAAATAGGGGTCCTAGGATACCTTTTTGGACACGGATTTCCAAACGGAATACAAGCTGGCACACACTGAATACGAAAAACACTCCAAAGAATATTCTCTTTGTTTTCTCATAAAATTGCCGCCGCCGTCATACACGAAACCCTATACATTCCTTTCACTGTTGTATTAAATGATATATTAAATGCAGTGAATCTTTGTCTTGAAATCGTTCTTACAGATCATTTATTTAAGTTTCGTGTCTGTTATACTTTCACTCCTTTGTTCCCACTTGTTGGATATTCTGATTCCGCCGGGATATTCAATAGGCCTTTGGGTTAGCAGAGTCGGTGTGTTCTTGTCAACCTTTATTGGTTTCACCCAATTCACGGTCCTGACAAGTGGTATCAGAGCTTGAGTAAGCTCGCTGAAGGCCACGGGACAGAAGGTTGTGAAGAAGCTTGAAGCTTTACTCCATCTTCACTACTGCAAACTCCAGATCTACTAATATGGAAGACCAAGAAGTCTCAAAAAACAAGATTCCAAGGCTACTCGGACAAGAAAACTTCATAAAATGGAAAGTGCTGTTTGATGCAGCTGTGAACTACAATAACCCAGAGCTGTGGATGTCAATCATTACTACGTTCCTTCAACAGCTCCAAACAACAACGCAACTGTTGAACTGAAGATGAAGAAGAGGGATGATAAAGCTCTGTCTATGCTGAAATTAGGGCTTTCTTGGGAAATTCTGACAACCGTAAATCATCACAAGACTGCAAAGGGAATGTATGATGAAGTTATTGAAATGTTTGAGGGGAATACAGAATTGAGAGACATCAAGAAAGACAGATTGAAACAGCAGCTTGACCGATTCAAGTTCGAGGAAGGAGAAAGACTAAAGTTAGTTCTACAAAGGTTCATGATGATTGTGAATGAAATTAGAACCACAGACCTTCAGATATATGATTTTGACCTGAACAAGAAACTTCTATCATCTTTGTCTGGTGAGTGGTACACTGCCAGCAAGTTCATCAAAGAGAAGACCAGCTTTCCTAGTTTCAAGTTAGATGATGTGACAGCCTTCCTCAAGGCTGTAGAACATGAAATGATTGAAAACCATATGATTCGAGAGGACAAGCCAAGCTTTCAAATGAACAATGCTCTTGTGGCACCCATGGGCAACCTCTCAATCAAGAATCAACAGCCTATTTTTGAGGAGCCATTAGAAACCAACTCATCTTGCAGTAGTCAATCAAGATTTAATGTTCAGCTGATTGAAGATGACACACCATCTCCAGCTAATGGGCAAACTACTTTCATGCATCACAACCCAACTAAGGAACAGACTACCAGCCCTTGTTCTCTATGTTCACTGAGTCATACCATGCCTTTGTGGCCAAGAATCTGATAAATACAAGCATTGTGCAAGAAGACCTAGAACAAATAGATGCTGATGATTTAGAAGATATGGACATTAAATAGCAAGCAACTATGCTAGCAGTGAGGAGCAAGAGATTGTACAATAGGACAGGTAGAACAAGTTTCAATGGTCCAACTGAAAGAATTGGATTTGACAAATCAAAGGCTATCTGTTATAACTGTCAACAACCGGGACACTTTGCAAGAGAATGTAACATGCCAAGGCAAGCTGGAAATCAATTGAATCAAAATCAATTCTACCATAACCAGAATAAAAATTTACAGCAGCAAAGAAATCATATTACCAACCAGAACCCCTACCAAAATCCGAACAGACCTCAACAGCAAACATTTCAACCTCAAAGAAACAACCAATTGCAGGCTCACACAAACCAGAACAGATCAAATCAGAACAATGTGAACTAGCAGAGAGACTAAGGAAATGTGGCTGTTACTAGGGTGTCACAGGATGGGGAATTTGATTGGAGCAATCATGCTACTGAAATTGAGAGGGAAAATGTTGCATTTATGGCAAAGGTGCATGACCAAGCTGAATCTTCAAATACTCAGGTACAATATGATGTCTCAATTTCTGATCTTCTTATTACTATTGATCAACTGAATCAGGAGATTGGAAAATAAAAAACTGAGTGTGGGACGAAGGAAGCCTTTTTGAATGTGTATGAATCAAGTGAGGCAACTTATGAAAGTCAAATGAAAGGACTTGAGGATGACTGTATAATGGCATACCAGACCCAATCAAGAATGACCATTGAAATAGAAGGGTTGAAAAAGATGTATGCAGAAGAAAAGATGAAAAATGCTGAACTGCTAATTCAAATGGATTTCTTGAAGAACCTTTTTTCTACTGGCAATATTGTGGGATATGTGGATAAAATGACTGAAGAAGAGAAGTACAAAAATGTTCCACCGCCTTTTTGTGACAGCTACCCACTGAAAGTAGACAAGGAGAGTAGAAGTGAATATCTTAAGTAGTTCAAGAATGTTTTTGATGACAAAGAAGAGTTTGTAAAGCAATATGCTGATGTGTATGTAGACCAGAATGGAGATTTTGCAATAAAGAAGGCTGGGGAGACATAAATTGAAAAGAATGACAAATTGGTAGGTGAGAACAAGAAATGGAGTGAATACTCTAGTGAAGACAGCAATTGCAGCTGTGGAAGCTCAAAGTCATATAAGGGCAAGAAGAAAAGGGGACCAAGCAAAAAGAAAAATGAAAAGATTCCACTCCTGCCAAAAATGACTCCAAAGATGAGAAAGCACTATGAGAAAATTAGAAGAGAACATGTGGTATTTGACATCTGTACAAGACTGCAGACTGAAATCAAGATAAGAATAGAAGAAAATGTGAAATCTTCCTATGATCAGTCACATCCTCCAATCTATCCAGTCTTCTCAAACCATGAACTTTTTGACATTGGAGATGTGGAATATGTTCAAATGAGAAGATCTGTTGGAAATGAAAAAGGAAGCAGTTTGAGAGCCAATTCCAAATTCAAGCCTGTTGTATTTGTCAAGGAAAAATATCATCTGGAGCCTGATCTGAACAAACCAATCAAGATGGACTTCAGCAATTCACTATGTCCTAAAACCTCCCTAGGCTTTGATTTTCCCAAACCCAGTGACAAACTTAAAAAGCAATTGCTTAAAGATACGGGAAGCTATGCAAAGATCTGGTGCAAGAAGTGTGATGCATATGGTCATCACACTGACTCTTGTTGGTTTGAAGAGGAAGAATTTGAAGTTCCTGATGTGGTTTGTGGGTTTGATATGAAAGGATACAAGAAAATGTATCAAATATATTTATTTGAAGAAAAAGGCAGTTCAGATGATGAAAAGAAAAGGTCAGTGCTTGAAAAGAGACTGAAACAAGTCTTAAAGATCAAAGATGAACCAAGTGTGTCTAACAAACCTGCAAAGAACAAAAGGTTGAGTGACAAAGGAAAGGAGAAGATTAGACCTGGTGTTCTTAATGGAGATGAGAAATTTCTGATGAAGCAGGGCTTTGAACCAAGAGGGTTCCAATGGAAGACTAAGAAGGAGGTGACTGAAAAGAAGAACTATGTGATTGAGCAAACTGAAAATCTAATCAAAACACAAGTTTTGAAGGATGGGGAAGATTCTGACACAGAAGAAGATTGTGAAATTGTGTATGAAGACCCAGCTCCAGTTCCAACTCCAACTCCTGATGAATCTTCCATTGACACTGAATTACAAACTGATGCAGTTTGTAAATCAGATTCAAACTAATTATGTTTTGTGTATGTGCAGGAACAGTCCTTGAACAAAAATGACTCATGGTATATGGACAGTGGATGTTCCAGGCACATAACCTGTGATAAAGGTGTGTTAATAAACTATGAAAAGAAATATGAAGGGCTAGTTGCCTTTGGAAGTGATAAATATGAAGGGCCAGTTGCCTTTGGAAGTGATGAATATGGAGGAAAGATTGTTGGAAGAGGAACACTCACAAATGGGAAAGTATCCTTTGAGAATGTGTTGTATGTTGAAGGACTACAATACAACTTGCTCAGCATTTCTCAAGTCTGTGATAAAGGATACAAAGTGGCCTTCAATGATGAACACTGCCTGATCTTGAAGCCTGAATTTGTTATTCCAACTGACATGATTATGATGATGGCTCCAAGAAATGGCAACCTCTATGAACTGAGAATGAATACTACAACTTCAAGAGGTGGTTCATGCTTTGTGTCAAAAGCAACTGAAAATGAAACTAAGCTATGGCATAGGAAGATGTGTCATGTGAATTTAAAGAACATGAACAAACTTGTAAAAGGTGAACATGTTTTTGGCCTTCCCACAAGAGAGTTCAAATTGGAAGAAAAATGCACATCCTGCCTGAAAGGGAAACAGCTTAAATCCTCACATAAAAGCAAAATGATAAATACTATTGATGAGGTCTTGGAACTGCTACACATGGATCTCTTTGGTCTTGTAAGTGTTCCAAGTATTGGGAAGAAAAAGATACTGCTTGGTAATTACTGATGACTATTCAAGGTTTACTTGGGTATAATTTATGGGAAGCAAAGATGAAACTGCAGAGTTAATCAGAATGTATGTGCTAAAATTGGAAAATCAACTTGAAAAGAAGGTGAAGGTCATTAGAAGTGACAATGGCACAGAGTTTAGAAATGGAATTATGGATGAATTTTGCACTTCTAAGGGTATCTTTCAACAATACAGTGCTCCCAGAACTCCTGAACAGAATGGTGTTGCAGAAAGAAGAAACAGAACTTTAATTGAAGCTGAAAGGACCATGATTGCTGATGCAAATTTACCAGTCACCTTTTAGGCAGAAGTAATCAACACTGCATGTTATGTGCAAAACAGGGTTCTTTTGAACAAGGTTCAAAATAAGACTCCATATGAGGTTATCTTTAAGAGAAAGCCTTATGTGAAGTTCTTAAAACCTTTTGGATGCAGATGCTCACTCCTAAATACAAAGGACTATTTGAACAAATTCCAGTCCAAATCTCTGGAATGCTTCTTTGTAGGTTATTCATCTCATTCAAAGGCTTACAGAGTCTATGTGAAAGAGCACATGGTGGTGATTGAATCTTCTGATATAATTTTCAATGAAAACCATTTCAATAATGTTGAAGGACCCAAGTGGCTGTTCGACTTAGAAAAGATGATCAAATCATTCAAAATCTATAGTGAAGATATGGATGACAGCATGTACAGAACCAGCTTTGAAGATAAAGAAAAGCAACAACAAGTTGATCTGGACAAGCTATGGTCATCTGTTACTCCTGAGTCTAATGGCTTTAACTTTGAAAGAAACAACCTTCAAGATGCTGAAATTGATACAAATGGACAAGATGATGCAGTGGAAGTTTCCAATGAAGGACCAAGTGAAGTTGAAAGTGATCCAATTCAAAGTCAGCAACCTGATCAGACTGAAAGAATAAACCAATTTAAAGAAAGGTTCCAGTCTTTGTTTGACTCTTTTCAATTTGGGTCAAATGAAGCATCTTCATCAGAGATAAATCAAGTTCAAGCAAATGAAGAATCCCAAATGAGAATTGAAGATGCCTCTGCTGTGTTAAACATGACAAATCTTGAAACAGAAGTATCAGCACAACAATTTGTGTAAACCACTTCTGTTGAAAGAAATCACCCAGCAGAAAACATAATAAGAGACTCGCGTGAAAGAGTGACAAGAAGTTCTTTTGAAAAGGAAAACATCTGCCTATATGCCTGCTTCTTATCCCAAGTTGAACCCAAGAACATTAATCAAGTCTTAAAAGACAACAGCTGGGTAGAAGCTATACAGGAAGAATTGGTCCAATTCAGAGACTTACATGTATGGGATTTGGTTGACAAGCCTAGAGGCAAGTATGCTATTGGCACTAAGTGGGTTTTCAGAAACAAGAAGGACGAAAGAGGAATTGTTATTAAGAACAAAGCAAGACTGGTAGCTCTAGGATGCTTACAAGAGGAACGGGTGGACTTTGAAGAAGTTTTTGCTCCAATTGCAAGACTAGAAGCTATCAAAATCTTTCTGCCATATATAAAGGTCTATCAATTGGATGTAAAGTTTGCATTTTTTAATGGGAAAATTGATGAAGAAGTCTATGTCACTCAACCTTCTGGATTTGAAGATCCAATGCACCCCAACAAAGTTTACAAGCTCAGCAAGGCACTGTATGGATTACATCAAGCACCAAGAGCTTGGTATGATGAGCTGTCAAATCATTTATAGGAAAATGGTTTCTGTAGAGGGGCAATTGACAAGACTCTTTTCTACAAAAGAAGGAACAAAGTCCTGCTACTGCTGCAAATGTATGTGGATGACATTATCCTTGGCTCTACAAACGAACAAATGTGCAAAGAGTTTGAACAAGTAATGAAATCCAAGTACAAAATGAGCTTAATGGGAGAAATGAATTTCTTCCTTGGACTTCAAGTGCAACAAAAGGCTGATGGCATCTTCATAAATCAATCCAAATATGTACAAGAGATTCTTAACAAATTCAAGTGCCAAGACTTCAAGACAGCGTCCAAACCAATAGATACACATGAGAAAATGGTACCTGATGAAAAGGGGGAGCCAATGGACCAGCATGAGTATAGGGCCAAGATAGAATCACTGATGTATCTTACAGCATCTAGGCCAGATATTATGTTTGCTGTGTGTCTGTGCAAGATTTCAAGCTAACCCTAAGGTTTCACATATGCTAGCAGTTAAGAGGATTTTCATATATTGAAAGGGAAAACCAGATTTAGGGATTTGGTATCCAAAGAACCTCTCTTTTGATTTGATGGCCTACACAGACAGTGACTATGATGGTTGCAACATGAGTAGGAAATCAACCTCAGGAGGCTGCCAGTTTTTAGGGAACAGGTTGGTGTCATGGCAATGCAAGAAACAGACTACAGTGTCTATCTCAACTGCTGAAGCTGAATACATTGCTGCATCTGCTTGCTGTGCACAAGTTTTGTGGATTCAAAATCAACTGCTGGACTATGGTCTGAATTTCTTACTTACTCCTATCTTAATTGATAATACTGCTGCTATGTTTATTGTTAAGAATCCAGTCCAACATTCTAAGACTAAGCATATTGAAATTAGACATCATTTCATTAGGGATTGTCAGGAAAAAGGGCTTATAGAAATGAAAATGGTAGACACATCTGATAATTTGGCTGATCTGTTCACCAAACCTTTAGATAAGATCAGGTTTCACTTTCTGTTAAAATGCCTAGGAATGATAAATGCTGATGAGGTTTAATTTAGGATGTGTGCTTAAGTGAGGTGCTTACTGATGATCTATGTTACTCACTTTGAATGTTTGCATGATAAATTGCTGTGTTTGAATGATTACTCAAATTGCATGAATCATGTTTGTGACTGTTCTTGTGTGGAATTTCTGTTAACTTTGATAATTACAGCTGTTAGTACTTTGATCTGTGCTTGCATGATGAATTTTTATGATTCTAAGTACTTCGAGCATGAATCTGTGCTTGATGATGTGCTTATTGCTCTTCGAGCACAAGCATAGGCTTCTGAAAGACTATTCTAAGTCATTCGAGAACAGATGTCATTGCTCAACTGCTCCAGCATAGAATGCAGTCTTGAAAACTTTTGCAAATGTTTCGAGCATGCTTCTGTGGAAGATGGGTGTTTAATGCTCTTCGAGCACAAACAATCCATACTTGGAAGTTTTTCTCAAGTAACTCGAGCATGAATGTTGTTACCAGTGGTCGAGCATGTACATACATTCAGGATAACTTGCTTATTCCTTGCAAATTACTGCTCGAGCACAAAGTTAAGTCTCTCGAGCACAATCAATGAATTGATTCACTTCTATGGTTGCTCGATAGATTTTCGAGCATGCTCGATGTAGTTCTGAGGATGCTCGACAGACTTAAGTGATACTTTGGTGTTTCTATGCTACCTGAAAGTTTGTGTTTTGATTCTGTGAAAGTGTGTGCTTAATTACAAATGCTTAAATGACAACACAATCTTTAAAATCACTGTTCTTCAAATTGAATTTTCAAAAGGAAAATGGTTTTTAAATGGTAAAAGTTTTTGATTAAGCAACACTGTTTTTGGTGACAACAAATAAGAGAAATGATAATATTATCCAAGTTCCCAGCTTCAAAGAAGCAAGAAACTGATTTGTGGGAAATTGAATCCAACCTAAAATGGGAAATGATAGAAAACTGTTTAAGATAACTAACCCATGGATTGTAAGTTCAAAAGGCTTTGAGTACAGTCATTGGCAAGTATGGTAGCTTTCCATGGTCTGTAATTGCAATATGTGATATACACTTAAACTGGCTGAAGTATGATGTGGTGAAACATTGGAAAATAAGGTATGTTCTTTAGCACATCTCTCCAGATGATAGGCAGAAAGGTCATTATCCAATCATACACGAGCCCATTGGTGTTTCTGGTCTACAAAAATCTATTAAGTATTTGAGCAGATATATATTATTGATATATGGAAAACCTCTCAAAAGAAAAGAGAGAGAAAAAGATTGAAAAGTATAAAAAGATCAAAAGTAATATATATATATATATACATATATATATATATATATATATAATAAGTTAGCTGATTTCATGACTTAAGGGGCACTAAGAGAACTACAGGGGTGGGGCACACAAGTAAGTCCTAAACACCCTGAATGTAAGGCATGTAAGTCCGGATGGCATGTAAGTCCAACGTTCAACCTTATAGTCTGTAATCAAAGACAAAATATAAATAAATAACTGCTCTAGTATACAAAAATCAAATTTTGACAAGGGCATCAGGGGGTCAGAGTCAATTCGGGGTGATTTGGAGAAAGCTAACTACGCTTTGAGAAGAGATTAGGGGAAACCTGAAGCTATAGTGATAACCATTCCTATTTAATGCACTAATTGAATCCTAAATATATCATAGAAAGCAATGGCCATTATGCTAAGTATACCTGCTGTCAACCTGACTTGAGTCATAATAACACTGACCATGAAGTGGTGTGATCGTTGTTTTAAATAGTCTGATCCCACAATTGAGATCTTTCCAATTAACTTAAAATGAATTTTATTTTTGAATTGGATTTTGATCTCTTATGTCACCTTAAACTAATTGCTCATTTGATTTACTGATATGAACTGATTATTCTTTGGTAAAAGTTAAAATTTTGAACACAAGACATGATTACTCATGTCTTGAATTAGTGGCATAAAAGCTGTGGTTCTCAAACTGAATTGACATTTAAGTTAGGTATTTCGAGCAAGGAAACTGTACCTGCTTATGCATTGCTGCTTCGAGTATACTATGAGATGTGTAAATTGCCTATCTGTTTCAAGTATGACATGCGACGTTTTTGCTTAAAGTGTTTCGAGCATGCATCTTATCTTCGAGCACCTGCTATGTTATGAAAATTGGTGTTTTGTGTTTCGAGCATCGTTGTGTGCTAGATACTTAGGTATAAGAGTTCGAGCTAAGGAACTTGATGGAACATTTTGTTAAATAGTTCGAGCAAACTTGAGAGCTAGACACTTAGGCTGTGAGTTCGAGTACAGGAATAGGAAAGATTTAATCTGCATAAGGATTTCGAGCATAGAGGTACGTCGAGCACATAGAGCTATAGAGTCGAGCAAAGTTTCCAACACTGGAATACATCTCGAGCATAGAGTAGTGAAATTTCTAAGTACACTCGAGCATGATGTATAGTCGAGTAAGGTAAGCTTCCTAGTGTGACTCAGGATTGAATATTAAATGAATTTTAAACAAGTCCATTCGAGCACACTACACCTTGAGTATGACTCAATGCTCTTCAGTAAATTAATTTAAGGGAATCGAGCACAAGTCTAGAGGAATATTGTTTTGTCTCACTGGTTGTACCATGTACTCGAGCAAGGACAGATAATATTCCAAGTACATCGAACAAGAGTTGTACCATGTACTCGTGTACAGGGGGAACCGGCTTTTACTTTGGCTGTATGCTCGAGCAAGGGTGGTACAATTAAATTTGAAATTAAATGACAACTGTCGTGTGCTAGACGACAAACCAAGGTACTGTACAACCCAAACGTTAAGTATAAAAGGGGGACTTAGAAAGTTTTTCACACATTTCTCTCTATTAAACATAAACGAAATCCCTTTTGCTCGTGCTCTCTCCCTCTTGCTCGCTGTTCTATTACTTGCTTAACTTCACTTCGATTATAGCCAGTAGCTCTGTTTCGACTTCGGTAAGACATCGTTATTCGATAATCGTCGCACCGATTTTGAAAATAGGGTTTCTAATTGAACAAATTGACTAACTGTTTACTTGTTCTGACAGGAACGCATATTACTACGGAACAGGTAAATCGAAGACACCATTACTCATCTATTCTTTCTCATATACCAGTTTTGCAACGTTGTGTATTGACATTCTCTTATTTTTGCAGAACTGATGGCGCTTAAGTTCGAAAAACGGCACAATATGTGTGCGCAACTGGAGATAGACGATGAAAATCGCGAGTTGGAGCCAATGATAAATTTCCTAACCAACTCTAATCTGAGAGTGGCATTGACAGAAAACCCCACGATATACAAAAATCATGTTTCAGATTTTTGGAGATCCGCAACATATGTCAATGATGTCAATGGAGAAAGAATTGAGGCTTCGGTTCTAAACCATGAAATTGAGATAACAGAAGCTTCAATCCGTGCTGCTCTAGACTTAAATGACAATTTTGGGGCTCAGCCATCTTACTTGGTCCCAAGGCTTCTAAGAGTCTTTCAAGAGACTATGGGCTATCAAGGAGTTAAAGAAGGGCAATTTCAAAAAGGAAGCTTTCGATTAATCTACAGATTTCTGATTCACCACGTCATACAGTCCTTATCTCCTCGGAGAGGGACATGGACCTTATTGAGCAGAGAGCTTGGCACTCTTACTGTAGCAATACTGTACAGGCAACACTTTAATGTCTCACGTCTTATCTTTCAAGGGTTAGTTACAAACGCGAAGAAGGCTGAAGGACAAAGATTTCTTATGTATCCGCGGTTTCTGCAGATTCTAATCAACAGGTTTTTGCCTAATCTTCAACGAACTGGTGAGGTGTTGAGGCTTTAGGATCCGAACATTTGCAAACGAATGAAGGATGCTCAGAGCAAATTTGTTGAGAATGATGACTGGGATGTCCTTCCATGGTTGCTCGTGCCAGCACTAGATGCCATTGATGTGCCGAGCACCCCTGGAAATAGTGATGAGGAAGACAGTGATGGAACGGATGATGATGGTAATAATAATAATAATGATGATGGTGATGAGGGAGGAAATGACATGGTTATAGGTAATGATGATGTGGCACAAGAGGCAATTGCAATAGACGTGCCTTTAATTGAACAGGCTGCAAAAGAGGAACTCGTTGCAGAGGTTGATGTACAAAAGGAGACAAATGAGCCGATGGATGAGGATGTGTATGTCGCTCAAGTTGTATTAGAGGTTGCAGCCACAGTGCATAAGATAACTCCACCAGACTCACCTAAACCTGCAGTTCACATTGATGACGCAGAGTCTGTTGCGACAGAGGCTGATGATGACAATGTTACCTCTTCACCTTCCCTTACCGAACCTGTTATGTCCGATCCTAAACAAACTGATGATATTCCTGTTACTACACCATCTACATCTCCACTACAAGTTCCATTACAATCAGCACAACCCATTCCAGACCACCCTGCCATTGAAGCGTTGGTTCTGAACCATGAAATTGAGATAACAGAAGCTTCAATCCGGGCTGCTCTAGACTTAAATGACAATTTTGGGGCTCAGTCGTCTTACTCGGTCCCAAGGCTTCTGAGAGTCTTTCAAGAGACTATGGGCAATCAAGGAGGAGTTAAAGAAGGGAAATTTAAGAAAGGAAGCTTTCCTTTAATCTATAGATTTCTGATTCACCACGTCATATAGTCCTTATCTCCTCGGAGAGGGACATGGACCTTATTGAGCAGAAAGCTTGGCACTCTGACTGTAGCAATACTATACAGGCAACACTTTAATGTCTCACGTCTTATCTTTCAAGGGTTTGTTACAAACGCGGAGAAGGCTGAAGGACAAAGATTTCTTATGTATCCGCGGTTTCTGCAGATTCTAATCAACAGGTTTTTGCCAAATCTTCAACGAATTAGTGAGGTGTTGAGGCTTCAGGATCCGAACATCTGCAAATGAATGAAGGATGCTCAGAACAAGTTTGTTGAGAATGATGACTGGGATGTCCTTCCATGGTTGCTCGTGCCAGCACTAGATGCCATTGATGTGCCGAGCACCCCTGGAAATAGTGATGAGGAAGATAGTGATGGAATTGATGATGACGGTAATGATAATAATAATGATGATGGTGATGAGGGAGGAAATGACATGGTGATAGGTAATGATTAAGTAGAAGTGCCTTTAATTGAACAGGTTGCACAAGAGGAAGTCGTTGCAGAGGTTGATGTACAAAAGGAGACAAATGAGCCTATGGATGAGGATGTGTTTGTCGCTCAAGTTGTATCAGAGGTTGCGGCCACAGTGCATAAGATAACTCCACCAGACTCACCTCCACCTGCGGTTCACATTGATGACACAGAGTCTGTTGCGACAGAGGCTGATGATGACAATGTTACCTCTTCACCTTCCCTTACCGAACCTGTTCTGTCCGATCCCGAACAAATGATGATATTCCTGTTCCAACACCACCTACATCTCCGCTACAAGTTCCATTACAATCAGCCCAACCCATTCCTGACCACCCTGCCACTGAAACCTCTCCACTACCTACTCAAACCCCATCTGCTGAACCATATACAATTCCATCTCCAGAAACAGAAGAATCTGAACCTTTTTCTGAACCCGCACCAAAGCCTTCTCCTGAAACCCCACCATCAAGTCCTAACCTTTATGATGTTGTTTGTGAAAATGCCAAACTAGAGTTTGAGAACATTATGTTGAGAGAAAAGAATGCCATTTTGGCTAAACAGGACTCGGCTTTGGAGGCTTCTCTGAATGAAGCGTTAGCGAAAATTCGAACCCTTGAGGGGCAGTCTGAGGTTGAGAAGACCTCAGATGCACCAAAACAGGGGGAGAAACCTGAAGGAATAGAGAGCTTAAAGGTGATTGGGGAGATGTATGAGAGTTCGGAGGAAGAGAAAGTGGAAGTGGGACCATCAAATGCTTTACACATGTTAAATCAAGCATATGTTGAGGAAGATTCTGAGGATGAGGGGGAGAATAAGGTGGAAGAAGAAACGGAAGAAGAGAAATTGAAGAGAAGACAAAAGGGAAAGGGGGTTGCACTTACTGATGATGATTTACCCCCCTGCCCCATCATCCAGTTCAATATGAAGTTATACTATTCAAAGAAAATGTAGTTAACCCGGATGTAGCAGAAGCTGAATCGGTAAAAACTATAATCAAGTTAATGAATGAAGAGTTAGAAGCCCTAGAAAGAGAAGAGATGAATGAAGAGGAGGAGGAAATTCCTCAAGAAGTCATAGAAGCCTTGATAAACATGAAAGAAAAGGAAGAGGCATATGAAAGGAGATTAAAAGAAGCAGATGATGCTATAAAAGCTACAATGGAGGCTCTGAATGCTAGACAAGATGATGATACACAAGAGCCTTTACAAACTGAGCCTATGCATTTTGAACAAGAGCCCACACCATCTGAGCCAGTCATATCTGAGCCTGAGAATGAGGAACCTGAACCACAGACAAACAAAAAAGATGAACTTAGTTTGGGTCCTGTCATCCATGAAGAGGATAAAACTATTGAAGTCTCAGCAAGCACAATGGTTAAATTGATCATTATGAAGGATCTTACACTGATTCTGAATAATCCTGAGAGACATCACCCAGAGATTGTAATAGCAGCAAGAAAGGCTCAACAAGATTTTATTAACTTGAGTAAAGAAGAACCAAGATTTGAAAAACATGTTGAACCAAGTGAGCCCATCATTGAGGAAGTTACTGAAGAAACTGAAGACACTCACATAGATGAACCTGTTAGTGAAAAGTCTGAATCAGTGGATGAGGAAATAATAATTGAAGAACCAGAAACAGAAGTTGAGCAACCTGATACATCTACTCCAACTCAATCAAGTTTGAAAAGAAAGGACACATCTGAAATTGAGACACCAAAGCCCAAAACACAAAATCTGTTAAGAAAATGGTGTATAACATAAGGAGAGACAAACTTGAAGAAAGGAGAAGAGCTCAATCCACACGAAATGATGAACCAATGATTGAGGCTCTTCATAACCTTGAAGAAGTGGTTGACTTAGATGTTGAAAATGAAGATGAGGAAGCAGTGAAGGATACTGAGACAGTAAATGAAGATAATGAGTATCTGATCAGCCTGGGATATGATCCACCATAACTCCAGAGACTATCAAAGGAAGATTTAGCAAAAGAAGCTGAGGGGTGGAGAACAAGGAAAGCAAAAAGAGAACTATTAATAAAGGCTGGTCACAAAAGTGCATTCCTTAACCTTCAACCATTTGATAAAATCGACAGAATGTACAAGAGAGCTCTGTTGGATGATGTATCTGATTATGTGAAGAAAGTAACAAAGAAGAAAGAAGAAAGTGAAAAAGTTTTGAAAGAATCTGACAGTAGTAAAAAGAGGGCTGAGAAGAAAACAAGGGATGAAGAAGAATATGAATCATTGAAGTCTAAACATAAAGATATCAAATTTCTCCAACTGTATGGCTACAAGTATAATCATTTGATAAATCTTTCTCCTGGAGAATTGAAAAGAAAAATACAACAGGTAAAAGACTCTCACAAAGATCAAGCAAGTCAAGAAAGATATGAGAGAGAACAGGAGCTAAAGATGAGGATACAGAGGGAGAGAGAGGAAGCAAAAAAGAAAAATCAAGAATTGAAGAAGTGGTTTGAGGACCCTTAGAGGGTAGAAATGTTAAAAACAATTGTGATGGAAAAAGGAATGACAGAGGAACAGTTTCAGAATATGCCTCTTAGACAATTAATGGAAATATATAATAGAGAGCAGAAACTGTACATTGAAATACAGAGAAAACTGCAGGAGGACAGGATGAGAGCCGAAGAAGTGGTGAGAGCTGAAATGATGAGTGCTCTGCACAGAAAGGGAGTGAGAATGTCAAAACTACTGGTGTAAACTGACGAAACAATAAAAAGATGGTATGTTGAAGAGGGGCTCGAAAAGACAAAGACTACTCAGTCAGGGAGCATGAGCAGAACTCAAAGGTCTAGGAGTGTGAGGCCTGTGCCACCAAGGAACTTAAACTTGCCCACACATCTCTATTTCGACAAAAGATCAAAGACCTTAAGGGTTGTGAGTGAAGATCAGAAAGAACATCTCATCATCTTTAGGGATGATTTGAGAAATTTTACAAAGGAACAACTAACTACGATGGCTGAACTGACCTTGTATGACAATCAAATCAGAAGTCAGCCATCTGGTCAATAGAGGAATGATCTCTCTAAATTTTTAAAGGAACAGGCAGAAAAGGGATTCCCATTTTTGCAGCAAAAGAAGAGAGAGATTAAGAGTCAAACTGAGAGGGAAAAGAGGAATAAAATGATAAATGAAGTGCACACATCTGAGCTTTCCCTCTTTGAATTGAAGAAACAAAGAACTCAAGCAAGAAACTCTCACCACAAAAGGAAGACTTTAAAGAGTGCTTGGCTATGAGAGAAGTCATGAAGGAACCAAAAATCAGAGGTGCAACAACTTGGAAGAATCACATACATAACGCACAATCAGCTTGATGATTCCATTACTCTGAGAAATATGTCTGGAATTCCCATTGCCGTAAGATGACATGATGAAGATGTCAAGTTCATGCATCCACAAGACCTACAAGATCTAATTGATGCAAGATTTCCAAGTGATGCATCTGATTCCTCAGAGCTTGATATGCTAAAACAAAGGGATGCCTATGTCAAGAAACTAAAAGAAAGATCTGATGCAAGGAGAAGAGGAAGAAGATAACAGAAAGGAGCTAAATGAATGATAGATTTTATTTATGTTTTATCTTTGTATTTTTGTTTAAATTTGTAAAAACTTTAATTTGTAATGCCCAAGTGGCAAAATTCCTAATTATGTAATGAAATGACATGTTCCTAAATGATATATACTCTATGTCTGATACATGTGTAACTTTATGCAGGTTTGTTTTGGTGCATCTGAGCTTGTTCCAATCTAGGGGGGAGATTGTTGGGTCGGATTTTTGATAAGGAAGATTGGAATCTTCTCAACCTCCTCAGAAAATGGCTAAGTATGGACTTCGAGCAAGCTTAGGCGATCGAGCATGGTTTTACTACCTCGAGCAAGGTCTTCAGAACCTTAAATGGTTAATTCTTCTAAATGTTAAGGCTTCGAGCAAGCTACACTTCAACGAGCAAGAGTACTCTTCTATCGAGCATGGATTGCCAATCGAGCAAACAGCTTGATCATACAAGTTTTAACCAAGTGTTACGAGCACAGGATGACAAGCATGGATGCAATAAGAAGATGTAACGTGATCAAAGCAAGGATTTAGAGCACAGTTCAATTCCCGAGCAAGATTTACATCCGAGCATGCTAAAGATTGTTGAATAAGTATAACTGAAGACATCAAGAAGAATGAGCTTGCTCGATGGACTAGTTCGAGCAAAGCATGGACAAGTCAAGAAGAAAGAAGCTTACTAGAGGAGAATATATTCTCCGAAAAAGAATATATTCTAAGTAAAATATGCTCGAAGACACTCATCGAGCATACCTAGCATAGTGAGTATTCTAGAGCATTGCTCGAGAACTCAACACTTGTATTATTTTGAGTTTCATTATTTAATTATTAGGAACTTCTAGAAGGAATGTCAGGGTTTATAAATAGGGGTCCTAGGATACCTTTTAGGACACGGATTTCCAGACGAATACAGGCTGGCACGCACTGAATACGAAAAACAATCCAAAGAATATTCTCTTTGTTTTCTCGTACAATCGCCGTCGCCGTCATACACAAAACCCTAGACATTCCTTTCACTGTTGTATTAAATGATATATTAAATGCAGTGAATCTTTGTCTTGAAATCGTTCTTACTAATCATTTATTTACATCTCGTGTCTGTTATAGTTTCACTCCTTCGCTCCCACTTGTTGAATATCCTGATTCCACCGGGATATTCAATAGGCCTTTGAGTTAGCAGAGTTGGTGTGTTCTTGTCAACCTTTATTGGTTTCACCCGATTCACGGTCCTGACAGTTTCAAGGTGGCGGGAGCTCTTATGTGGCCCATGGTGGCGGGTGCTAGTCCGCTAGTCCGTGATGATTAATGTTGTGAGCATGTCCCACCAAAGTTTCAGTCGACCCGCCGTAGATTGGCTCGCGGCCAGCGGAATCCAGAAACGAGCCCCCATTGCTTCACTTGGAGCTAGTACGTGGTTTGCGGAAGCCGTGGGTTTGACCCGCGGACACTTTCCTTGCGGCTCACCTAAGCTGGATCGACCCGCCATGGTAGTTAATGGTACGCCCAAGCGCGTACAAGGCCCGCGACCACTGTAGTTAACATGGTGCCAAATGGCGGATTGTTTGTTACGTGGCGGGGCGGATTGTAAGGCAGAGAAGTGTTGACGCGCGGCGGCGCGCATGATGTATGAAGGCGTAGTGCATCATCTGCAACGGCGCGCAAGCATGTCGGCAGAGTGCAACATCCACATAGCACGCACGCATGGCAGCGGATTGTTCATCCGCGGCGGCGCATGCATGGCGGAGTAGAGTTAATCAGCGGGGCACGCATGCATGCATGGTTGTTGCCTTCAAAACGTGCCATGCAAAATCATGCTATATAATGCTCCATGCAAAGTTGAGTGTCTTTGTGTCATAAGTGTTGTACACAGTTTCTTGGTTTGTAACTCGCGGATGCAGACATGCAGGTGTTGCAGACAGGTACTGCAAATGATGCTCGGGTACCGCAAATGAGTCACGCTGACGCCGCAGAAGTCTCTCGTGGATATTGCGGATGAGTCGTGTGGTCATGCGGGCATCTCGGAAAGTGCTCGCGACTTACACGAGCGGGTCGTGTGGGTGTCGCGGAAGATTCGCGGGTTGTGTCACCCGAAAATTATAGAAGGTACTCGCAACTACAATTATTTTGACTTGGCGCAGCGAGCTCTTATGTTACCTGCCATCGCACGAACCGACCTCCAACTAAAGTATTTTTGTTGCGCGTGGTGTGACATCCGTGGCAAAACCGAGTACACGAGCAAGAATATAACTCGCCACCTTATTCAATTGAAAATTGGCGACCCCCAAAATACAAAATCCTATTCGATTTCGAGAATCGTAAATAAAGCTCGTAATATTAATAACAAACCGAAGGCCGCCTAAGGCTAACAAGAGGGCTATACTGAGAAATACGAGAAGTTATCAAATTTTGAAAGTTGTTAGTTGAGTTGAGGAACGGTGAGTTAATTCTAAAATATATAGCACCGTACAAAATTGCCTTGAAAGTTAACCCCATAACGTATTAAACAAAATTATACAACCTAAACTCTATAAAGAGACTCGTGAAAATTCTGAGCGGGGAAAATCAAATAGTTGTGATACAATAAAATCTCATTGAATAAAATCCAGTGGAATCCACAACGGGGAATCAAACGTGTTTAGAAACAGAAAAACGAATTCCGAAACAAATGATTATAAAATTTTCCCCAAAAAGAGCATATTTGGCATATTGAATTTCGGGGACGAAATTTCTTAACTTGGAGAGAATGTGACATCAGTGGCAAAACCGAGTACACCTTAGTACTTACAAATTCGAATAAGCGTTTAACCGCTTATTGCGTAACGAACAAACGAATAACCAAACGGGTCTGGTTATGGTCCGGATATCCCAGGGTGCCATCTATAAGTGATATACGTTTAATATAAGCTAAAATATTAGTAATATGGCGTTAGTTCGATAGCAAACAAGTTAAACGAAAACATGCTCGTTTAACTACCCGCTATAGGTTTAAACGCGAAAGATAGTTACAAACCAAGCATTGTATCATCCGTTAAGCCGAAAAAGACTTACCAAACACTTATTTGAAATGTTTTAAGCGATCCGTGAATATATTTTCGATTTTTACAAACGTATAGTATGTTTTTATAATTTTACACAAAACTAGCCGAAAAACACTCGTTTTCGCTCCGTTTGTCGCACCCGATATATTTTTGTCGCCAAAAACCGAACCCGAAATAAATTTGGACTCGGCATTTCACGTTCGGAGCACGTAAATTGAGAAAAGTGGGCCAAATGGGCCCAAAAGGGGACCCAACGAGCCCAGCCCGCCAAAGAAGACTTTTCCCCCTTAAACCCTTTTCATATTTAAACAAGTTCTAAGATATTTTGTGATATCTTTTTCATGAGAATTCTGGACACAAGTTCTGCTCCAACCAGAAAACCTTCAAACCCTAAGGTAAGGAGCTTAAATAAGTAGCTTTTGTACTTGTTTAAACTCGTTTAATACCATAAAAACATGTCTTGGTTACTAAAAATCATTCCTAACCGTGTAAAAATCCTAAAAATGGTCCATAAACATGTTTTGATCTTAAACACGGTAAGGAACCTGTTTTGATAGTTTTTTTGGCCATAAACACGGATCAAAGGGTTGAAACGGCGTTTTTACGGTTCAAAAGTTCGTTTTTGTGCACTAGCCGAAACCCTAAGTTAATGGTTGTTATGTTGATGAAAAATTGCTTTTTTTGTGATATAGGACTTGTACCTAGCTTGCTTAGAAGCACAAGAACCTGAAAACTTGATTAAAAAGTCGGAAACGAGCCAAACCCGCTAAGGTAATACCGAAGCACTCGCTTACGGGCTATTTAGGTTAAGGTTGTGATGTGCATATTGTTAGGACTTGAAATTTTGCAGGGACATCAGGGACCATGTCAATAAGTCCCTGTTCAAATTTGGTAATTTTTTGACCATCCGAGAATATTTGGCGAATTTATTACCGAATTGGGACAATTATTTGGGAAAAATAGCTAAAATACCTCAAAAGTTATGAAATTTTCTGGGAACTCAGATTTGATGTATTTTGATCACATATGAATTTTGGGATCATTTGGAGAAGTCTAAAGGTGTTTTGTGTGTATGCGTTCGTGTGAATTTTTATAGCCGAATTTGGGTCGAAAAGAATATCGCATGAGCCTTTTACATTCTGGAATTGATACACGTTGTTTTGGGACATGATTTGAGCATTCAGAAATTTTTGTGGAATTTTTGGAAATTTTTTGGGGTAAACGACGATTTTCAGGCGAAATATAACTGACAAAATGAATTTTTATAAATTAATAAATCAGTAAATAATTCCAGAAATATTTTTATAAAAATCTACATATTTTAATTGATATGTGGTTAAATTTTCATAATTTAATGATTAACGGTTAATTAATTATGCTAATTTAAAGATTAAATAAATACAGTTTTTATAAAAACCGGCAAGTTCGCGACTAGCGAACCTACGGGAATATCAAAACACCAAGAGTGATCAAAAATCATTTTTTCTGATTAATTAAGTAAAAACGAACTTTTCTACGAGAAACCTGGACAATCCGGGTGGATTGTGCGCGTTTCTTCTCAAATCAAACTGAATAAACGGAAACGGGCCCCGTGGCTAATCCGGGACCCCAGTATGTGATCCTTCTTTATAACTTAATCATTTTATTAACCAATACATTTACCCAAACTTATTTTCCCATAACTGTTTTCTGAACGCGTAAACGAACAACTTGGCCCTGCTGGGAAAACGGGAATCTGAGCCAAGTTCAGTTTTAAGTATTAGACATTGAACAACATCACAGCCTAAGACTATTACCACTTTCTGGGCGTACCAGCTATACCCAGATTAGTTATACAGCCCAGTTTAATACTGAGATTATAATAATATTAAAATATTAATATTATTATAATATGGACTATAGGGACTAAGTGATAGCAAGGGAAACAAACCCCGTGCTAATCTCGCACTAAGTGCCTACAAAACCGTGAGTTTCATGACCCCTCTTTTCAAACTGTTTACTAACTTTTAGGGTGAAAAGCATGTTCATATGCATTATCTATCTGAAAACGGTTCAGAAAGAAAAATACCTGAACCTTCATATATGAAAAATTCCTACAAACATAATGATAAACTACGTGCTGAGGAAAGGTGATTATTATCGTGATTGATATATTAAATGGAAACACTACGAATGCCAAAACATAATGAAATCATACGTGACAACCTGTTTATACAAATACGCTACAAAATGCTAAACACAACAGGTTGAGGAAATAACGTGGTCTGTAATGACCATGGGGCTATTGTGGGAGGAAGGGGGGGCCACAATAGTACTAAACTAAAGTTGAGTATGGCCTATGAGCCAAGTTCTGCTGCAACTTACTAAACTAAAGTTGAGTATGGCCTATGAGCCTAGTTCTGCTGCAACTTATAAACTAAAGTTGAGTATAGCCTATGAGCCAAGTTCTGCTGTAACTTATAAACTAAAGTTGAGTATGACCTATGAGCGAAGTTCTGCTGCAACTTATTAAACGAACTAACTTGATTATGACATGAATGTTAAGAAAATAATGTGATTACGCATATTGTGGGCGGATGGGGAGCCATAGTATTTGGTGATACGTGATAAATACTATATGTGTATATGTGTCTATATACATGCTATGTGATTAGCCGTAGGAAATACTATGTGTAGAATATACTAATTATTTGCGTGTACACTATATAATGTTTGAGTTTACGTGGAATAATTGCGGGTGGAAGGGGGACCACAGTGGTTGATGTTAACGCGGAACCGTTGTGGGCGGAAGGGGGCCACAGTGGTTGAGTTTATGTGGAACCGTTGTGGGAGGAAGGGGGTCCACAGTGGTTGGTTAAACACGGAAATTGGAAACAGGTAGTACGAACAAACAATCACGATTTTACCGAAATTTCGAATTTATATTATAAACTTACATGTGTGCATATGCACACACAAGGATATGGCTATACATATTTATACAAACGTAAATACATATTTTTACATACGCGCGTACATACAAACTATGACTGTGTGGTACGCAGAACTGATTTTGTTAAACTTATGAAACTCACTAACTATTCGTAGTTGACCTGTTTTAACATGCTTTTCTAGTAATCAGATATGAGAAGTAATTTCCTGTGCGTTACGTGTCTGATTGGTGATTGATGTCATGGGCATTTGAGTTAGAAGTAAAGTAATTGAAGAACCGATTTGATTGTATCACCCAGTTTGTAAAAGATGTTATAATGATATAATATATTGTAAATTAGTTAGTAATGTTTCTTTATGAACAATGTATTTGATACCAGTTGTATCTGTTGCATTTCTGTTTTACGCTTCCGCAACTCGCTTAACGGGGTGTGACAGAAGTTGGTATCAAAGCCATTGGTTATAAAGAATTAGGTTATCCCATATGATACCTATAATATAACCGTAGGCTCGATTATCACTGGGAAAGTTAATAATGAGTAACGATAAATACTGATGGATGCCGGGATGAACTCGAAGGGCAAGTGAGTTATTATAGTTCGGAACGTAATAACAGACTTTCTTGTACTAGGGAATTCGGGAAGAAGTCGCGGAACATACTGATAGGTAAAAATGGCAACATACGTGTATAAAGGTGATGATGAGTATATATGTAAGGTGCATACGTGCTTATCTGAAACGAGGTATAGGGATACGTGTACGTACCGTACTACCGATGATATTAAATCTTATTGTAACGAATATTATATTTGGTTATAATCAATATTAATTCCTATTATGATTAAAATTATATCGTATCAAAATTTACATTATATATATTTTTTTTATATAATTAATATTATACCTATTCATAACAAATAAAATATTTAATTTCAGTACTAATTAATAATATCCTTTACGTTGATCTAAACTATCGAGTAACGTTTTCTTCTGATTAACGATTACACCGAAAGATGTTGAGATCGGGTAGCTTTACGAAAGATGAAGAACCGGTGTTGCTTGTGAGTGGGAATATGAGAATGCTTCAACAAGTTTAACTAAGTCTGGTGATGTGACGGAACCACTAAGGGGCTTAATATGCAAGGCCCGGGAAAGAATCGTTGGAGGCATGTTCTATAGACAATGATTTCAAGAATATATATATATATATATATATATATATATATATATATATAATACCTCTCAGCATGGGTCTAACCTTTATTTCATGTACTCGTTTCTTTGACACTAAACTAAACTATTTTCTGGTCATCCTTCGATTTCTGTTGTTTGAAAAACAAACACCATCCATGGGGGAAATACCTAGTGATGAATCCAACTTATTGAATTATAAATATAATAACTACTTTATTGAGTCCCTAATTCTATAAATAGACTGTGACTACTAGTACATATAATGTATTAATGATATTTCAAAAAGAAATATTAACAATAATAATTTCCTTTACATATCACCAGTACAACTAATTCTGATGAACCTCCTTAACTAGCAAGCTCTTCGAATCTTTTATGTTCGATAACCTTCAACCTCTCTTATATTACGCGAGTTCAATCGATTATTATAAAATGAAAACCCCATAATCACGAAATGATGACATGCCCCGACTGAAATGGAACCTACTTACCTCCAACTAGTAAACTACTACTTTTATTAAGTCCGACATGCCTACGAAAACTGAATGACCTGGCGAAAGAATATATTTTACGATTATAGTTAACAAACATTCAGAAGTCAGGTGGAATGTACACGTGCATTCCCATTATAACGTACTGATTAAACTCGTAATGAGCAAATATCTACCTACAGGAGAGACCGAACAAAAACAGCTTCCCAATAATGGGATCGTATAGGAACAATTGTCGTATAAGTTGTGAACTATTTGTAATTGTTATAACGCGTGCTTTGATAGATAAGGATAGTATGGTATTGTCGTGTATAGCTTCTGATACTCCATACAAGCATATGGTGGTGCGCTATGCTAATATGGAGGACGATTTGGGCATTTTTAATACAAACATTGACCCCTATTGGGTTAAAATTTCTTGTCATGAGATGACAACTTTTAATATATATGCAAACTTTGGCGTTTGCTAGGCTAATTTTACATACTATCCTTAGTATTCAGACTCGAGAACAAACCAGTGTGATATATACGTGTTAATTGAAATACCTGATTACTTGTTATTGTAATTCCTTTTGTGATCATTAGTGTATGTGAATTTTGTTAATTGTTGGATAACTGGTTATTGTTATAGAATGGCCCCGAAGAAAGTAAACACGTTGTCTGAGGCAGATATAGCCGAGATGATTGCTCGACAACTACAAACAGTACTTCCGACAATAGCAGCACAATTCGCTGCTGGTATCCATACAACTATGAATACCAATCAAGTGCCGAACGCTAACGCGGCCGTAAATACTAATCCCCTGACAAATACTAATACAACCACAAATGCTCCCCCGATAAATACTGATACTATCACAACTAATACTCCCCCGTTGAATACAAATATTACTTTAAATAATGCACCGAACTTGAACAATAGTTGTAACAATCAAAATCCCCCGCAACACGGATATCAACTTAAGAACTTCATGCTATGTAAACCTATGGAATTTAGTTGTACCGAAGGACCAAATGGGCTAGTAAAGTGGATCGAAAAGACTGAATCCATCATTAATGTCACTAACTGTCCACCAGATTGTATTGTCAAATTTGCTACTTCTACATTTGTAGACCACGCGCTAATGTGGTGGAATACTATTGTGCAAATTCGAGGACAGGAGGCAACCAATCGTATGTCTTGGACAAAACTTAAAAATCTTATGATAAAACAATTTTTTCTGATAAACAAAATTCAAAAATTAGAGCAAGAACTTTGGAATCTAGAAATGAAGGGTGCAGATCACTTGGAGTATACCCACCGCTTTAACGAACTGGCTCGTCTAGTCCCATGGTTAGTTACTCCAGAATCTAAACGTATTGAACGCTACATTTAGGGTTTAGCTCCCGAAGTCAGGAGTTTGGTTAATTCAACTGGCCCTGTAACTTTCGAAAATGCCGTGTTACAAGCCGGCATTGTAACTTCTGATTTGATTAGAAGTGGTGCCTTAAGAATGCCCGGGGAATCATCTGGTACAAAACGAACCAATTATGGAGCGGGAATACAAGAAAGACAACAGAATAAATGTGCGCGCCTTGCAATACAAAATTACGCTATAATCAGTTCCGATGTGAAGCAAGATAAGTATAACGGGCCTTTGCCTAGATGTGGAAAATGTGGTTATCATCATGTTGGTGAATGTCGGACCAATGTGTGTCACAAATGTGGGAAAGTGGGACACTATGCTCGAAATTGTAGAACCGTTATGAATACTATAAATCCACCAACCCAACTCCAGGACTCACAACTACCCCAACCGCAACCAACACGACAACAACCAGTCTACAAAAACCAACCCATAATAAACCGTAATGCCTGTTATAAGTGTGGTAGTGTGAAGCACATCAAGAAAGACTGCCCTAGATTGAACCCAATTGCGACGGGAAGACAAAGGCAAGGACCGGCATCAACGTCCAACTCGACCAGGGGTCAAGTATTGTGAATAAACCGGATATAGCAAATGTAGTAACAGGTACGTTCTTAGAAATGCCTAATATACTTTAGTTTATTTATTACGGACACTGATAGACGTTTCGTTTCTACAAGTTATTACATTGGAAAATATACCGTCTAGTAAAATAACAATTCTGTATACTATAGAAACCAACAAAAGTAAGACTATAAATACTAACCATATTACTCGAAAAACTACCCGCTTAACCTAAATAACTAGCTATTCCCTATCGATGCACTCCGGTGGAAGTGAGGAGTCATTGTGTAATAGTCAGTATTGACTAGTTAATTGAGTTCAAATGAAGGTTATATATAGAAATAGAACTGTTATACTGCCTCTTCTAGATAGAGAAGTGATCCCGTACACGGAACAAAACCTAGTACCCCAATGACAAAACACGGATGAGGAAAACTATACTATCCGTAATCGAAACTTAAACTTTAAACTTTTATAGCCTTAATAACCGAGTGATGAACAAGGAAAAGTCAGGCCAGATGTTTGGATAAACTGAGTACTAGTATAAAGATGCAAGCGAAATCTATGAAGGAATCATAGGCTCATGTGTTGTAAAGTGTGCACTATTATAAGTTCTGGGGGAATACTAAAGATCCTCGGAGATGCTACAACAATTCGAGATACCCCATTAGAAGTGGGAAACAAACTAAAATGGAACCCTTAACATGTGTTCCTTAAACATCCCGAGAAAGCAATCAAGCTGAATGATAGTTCCCTGACTAATCCACTCCAAATACCTTCTTCTGATTTGTAACAACTACCCAACTAAAAAAAAACGCGCCTTAACAAAATCTTATCCTTAGTAAATTGTGTATGAAACCTTATGTCCCGAATCGACCTGAGCACGGGCTGTAGTCCTCTAACAAACAATCAAACCATATAAACTATTCAAACAATAGAGGAAAGTGAGACCAGTAATTTCAATCCTCGTACATTAACAGTTATCATAATATTATACAACTGGTAATATACTATATTACACGAGCAAGAATATAACTCGCCACCTTATTCAATTGATAATTGGCGACCCCCAAAATACAAAATCCTATTCGATTTCGAGAATCGTAAATAAAGCTCGTAATATTAATAACAAACCGAAGGCCGCCTAAGGCTAACAAGAGGGCTATACTGAGAAATACGATAAGTTATCAAATTTTGAAAGTTGTTAGTTGAGTTGAGGAACGGTGAGTTAATTCTAAAATATATAGCACCGTACAAAATTGCCTTGAAAGTTAACCCCATAACGTATTAAACAAAATTATACAACCTAAACTCTATAAAGAGACTCGTGAAAATTCTGAGCGGGGAAAATCAAATAGTTGTGATTCAATAAAATCTCATTGAATAAAATCCAGTGGAATCCACAACGGGGAATCAAACGTGTTTAGAAACAGAAAAACGAATTCCGAAACAAATGATTATAAAATTTTCCCCAAAAAGAGCATATTTGGCATATTGAATTTTGGGGACGAAATTTCTTAACTTGGAGAGAATGTGACATCAGTGGCAAAACCGAGTACACCTTAGTACTTACAAATTCGAATAAGCGTTTAACCGCTTATTGCGTAACGAACAAACGAATAACCAAACGGGTCTGGTTATGGTCCGGATATCCCAGGGTGCCATCTATAAGTGATATACGTTTAATATAAGCTAAAATATTAGTAATATGGCGTTAGTTCGATAGCAAACAAGTTAAACGAAAACATGCTCGTTTAACTACCCGCTATAGGTTTAAACGCGAAAGATAGTTACAAACCAAGCATTGTATCATCCGTTAAGCCGAAAAAGACTTACCAAACACTTATTTGAAATGTTTTAAGCGATCCGTGAATATATTTTCGATTTTTACAAACGTATAGTATGTTTTTATAATTTTACACAAAACTAGCCGAAAAACACTCGTTTTCGCTCCGTTTGTCGCACCCGATATATTTTTGTCGCCAAAAACCGAACCCGAAATAAATTTGGACTCGGCATTTCACGTTCGGGCACGTAAATCGAGAAAAGTGGGCCAAATGGGCCCAAAAGGGGACCCAACGAGCCCAGCCCGCCAAATAAGACTTTTCCCCCCTTAAACCCTTTTCATATTTAAACAAGTTTTAAGATATTTTGTGATATTTTTTTCATGAGAATTCTGGACACAAGTTCTGCTCCAGCCAGAAAACCTTCAAATCCTAAGGTAAGGAGCTTAAATAAGTAGCTTTTGTACTTGTTTAAACTCGTTTAATACCATAAAAACATGTCTTGGTTACTAAAAATCATTCCTAACCGTGTAAAAATCCTAAAAATGGTCCATAAACATGTTTTGATCTTAAACAAGGTAAGGAACCTGTTTTGATAGTTTTTTTGGCCATAAACACGGATGAAAGGGTTGAAACGGCGTTTTTACGGTTTTAAAAGTTCGTTTTTGTGCACTAGCCGAAACCCTAAGTTAAGGGCTGTTATGTTGATGAAAAATTGCTTGGTTTGTGATATAGGACTTGTACCTAGCTTGCTTAGAAGCACAAGAACCTGAAAACTTGATTAAAAAGTCGGAAACGAGCCAAACCCGCTAAGGTAATACCGAAGCACTCGCTTACGGGCTATTTAGGTTAAGGTTGTGATGTGCATATTGTTAGGACTTGAATTTTTTCAGGGACATCAGGGACCATGTCAATAAGTCCCTGTTCAAATTTGGTAATTTTTTGACCAATCGAGAATATTTGGCGAATTTATTACCGAATTGGAACAATTATTTGGGAAAAATAGCTAAAATACTTCAAAAATTATGAAATTTTTCTGGGAACTCTGATTTGATGTATTTTGATCACAAATGAATTTTGGTATCATTTAGAGAAGTCTAAAGGTGTTTTGTGTATATGCGTTCGTGTGAATTTTTATAGCCGAATTTGGGTCGAAACGAATATCGCATGAGCTTTTTACATTCTGGAATTGATACAGATTGTTTTGGGACATGATTTGAGCATTCAGAATTTTTTTTGGAATTTTTGGAAATTTTTTGGGGTAAACGGACGATTTTCAGGCGAAATATAACTGACAAAATGAATTTTTATAAATTAATAAATCAGTAAATAATTCCAGAAATATTTTTATAAAAATCTACATATTTTAATTGATAAGTGGTTAAATTTTCACAATTTAATGATTTACGGTTAATTAATTATGCTAATTTAAAGATTAAACAAATTCAGTTTTTATATAAACCGGCAAGTTCGCGACTAGCGAACCTACGAGAATATCAAAACACCAAGAGTGATCAAAAATCATATTTTCCTATTAATTAAGTAAAAACGAACTTTTCTATGAGAAACCTGGACAATCCGGGTGGATTGTGCGCGTTTCTTCTCAAATCAAACTGAATAAACGAAAACGGGCCCCGTGGCTAATCCGGGACCCCAGTATGTGATCCTTCTTTATAACTTAATCATTTTATTAACCAATACATTTACCCAAACTCATTTTCCCATAACTGTTTTCTGAACGCGTAAACGAACAACTTGGCCCAGCTGGGAAAACGGGAATCTGAGCCAGGTTTAGTTTTAAGTATTAGACATTGAACAACATCACAGCCTAAGCCTATTACCACTTTCTGGGCGTACCAGCTATACCCAGATTAGTTATAGAGCCTAGTTTAATACTGAGATTATAATAATATTAAAATATTAATATTATTATAAAATGGACTATAGGGACTAAGTGATAGCAAAGGAAACAAACCTCGTGCTGATCTCGCACTGAGTGCCTACAAAACCGTGAGTTTCATGACCCCTCTTTTCAAACTGTTTACAAACTTTTGGGGTGAAAAACATGTTCATATGCATTATCTATCTGAAAACGGTTCAGAACGAAAAATACCTGAACCTTCATATATGAAAAATTCCTACAAACATAATGATAAACTACGTGCTGAGGAAAGGTGATTATTACCGTGATTGATATATTAAATGGAAACACTACGAATGCCAAAACATAACGAAATCATACGTGACAACCTGTTTATACAAATACGCTACATAATGCTAAACACAACAGGTTGAGGAAATAACGTGGTCTGTAATGACCATGGGGCTATTGTGGGCGGAAGGGGGGGCCACAATAGTACTAAACTAAAGTTGAGTATGGCCTATGAGACAAGTTCTGCTGCAACTTACTAAACTAAAGTTAAGTATGGCCTATGAGCCTAGTTCTGCTGCAACTTATAAACTAAAGTTGAGTATGGCCTATGAGCCAAGTTCTGCTGCAACTTATTAAACGAACTAACTTGATTATGACATGAATGTTAAGAAAATAATGTGATTACGCGTATTGTGGGCGGATGGGGAGCCATAGTATTTGGTGATACGTGATAAATACTATATGTGTATATGTGTCTATATACATGCTATGTGATTAGCCGTAGGAAATACTATGTGTAGAATATACTAATTATTTGCGTGTACACTATATAATGTTTGAGTTTACGTGGAATCATTGTGGGTGGAAGGGGGACCACAGTGGTTGATGTTAACGCGGAACCGTTGTGGGCGGAAGGGGGGCCACAGTGGTTGAGTTTATGTGGAACCGTTGTGGGAGGAAGGGGGTCCACAGTGGTTGGTTAAACACGGAAATTGGAAACAGATAGTACGAACAAACAATCACGATTTTACCGAAATTTTGAATTTAAATTATAAACTTACATGTGTGCATATGCACACACAAGGATATGGCTGTACATATTTATACAAACGTAAATACATATTTTTACATACGCGCGTACATACAAACTATGACTGTGTGGTACGCAGAACTGATTTCGTTAAACTTATGAAACTCACTAACTATTCGTAGTTGACCTGTTTTAACATGCTTTTCAGGTAATAAGATATGAGAAGTAATTTCCTGTGCGTTACGTGTCTGAATGGTGATTGATGTCATGGGCATTTGAGTTAGAAGTAAAGTAATTGAAGAACCGGTTTGATTGTATCACCTAGTTTGTAAAAGATGTTAGAACGATATAATATATTATAAATTAGTTAGTAATGTTTCTTTATGAACAATGTATTTGATACCAGTTGTATCTGTTGCATTTCCGTTTTACACTTCCGCAACTCTCTTAACGGGGTGTGACACGTTGTGTCATCTTCCGTCCCGCATGGAACCAAGGGTATGGAGTCGTCTTCCGAACTCATATTGTTTTCAACCTGCATGGGGTTGTCTTTCGACCCGCATCAGGTTTCCGCGTGAAACCAAGGATATGGTTGTCGTCTTCCGACGTGCATGGTGGTTTCCACATGGAACCAAGGGTTTGGAGTCGTCTTCCGAACTCATACTGTTTTCGACCCGCATGGGGTCGTCTTCCGACCCGCATGGGTTTTTCGCGTGAAACCAAGGACATGGTTGTCGTCTTCCGACGTGCATGGTGGATTCCACATGGAACCAAGGGTATGGTGGCGGAAATTCTGAACTCATACCGTACTATTTTTTACCCACATGGGGTTTTGATCCGCGGTGCGCATGCATGGAGGTGGGATTATTGATTCATGGCGCGCGCAAGCATGGCGGCGGGAAGTAACTTTTTGCCAACGGCAATCCGCATGCATGGAGGTGTAGACTTGATCTCCGGTGGCGCATGCATGGCGGAGTCTTGACCCTCAGTGGTGCACATATAGCCCGCGGTAGGCGAAATGACCCGCCAGAGACTTGCTTGTGGCCCGCAGAAAACGTAATGATATGCTGGAGCTCTTGCTTGATTCGAGGGTGTATGGACTCTGCCGTAGTCGGAGTTGGTTTCGTCGTAACACGCACGCCGCCTCCAGAGGTTGGAGTTGATCTACCCGAGCGCGAATATGAACCGCGGCGGTGTTTGAATCGCCAGAGCGCGCATGAGGCCGCGGTGGCGGAGCTGAATCGCCAGTGCGGTTATATTATCCACAGTGGCCGGATTTGAACCGCTACTCCACGCCGTTGCCCGTGGTGATTAAAGTTGGTCTATCGGTAGCATGCATAAGGTTTGCGGTGTTGGAATTTCTTATGCCCGAGACACGTATTTATATTAATGTGGCTAACTGTGTTTGATCCAAGTCGGGTCATACCTAATAACGAGCTAAATCGACACCAGATTGTATTTGTTTAAGATATGATCTTTAAACGAATACCGAACACAAAGTTCAGGAAATCGGTTTTTCTGAAAATAGCACTTGAAAGATTAAAATAAATAATTTGGATTATTTATTTATTTAATTATTTAAATTGGTTAAATAATTAAACAAAGATTATAAAATTGTTTTATAATAGTGTAGGCTATAGTTTTATATATATATATATGATATATATATATAAATGACAAAAAAAAAAGAGAAAGTTTGGGTGGCCGGTTTGGGTGGGACCCATCACCACCCCAACAAACCAATCTTGAGCAATATGACTCTTGGTTAAAAGCCTACACATGCAATGGTTTTGCATCTTTTCTTTAAGTGTGTGAGAAATACAAAAACTCCTCTCTCCCTCTCCCTCTTAAGGTTCGGCCGAAGCAAGCAAGGAAGGAGGGCTCGGGGCTCGGTTTTTTCGTGTTCACATCCTAACACTCGTCCGGTGTTGCTCGTGGGTATCACCTCTTGAGGCATCCTACTCTTGGAGGCTAGCCCATCTTCCTCTTCAATACCCTACTCTTTTGAGGTAAAAGAGTTATTATATTTTTCATATTGATAGCCTATTATTCTTGTAGATTGATCCTATTTTTGGGTTTTAGCCTTTAAAACATAATGGTATGTTTAGTATGCTTAACAATAGGTTGTTATTTTTCATGCTTCCGTTGCTAGTTTGGTTAAAATGGTTTAACTAACACTCTAAAATAGTTGCTAAAACCTAACAATTGGCATCAAGAGCCGGTTACAAGGACATAGGTTTTCTATTAGATTTTTCCCCTTTGGTTTTATAAAATTAACATGCATGAGATTTTATAAAAACCAAGATTTTAACATATGGATGTTAAAGTTCAAAAAAAAAAAAATTTTGAAAATTGGGCCGAATGGGCCGTGGGTTTTAAATGGGCCGAAGCCCATTGGGCCGGCCGGTTATAATTGGGCCGAGGCCCAATAACTTTTGTTGATTGGGCCGAAGCCCAATAAGGACCGCAAGGGGTTTTTTAGTCTTTAAATATATATTTGGATATGTATTTATTTGTAAGTTAGTCCCTAAACCGAGCCTAGACCGATGTGGATGTTGTGATGGTGTGTTGTGATTTATTTATATTATTATTCATTTGGAATGTAATAATAATTAGGGCTTGTATTTATTTTTTACAAATGGTTGTAATAGTAAATAGGTTGTTTTGTAATTTTCTTCATTTTTAGACCAAATGTATTAGGATATATTTGTTGTAAATTGAAGAATTACAAGTTTTGGTGGATTGGGCCTATTGGGCTTATTTGGGTTAATTGGGCCTCACAAGCCCATTTTGGGATTCAAAGCCCATTAAAGCCCAAATTCACCTTTTGGGCCCAAGGAAGCTTATGGAAGTCCAAGGCCCACTAAGAAGCCCAAGTTGAAATCACAACAAGATTGAAGAGGAGACACTTGAAGCATTGGATGCAAGATCAAGTGGGAGCATATCTCTCATCCTTGTGTCATGTTTTTGTCCCTTAGGATCGGACTAGGACACACACTTGTTTCGGCCAACAAGTGTGGTCCACTTAGAGGCTCGTGTTTATGGTTTGCTTATGGTGTGTGTATGCTTGTTTGATTGTGTTTGAATGGTAGATATAGGATATCAATTCCTCACATAGATCATTTAATACAAGCATATAAAATGGGTTCTAATAATTATTGGTAATTGACGTGACACGTAGTATTTATAAAATAATTAAATAGCCGTCTCACGCCTATAATAAAAATGGTTTTATTATAATTAGAACCGGTGAAAAACGTTTTCAAATAACCGTGTTACTAAATGCATGTTAGAACATGGTAAAAAGTTTCCTAATCTAGAAATAAGGAAAACTAAAATCCCTTTTAAAAGAAAACGAGTTTAACACAATCCTTTTGTGTAACACTCAAAATTATTAGAGAACTCTTAACGGGATAAAGGTCACCTAACCGCTATGGGTGAACTAATAATTTTGGGGTGGTTTTAACATATAAGTGGGATAAAGGTCACCTAACCACTTATGTGTTGATCTCACATGTTGACACAAGTAGGACGACTCGAATTGGAAGCCACGTGATAAAGGTCACCTAAGCGTGGAATACAATTGTGTTGATGGGATAAACATGCCGACACGAAATATGATTTCGAACGGTCCCATAAAGGTCTAGAAGTTGCAAAGGTTGCAATTGTCAAAAGTTGACTACCTTGATAAATCGAACAACGGGATAAAGGTCACCTAACCGGAGTTTGGTATATCGTTGGATTCTAGAATTTAATTATAATTTGGTAAAGGGTAATTATTAATTAAATTGAGTTATATACTAATTTGAACCTTGTAAAATTTGTAGATGGCCGCTAATAACGCTCCACAAAACAATCTAATACCACCGGTCTCAAATTTGTCTTTACGATCCATACTGGATAAGGATCGTTTAAATCATCACAACTTTATGGACTGGTACCGTAATTTAAGAATAGTTCTTAAACAAGAGAAACGGTACTATGTTCTAGAGGAACCAATTCCCGATGAACCTGACATGAATGATACCGATGCCTACCTAAATTGGACTAATCACGAAGAGGATTCGATCCAAGTGTCGTGCCTAATGCTCGGGACTATGATTCCCGAACTCCGAAAGGACTTTGAACTCCAAACCGCCTACGACATGATCACGCAGTTGAAGGAAATGTTCCTTCAACAAGCGAGAGTTGAAAGGTTCGAAACGGTTCGAGCTTTACATGCTTATAGAATGGAGGAAAACCAGTCCGTTTCCTCATATGTGCTCAAGATGAAGAGTCACATAGATCGCCTCGAGAGGCTTAAATGTCCCATCTCAAAGGAATTAGCAACGGATTTGATCCTAAACGGGCTAACTAAGCGCTTTGAGACGTTTGTTATGAATTATAACATGCAAGGGTGGGACAAGAGCATTGGTGAGCTTCATGTAATGCTCAAAACGGCCGAGACGGGAATGGGCAAGAAAGTCTCGCCCGTTCTTGTGATCAATGAGGGAGTTAGTAGGAAGAGACAACACCAGGAGCCCAAGGCAAGTGTTGCCAAAGGAAAGGGTCATATGAAGGGTAAAGGGAAAGGGAAGGTTATTGAGACCCCGAAGTTTAAGCCAAAGAAGCAAGCGGTTGCTTTGGATGATCCATGCTTTGAGTGTGGAAAGGTGGGACATTGGAAAAGAAATTGTCCCACCTATCTTAAGCAGTTGAAGGATAAGAGGGAAGCTGGGCAACCCTCAGGTACATCTTTCATGATTCATATTAACTTGAATGTTATTTCTTCTAACACTTGGGTATTAGATACTGGGTGTGGAACTCACATTTGCAATTTGTTGCAGGGGTTCAGGAGAAATAAAGAGTTCAAGAAAGGGGACACAAGTCTCTACATGGGCAACGGAGCAAGAGTTGATGTCGAAGCTCGTGGAGATTTTGTTTTAAATTTTCCAAATGGTTTGGAAATCATTTTGTATAACACTTTGTATGCTCCTAGTTTGACTAGGAATATTATGTCGGTGTCCCTCTTAAAACAATATGGATATGAATTATGTTTTTTTAATGATGGTATTTGTGTATCTATGAATGATATCTTTTATTTTAAGGCGATGCCTTATAATGGCATTTACGAATTAGTTCATGATGACACAATCATTGACAATACATTGTACCAATCAAGCACCAAACGACTCAAATCCGATTTGAGTAATACTTATTTATGGCATTGTCGCCTTGGTCACATTAACAAAGATCGCATCCATACATTACAAAAGAGAGGTCTTTTGGAATCAAATGAAAGTGTTTCATTTGATAAGTGCGAGTCTTGTATGTTAGGAAAAATGACCAAGAAACCCTTTAGATGTACAAGTGAAAGGGCAAAAGATTTATTAGGGATCATACATTCGGATGTATGTGGACCTTTTAAGACAATGACAAGAAATGGTGAGAGATACTTCATTACTTTTATCGACGACTTCAGTCGATATGGGTATGTCTATTTGTTGAGGAACAAAGACGAAGCCTTTGAAATGTTCAAAGTCTTCCAGAGTGAAGTACAGAATCAACTGAACAAAACAATCAAAGTACTTCGATCGGATCGAGGAGGTGAATATTTAAATGACGACTTCCAAGAGCATCTTAGAAGTTTTGGGATAGTCTCGCAACTTACTCCACCCGGAACACCTCAACACAATGGTGTGTCCGAGAGGAGAAATCGAACCTTATTAGATATGGTTCGATCTATGATGGCTAGAAGCAATCTACCTCCGTCTTTCTAGGGTTTCGCACTGATCTCCACGGCTCGTATTTTGAATATGGCCCCAACCAAGAAAGTGGACAAAACACCTTTCGAGATATGGCATGGAAAGGTTCCATCGCTATCATAATTAAAGGTATGGGGTTGTGAGGCTTATGTCAAGAACAACGCCCAAAGCAAACTCGAAAGCAGGTCCACTAAGTGTATCTTTGTAGGATACCCCAAAGATTGTTTGGGATATTATTTCTACAACCCTAACGAGAAAAAGGTATTTATTGCTCGGAAGGCTGAGTTTCTAGAAACTAAGTTCCTTATGGAAGGAACTAACAGAACTGTGGAACTCGAGGAGGATCGAGAACCACAGATTGATACACGTATGGTTGACACTAGCATTCAACAAGAGGTTGTTGAATATGATCAAATGGTTGATCATAATACACAAAACGTTCATAGGTCCGGTAGAATTAGTCATCCACCAGATAGATATGAATTTTTCATAGATGGATGCTATGTAGTAGATTCCGATGAGCCTACTACCTACCGTGATGCAATTTCACAATCTGATTGTGATAAATGGCTCGAAGCCATGAACGTTGAGATGCAATCCATGCATGACAACCAAGTATGGGATTTGGTTGAACCACCGCTTAACTCCAAGCCAGTTGGAAGTAAGTGGGTTTTCAAGAAGAAAACAGACATGCACGGTAATTTGGATACTTACAAGGCAAGACTTGTAGCAAAAGGTTTCACTCAGACTCAAGGGGTTGATTATGATGAAACCTTTTCGCCAGTCGCAATGCTAAAGTCTATTAGGATACTGTTTGCCATAGCTGCATATTATGACTATGAGATATGGCAAATGGATGTCAAAACGACTTTCCTTAATGGACATCTTGAGGAAGATGTCTATATGGTTCAGCCAGAAGGTTTTGTCGATCCGCAGCATCCTAATAAAGTATGCAAATTAAAGAAATCCATTTACGGATTAAAACAAGCATCTCAAAGCTGGAACCATCGATTTGATGAAGAAGTTAGTAACTTCGGATTCATCAAAAATGGCGATGAGGCTTGTGTGTATAAGAAAGCTAGTGGGAGTATCATTACCTTTCTCGTGCTATATGTAGATGACATATTACTAATTGGGAACGGCATTCCAACCATGGAAGGTATTAAGTCATGGCTTGGAAGTTGTTTCTCAATTAAGGATCTTAGTGAGGCCGCCTATATTTTGGGAATAAAGATCTATAGAGATAGATCGAGGCGGTTAATTGGTTTGAACCAAAGTGCATACATAGAGAAGATCTTGAAAAGGTTCAAGATGGAAAACTCTAAGAAAGGCTTGGTGCCTATTCAAAGAGGGACTGTATTAGATACATCTCAATGTCCCAACTCTAAGGAAGAGCAAGATAGGATGAATGGTATCCCATATGCTTCGGCTATTGGATCCATCATGTATGCTATGATATGCACTAGACCGAATGTGTCATGCGCTTTGAGCATGACAAGTAGATTTCAACATAATCTAGGAAGCAGCAATTGGATGGTAGTTAAGAGTATACTGAAATACCTTAGAAGGACTAAGGATATGTTTCTGATATACGGATGCGAGTTTCCAAACCGATCGAGATGATTCTCGATCACAATCTGGATATGTTTTTATTTTGAATGGTGGAGCGGTATCATGGAAGAGTTCCAGGCAAGATGTGGTGGCCTTATCCACCACAGAATCTGAGTACATCGCCGCTTCATTGGCAGCACAAGAAGCTGCATGGATAAGGAAGTTTGTTGCCGATCTAGGGGTAGTCCGTACCATTCAGGACCCTCTAGAAATTTTTTTTGATAACGAGGGTGCGATTGCTCAAATCAAGGAACCCCGTGCACATCAAAAGACTAGGCACATTGAGCGGAGATTCAACTACATAAGGGATGAAGTTGAAAAGAGAAAGATATGTATTCACAAGGTTCATACCGATCAAAATTTGGCGGACCCACTTACGAAGCTCCTGGAACGGCCAAAACATGAGAGTCACGTTTGTGCCTTAGGACTTCGATATTCTAGTGAGTGGATTTGATCGAGTTAGTAGATTTTGTAATGGAATGGATGTAAGTCGACTTATTAATATAATTATGGATTAATTATATATTTTAAGTTATGAATGATTTGATTATTCTAAACGTCCGTAGTCGATCATATTTGTGGGAACAGATATGAAGTTAAGACTATTTATGAACTAGGATTGGTTGATATTCATGAGATGAATATAGAGCATAGGTTTGCTGCCAAGGTTCATAGATATTTGTTAGGTACAAATATTGGACTGACCCGCTCTCAAAATTTTACTACATGGAGTCTTTGTGACTGATCATAAGTAAATTTTGAGTAAAGGAGAATATCATGGTATCCTCTGACCTGAGATACATATTGGGTCTTGATATTTACCAAGTATGATACTTTGGCTTAGTTTTTTGCTGTTCTGAAACATGGCAGTGTGTAAGGCTAAGTACAGGTAGAGTATAAGGTAACTGTGAAAGACGTATGTAATCAAGACGGGATTTGTCCCTCTTATTCGTTGAGAGTTAGATGTCTAAGGCCTGATAAGTTAAACCAACAGAGAATGATCGTTCTGTGTCTCTGGATTTGACATGACATCTGCGACGAAAGGATAGATGATTGATTCACCTAAATCATTTTCAAGTAGGGTACTTGAAGAGGATGATGTTATTGAATGGCACTTCGTCAAACACATTAGGGGTGGTGGACCGAGTTAGGCGGGATTCACCACTAGCATTAATTACCTACGTATCTCGTGCAAGTGGGAGATTGTTGGAATTTCTTATGCCCGAGACACGTATTTATATTAATGTGGCTAACTGTGTTTGATCCAAGTCGGGTCATACCTAATAACGAGCTAAATCGACACCAGATTGTATTTGTTTAAGATATGATCTTTAAACGAATACCGAACACAAAGTTCAGGAAATCGGTTTTTCTGAAAATAGCACTTGAAAGATTAAAATAAATAATTTGGATTATTTATTTATTTAATTATTTAAATTGGTTAAATAATTAAACAAAGATTATAAAATTGTTTTATAATAGTGTAGGCTATAGTTTTATATATATATATATGATATATATATAAAAATGACAAAAAAAAAAGAGAAAGTTTGGGTGGCCGGTTTGGGTGGGACCCATCACCACCCCAACAAACCAATCTTGAGCAATATGACTCTTGGTTAAAAGCCTACACATGCAATGGTTTTGCATCTTTTCTTTAAGTGTGTGAGAAATACAAAAACTCCTCTCTCCCTCTCCCTCTTAAGGTTCGGCCGAAGCAAGCAAGGAAGGAGGGCTCGGGGCTCGGTTTTTTCGTGTTCACATCCTAACACTCGTCCGGTGTTGCTCGTGGGTATCACCTCTTGAGGCATCCTACTCTTGGAGGCTAGCCCATCTTCCTCTTCAATACCCTACTCTTTTGAGGTAAAAGAGTTATTATATTTTTCATATTGATAGCCTATTATTCTTGTAGATTGATCCTATTTTTGGGTTTTAGCCTTTAAAACATAATGGTATGTTTAGTATGCTTAACAATAGGTTGTTATTTTTCATGCTTCCGTTGCTAGTTTGGTTAAAATGGTTTAACTAACACTCTAAAATAGTTGCTAAAACCTAACATGTGGGAGGCGGAATTGGCCCGCCATCGTTTTACTCGGAGCGTTTATGTGGTCCACGAAAGCCAGGGTTGTCCCGCAAAAGCTTTTACGTGGTCGCGGAAGCCGGAAGTTACCCACCATATCTTAGTGCAAAGGTGGCGACATCTTATGTTTGTGACACGAAAATCAACGCCAAGTTTAAAAGCACTTGGTTACACATGTTACCCTTGCGGGCACACTTAATACCAAGTGAAGCGCTGGTTGATGACACGGCACCCGCGGCGTAAGTTTTGGGCGCGGGAAACTCTGGGCGGGGGAAACGGTGGACTACCCTTACATTTTGGTACGTAATGTTTGACGTTCCACATGGTGTAATTTTCCGATGTGTGAATTGTGACCCACCTCCAATAAAACAAATTCTCTAAAAATGTTACAATAATTCAGAGAAATGTCTCATTCAAAGGGTACAATATCAAAGGCACGTTGTACCATGTTCTACGTGAATTGTATTCTTCCTTTCAAGATATTTTATAATCACATTGCTTTTTCAGATCTAGGATTCTGGACCCACATATCTTGAAGGTGTCATCTTCAAAAATAAAATAGATCTAGAAATTACTCCATATCTGGAATTGTGGATCTCCAAAATAAAGTAGATCTGGACATCGCAGTCTAATCTAGTTAAAACAATCACATATCCGGCGGTTTGACCGTCAGAATCAGGTAGTTTTTGGATCTACAAATCTTTTTCAGCTTCATTTTTGCACAGATCTGAAAGCATCTTTTAGATCTATGGATCTTCTTGAGCTTTAATAGAACAGATCTTGAAGCTTTTTGTAAACTTCCAGATCTGGATTATCCTTGGAAGAAAAAAATCATAGATCTAGAAGTTTTGATGAACAGATCTAAGAACCGAGGCGAAAATCGAAGAGTAATTCGTTGCCGGTCCCACGGATGGCGCCAATGTAGAAACATGAAAGGAATCTGACCTTATTCAAGATGATGTTCCCCGGTCTTCGAGATGAACGAACCATGACTTCGTCTTCTTTGCCGGTTGCTCGAGATCTGCCATGGAAATATGGGGGTGTGGAGGTGACTGCTAAGAGTTTCCTCTTGTTTACAGACACAAAAATATATGTGGAGACCAAGTGTCCAAGAAGGGATTCGCAAAATGCGAGATGAAGACCCCTTATATAGGAACTCCGTGGCTACCATTATGAAACCTTAACCTTAATCGGCCAAGCCCGGTTAGGGGTTACCTCCACCCCCCCCCCCCCCCCCATCCCATTGGACATTGGTTAGTAAACAATAATAATATAACAAATATAATGTACAACATAATAAGTAAAAGGTCATACTGGGTTATTTAGGACCGTACCTCCACAGTCACCATCCGTTCACCAAACCAAACGAAGTCCCCCCCCCCCCCCCCCCATCCCATTGGACATTGGTTAGTAAACAATAATAATATAACAAATATAATGTACAACATAATAAGTAAAAGGTCATACTGGGTTATTTAGGACCGTACCTCCACAGTCACCATCCGTTCACCAAACCAAACGAAGTAAGAACCGTTTAATAAAATTTGTGACATATTATATATTGCCTACAATATACAAAGCCATGGCTTATAAAACATAAAAATCAGTCCAAATTAAACTATTTAAATTGGTAAATAATAATAAAAGCTGGTTAATATCTTTTAAAATCTTTAAAAGATATCAATATCTCTTTGATCCCCACTCTTAGTTTCTTTCTATGTACGTAAACTCATCTTCTCCAATAGACTGCTGCCGCCTCTCCCTACCTCCAATCACATCCTCTAGACTATCTGCCCCTCCAGTCTTCATCAGTCAGCAGCCTGCTCCTAATGAATCTTCATGCAGACTGCAGCCCCATCCTTATCCAATTCATGCTGTTATAAACCTCCTGATCACTATCATAACACACTTACAATATCATTCTCTGCTGTCCAATTGAAGAAATTAGGCTACCAACCACAATCAACAATTCTAGTAACTTGTTACTATTCTAATAAATCCCTATTCTAGTATGTTATAATCCTCTTACTAATTCTAATATGATGTTAACAAATTTCCAGCCCTAAGTCACGTCTCTCTCTGCTTATGGATTTCTCACAGAACCTACAAAACTAAAATCCGTGTAACTTGTTCACCGTACGAGGTAACCACGCGTGCTTCTTGATCATTCTTTTTGCTTAATTTTAAGTGTTTCACGACCCATGCATTGTTCTATTAAATGGCCGGCCCTATACCCGAAAGAACATGTTCAGGAAACGAACTTGTTCCAGAACCCTAACTCATTACCAACAATAAACTGATTATTTTTCAAGTCTAAAAGCCTAACTGAAAACCCATTTTAAAAAAAAAAAAACCAAACGAATGGATATAAACTAAACATTTAATCTTGAAAACTTACCAGAACATATAGAGTCTATAATCTGTTCTAAAGTTCAAACATCCGGGAATAAGCGATGGTGAAATCGTGTCCGACCCAAAACAACCTTAGCCGCCAAATTCACATGTTAACCAATTTAAAAATGAACCGTATAGAGACCACACAAAAATCTCCAAAATTTCCAGAAGTTTATTGTATTATTTGAAGTCCTTAAACGTCCGATATAAAATTTCAATGATAGTGTAAACACCTTTGAGTTTAACCTGTAAAACCGAAACATTGGCAACTCGTTTAACTAAGAAACGATACGTTGCAGCCTAAATGATATTATTACATATTTTTGCAGCCTAAAAATACTACTTTGAAGATATATAATCTGGCCCAGAAGCATTTTACTTGAATTATCGTTTTTAAAACCGAACTATGTCCTTAACGGGCCATTAATCTTTAAAACCGGTTTACACATATTTCGTTTATAAGTCTAAATAATTCCAGCAGTAGTTCCATAAATAAAACGATTTCAAAAAATGATTGGCAAAGTCGTTGATCACTAAAAGAACCGGTTAAATCAAACTAAGGTGCTAACGGGCCCAAATCGAACCGAAGCCACCGTTTAGCTTCTAGGCACCCTAATATCAATATAAAACTTTTAATAAGTAATTACTATGTATATAACTGGCCCAGAACTGTGTCTTGGTGAGGAACCATGTTTTAATCAATAAAAGTGGGAAAGGGCATTTTTGGAATAAAAATATAAAGAGTATAAAACTGAAACGTCGGAAGTATTTTGAAACTGAAAGCTTTATGTTAAGCATGCATATTTGAGTCCTTATAAATGCCATAACCAACCCAAAAAAAAACTATGTTAAACCGTGCGTTAAAAACCTTTCAAACTAACATTCGACAATTTTTTTAGGACAAACTAGTTTAAAAACAACATCGATAGGTTGTAACATTTCGGTTTTTCCGTTTTCCTTTCAATTGTAAACGTTACCCGACCCGGTTCGTGTTCGGGTTAGTTATCAATAAAATGTTTCTTTTAGTTAATTATTTCTTTTATATATTTATATTAACTATCAAAGATATGCAAAAACAACCCTTAATTAACAAAAAGCCAATTTTGTGTCCAATATCAAAAAGCAAGGACCTGAATGCAAATATTATTATAATCTTTCTTTCTTCACCCTCTCACCCTGTCGCCGTATACCCCCAACCTTTCTTGAACCTCAATTCTCGGGCATATTATTACAAATTGATCTTGCCAAATCTTCCTTGATCAAAAACAAGTCTTACCGCCACTCTAACTTGGGAAAAACGAATCAAAATCACGGTTAATTCGCTAAATCAAAACCGCGGTTATATGAACTCTAAAACACTATATAAACGCGTCTACAATTCAATTAAACCTGCACACACAACCCCTACAACATCACGAACCAAAACCCTAATTCAATTACATCATACAGAGCTGTCAATAACCTTAACGAAGTCAAGAGCAGTCGCGAACTATTGTTGCCTGTTCTCCCTTAATTCGGCACCCAAAACGGTAATTGAAATATGCATCTAGTTCGTTCTTAATCCAGTAACGATAACCCTAACTTAATTTGAACAAATAACAAACAAATCATCGAATTTAAATTTCTAGGGTTTGTAATTGAAACTGGAGCTGGGTGTGTCTGTTTATATACTTTCAGAACTGGAAACTCTCACAAACTAACACACCAGCATGATGGCTGGTGTGTGAGAGATAAATCACGGAAACCGGTCCAGTTCTGGACCCGGTTTTTCATATTTATTTTATTTTTGCTTAATTCTTGGTTTTATTTTTATTATAATCATAATATAATATTAAATAAACTTTGTTTTAACGAAACCGACCCTCGAAAGTATTATTTTGCCCGTGGTTTCGTGTCATAGTTTCTTATCTATAAATGTATATAGATTATATATTTTTATATGTATATATTTATGCATAAGTAATTAACATAAGGACAAATAATATGAAATTTTTTTATAATAAAAGTTTCATTTATATATATATAATGTTTATTAATATTTAATATCAGTTATTATTTATTTAAGATCTAGTTACTTGAAAATATAAATGTGGATAAAATATATATCGCTTACCAAATAATAGTATTAACACAAATAATAATAATAATAATAATCTTAATTATAATAACAACAAATAATGCATCTTCTAAACCTTAAACGACTCTCAAATATTTCAAACCGATTAAAATACAATAATGACGTTGAAACTAATGATATCTCATGAAACCTCTGATTGTTATTAATTATTTTCCTCATTTAATATTATTGTTAAACCATTAGGGCTTTCTTGTTGACGTATCTCGAATGCTTGAACATGTTCATCCTCATTTTTATTATTATCTCATCCTCATTAATCCACCTATAAAGCAAGTAATTCACATCCTCCTTTTTACCGTTTTACATTTTGGGGGCGTTATGCGTTAAATCATTTTTCACTACAATTCCAATATTTGTGTTACATGATATTGCTCAATTAGTTATACGTGCAAATGTGACTAAGTGTTTATTTTATGTTTTGGTGGTTGGTATCTCATCCTCATCCTCATTAGTATGATCATACGCCATCGGAGTAGCTCGTTATCCATGGGATTCGAGTGAAAAGACAACTTTTATATTATTGTTATATTATTGTTATGCTAGTTGTAGTATTTCATATTATCGCAAGGAATTGTCATTTTTAATATTATATGTATTCAACAACCGTGATTATTTGCTCAACTTTATGTTGGCAAACTATGTATTTTCCCGCACGGCGCAGGTAGCTATATTGGATGAAGCAAGAGATTTAAAGAATAGTTGACCTTAGGTTGCATGATGAATTAAAGACTTATCTATTTTTTTTATTTAATTGTAATGTTTATTTCCATGAGACAATGTTTGTGTTTTTGCGTACTTGAATAATACGAAATCAATAATTTAGATATTAACACGTGTATTTACTTTAGTGTCTTTTGAGCTATGATACAATTATGTCGCCCCGGCATATTCCGCCGTAAGTTGGGGTGTGACAGATTGGTATCAGAGCCGAAGGCTATAAGATTGGTGGTTAGACGTAACGACCTAGTAGCATGCTTAGGGTCCCTATACGTGTTCTTATACGTGCACCATATTTGTTTAAATTTTTGTTGTACATAGCTTAATTTATTTAAATTTTTTATCATATACAATTGTACATGAAAGCACACACTTATTCCGAGACTACGCCTCAAAATCATTTTTTAAAATTTAGGATGATTTTTAATCGAGAAATTCCTTAAGAATTCCCACCTTTTACTTCCCTTCTCCTTGAGGATGACTCGTGTAACGGATACGTAGTAACTGTAATGGGGACACACCTGTACACCGATCCTTGACACCAAGACTTGCGAGCCTAAGGAAGTGCAATGTGCATACATCTCAATCAACCGTGAGACCTGGTTGCCTTCCTAGAGGGTGAGGTGTGAGTGTGAAACTTGTTAGGCCAAAGCGTATCACACCAAACGTTCACGAATCTACTACCCTCATTGTATCAATCGTGGTCATGTAACGATCATATCCTTAATTTATAACCGAATGCACGGTGATACATGGCTAAACTCGGTTTTCCGTGTTGTGTTTTAGTTGAATAGTTGGGCGAAGTACACAAATACGGGGTAGTTCCCGAAGTACTTCAACCATCTATCTCAACACCCCTCACAACTCAATTTTGATCAATTTTATTTGGTTTTCGATAATTTCATTTCGTTGGAAGGAACCATGGTGGTTCATGAAATCCTAACCAACAAATGAAACCCCATGTTTAAAATTTTAAGTTATGTTATAACTATTTATTTATTTATTTATTGTATTTATTTTATTTATTATTCCTCATTACGTCAACACTTATAAAATCAAGTCTCATAAAGGACCTCATTCTCAACCTCAACCACAAACTCAACCTCAAATTGTTAAATAGAATTCACAAGTATTAACTTATACAAACTCATACACTTATAACATTTACCCAAGTCTCATAAATTTTACACATTTTATCCTTGCAGCATGTCTTCTAGTCTCGCATTTCGTCCCGCATTACAAAGGGAATCGTGAAAGCCCTCCCAATAGTCATCTCTCAACTCCAAGCCGTGAATGCCACAACTGTTCCCGCAAACCCTTATGTTTTCACTATCAAGCAATTCACCAACGGTAACCCAACCGATTACTTTGGGACTGAGGGTGCTACAACCCTCTGACGTGAGGTCGAAGACTCGCGCAAAAATAAACCAATTACAACTAAATAGCTAGCAGTGAGTGGGTGTCGAACACAGAGAGTTTGTGGAATGCATGTTAATAAAGTAGCTCAATAATTAATTAATATAAATGTAAATGACAAAAATATAATTCTCAAGTTGGTTTTGATTTGATTTTATAAACTAAATAAAATAGACGAAAGTTGTAAACAATTGATTAAACGAGCACTTCTTATGTTAACATTCAATGGATATCCATAGTATCTTGGTTTTGCATAGATATAATTGTTTGTGATTAATCAAGAACTAAGTACTCAGATTCCTAAAATGCGAGGTTGTTACTTGGTAATCAATCAATATGTTTAACCCTAATTCCTTCCACTAAATCTCAATTGTCATCGACACCAAGAACATATAGATCGCAATTAGGTTTAAACGATATGGACAATTTACAAACAATCACATGAACATCATGATTATACTAATTATAAACAATTAGACAATCAATCCAATGTTCAAGAACAATTAACAATAAGTGCATTGTAATTAACCTTACACCCAAGAGAAACACCAACGAAATTAGCCATTCATGGCTTTGTTGATCATCATAGCATCAATTGTCTTCATCAAACGAATAAAACACACCAAATAATGATTACCAATACCAAAGATAATGTTCTCGACTCCCTAAATTCGTCCCCAATTTTTTTTTATTGAAAGATAGGTGAAAAGGCAAGCCAAAACGGCCAAATAAAGCCCATGACCGCCGGCAGTTACAATCGGACCGTGGGCCACGGTTGCCTCCATCTCCCACGGTACGGTGTACTCCGGAAGATTTGTGTCAATTGAACCGTGGTCCACGGTGTGCACCGTGAGCCACGGTGGAGCTGGTTCATCTTTGTTGTTTTCTTCATAATTCTGTTGTTCCAACTCTGATTCCTTCGCCGTTTTCGCCAAAGTTCTCGTAACGCCATCCTTTAGCTCTTCAAACCTGCAATCACACAACATATTGTAGTAATCCAAGTCCTTGAAATTTAAACATAAACGCATGTGATTTAGTTAGAATTATTACACTTAAGGGTGGCTCTACAATCCACCCGTCACCCTCCTTCAATGGTTCGAGCACATGGAGAGCGTGTTCCTCCACTATGCATGTCCGGATGACAAGAAGACCATGTATGCATCAAGTGTTTTCAACTTGAGTGCCCTTACTTGGTGGAATAGAAAGAAGAAAGACATTGGGACTGAGGTTGCCATGGCCTTGCCATGGGATGGCCTCAAGAAGCTCATGTTAGACCAGTTCTGCCCGAAATATGAACTCCATAAGTTGGAAGAAGAATTTTGGAATTTGAAGCAAGAGGGAGGTGATAATACCGCCTACAACGATCGGTTTCACGAATTGAGCGTCCTTATCCCGCACATGGTCACTCCCTTGGAGCGTGCCATTGACAAGTACATCACGGGTTTGCCGATGCAAATCCAAGATTCCGTCCTTAGTCGTGACCCGAAAGAACTTCGTGATGCCATTGCTCTAGCCGGTACCCTCCCTGAAAACCTTGTTAAGGCTGGGACCTTAACGCGGAAAGGCTCCAAGAAGCCCAATGATAAGGTCGCATCCGAGCCTGCAAAAGAGTCAAAGCCCGAATCCTCAAAGCCCGAATCCTCCAAACACAACCACAACCACAACCACAACTCATCTAATTTCCGTAATAACAAACGAAAGCCCAATTCACAAAACTATGTCATAGCCCAATCACAAGCCCAACAAGCCCCTCCAACCAAGAAACCATACACTGGCCCACACCCATATTGCAACACTTGCCAACGTCACCATCCGGCCCAATCCACTTGCCGAGTGTGCACCAATTGCCACTTGTTCGGTCACCTCACCCAATACTGCCGAGAAGCTCCTTGTGCGCAAGCCGCTCCACCACGGTTCGCACCACCAAACCAACCCAACCGAGCCATCCCTCATGCTTCAATCATTAATCCCGTTAGGGCTTGCTATAACTATGGTGATCCAAACCACCTCTACAACGCGTGTCCTCGACTCGCTCAAGCCCATCAAGCCTATGTTGCCCCACAACCCTACTACACCTCCCAAGCCTACCAAGTTCAAACTTACCAATCTCAATTACCCCAACTCAGGCCTCCTCCAAACCCTCAAGATCAACCCATGCTCATGCAAGCCTACCAAGCTCCAACCCCTCAAGCTTCAACTTCCAAACCCAAGAACCTCAAGGAACTCAAGGACAAGCTTTCACCATCAATGCTACTCAAGCCCGAAATTCGAACGATGTGGTGAACGGTACGTTTCTAGTTAACAAGAATCATGCATCGGTATTATTTCATTTGAGAGCCGATAGGAGTTTCATTTCCTTTGATTTTGAGTACATACTTGATTTGCCCCATAGTAAATTGTCTAAGCCATTCACGGTAGAGATAGCTAACGATAGTTCGATCATTATTGACTCTGTTGTCCGTAATTGCACGCTCACCCTTAATGGGCAAAAGTTCTCCATTGATCTCATTCCATGCAAACCAGCTTCGATGTCACGCCCCGACTAGCACAATGCAGAAGCGTGAAACGGGAATGTAACAGAAACCTCTGGTATCAACAACATTGTTTATAACGAAACATTACAAACTAATTTACACACAATCTCTGCCTTATACTTGGTTAACCAGTCCATGCTAACAATAACATCAAAACTTCCTAACTCTACCGGGAGTAGGTCAATAAGGAATGGGTGGTCATTTAGAATAATGGAACAGTTTTGGACTATTTGGTTGACAGTTATAGTGTTACCATTAGCGAGTTCTATAGTATAGGGATTTGTTAGTTCACTAACTGGCATATTTCCCAGGGATAGAAAGCTAGTGGAAATGAAACTTCTATCGGCACCAGTATCGAATAATACAGAAGCGTATTGATCAGAAACAACAAATGTACCTGTTACTACGTTCGGGTCTTGCCGTGCTTCTCCTGACCCGATAACAAACGCGGGTCCTCTAGGCGCACCAGAAGTCGATGCTTGGTTCCGACCGGTGACTGCCCCTTGATTCAGCTTGGGGCAGTCCTTTCTAAAATGCTCCGTGCTACAACATTCATAACAAGCCCGGCGGGTTGCTGGGGCTGTGATTTGTTGGATGGGTTGTTGACGAATCGGTTGCGGTCTAGGTGGTTGCGGACGGTGAGGTTGAGTTGCTTGGGTTGGTCGGTTGACAATCTCCATACTGACTCTACAACTAGGGCCATTATGCCCTGTTCTCCCACACTTCTGACAAACTAACTCTCTGCACTCACCCACGTGATGAAAACTACATTTATCACATTTTGGCCATGGTCCCTTGTACCTGTCTTGTTTCACCTCAGAACTGCTTATGACATAATTTTGTATTGTCGAGCGTGCACGTTTATTTGCTGGCCTTCCTTGTGACCCTGATCCATAATTGGTTCGCTTCATACCCGATGATTCCCTGGCCATTCTCAACACTCCACCTCTTACCAAGTCAAAAATTACAATGCCGGCTTGAGTCACGGCATTCTCAAACGATGTATGACCAACAGAGTTCACCAAACTCCTCACTTCTGGGGCTAAACCCCAAATATAACGTTCAATTCGTTTGTCTTCAGGAGTTACTAACCATGGTACTAGGCGAGCCAGTTCATTGAAGTGGTTGGTATACCCCAGATGATCCGCTCCTTTCATTTCTAAGCTCCAAAGTTCATGTTCTGACATTTGTAGTTCATTCTTTGGGCAAAAATGTTCTAGCATCAATGTTTTGAGTTCAACCCATGTCATGAAATTAACCGTATCTTGAACTTTATTTGCACCGTAGTATTCCACCACATTAATGCGTGATCAGTAAATGTAGAGGCAACATACTTGACAATGTTTTCGGGTGGACAATTGCTGATATTGAGGACAGATTCAGTTTTCTCGATCCATTTGATCAACCCGTTTGGCCCTTCGGTACCTTTGAAGTTAATCGGTTTACAGGCCATGAAGTTCTTAATTGAATATTCTCTCCGAGGGTGTTATTGTTATTGTTTGGGTTCGGTGGGGAATTATTGTTGTTGACATTATTTGCATAAGGTGGGGGATTATTTGCATTGGGAGGGGCGTTTGTATTAGGCGGGGGATTATTATTTGTGACAGTTTCAGTGTTGGTTGGGGGAGCATTATTGATTGGTTGTTGGTTTGTTTGTATATTAGCATTTACACCGGCAGTTACTTGTGTTACAGTAAGTGGGCTCACTGCCTGCATTTGCCGAGCAATCATCTCGGCTATTTCCGCCTTAGTCATAGGATTTGCTTTCTTTGGGGCCATTCTATAATGATAAACAAATAGAAGCCAATTAATACTAATTCCAGTATACGGCACATTATAACCATAATCACAATAAATGTTATACAAGTAAATAAAACCACACAATGGTATTTCACAAACTGTTCTGTGCATTGATAACAAAAAGTAAATAGACTTAGCCTGATAAAGGCCAGTGCTTGCCTGTATATATCAAAATCTGTCACTAAGTGACTGCTAGACTTAACCCTGTAAGGGTCAGTGCTTGTAATACTACATAAAATCATACTCCATGTCAGCATAACATACTACTATATACATACATGGAGTGTCAAAAGATCACATATACTGGTCCGTAACATCCTACATCTATCCATATGAACGATGGACTAACCATAAACATAACAACAACAACAAAGTGATCATCCATTAACAGCTCCACAGTCGGACTATCACCCTATCCAAACACCAACGGTGGTAGGCATATGACTGCTGCAAGTTTAGTACTATCTGCTGCAATGTCAATAAGCACTGGGTCACGTCTCTCCTCCCCTGGTTAATGGAAGCTATGGCTATCGAGTGGTCTATCACACGGTCGGTCATGACAGCCATCCAAGAGTTGTTTCCTACGTTTGGGAGATCAAGGTGAGAGGTAGGTATACTCAACGAACGGGAAGATGAAGTATATGTCCTAGGACTTGAAGGTCCTCCCCGATAGTGGGTAGATCTGAATGAAATTGAGGTAGGGTCAATCGGGGTTACCCGAATACGAGCAGTCTGTCGGACTCGTGCAGTAGCTGAAGTCGTCGAGGACAGATGAATAGGCGGAGTAGGTGATCTGGCTACTCTAGCAGGTGAATGGTACTGACTAGTAACTTCGTCTTGGCCTCTACGTTGTGACCTGGGTGGGTAATTATCGCATCTGTAGCCGGACAGGTCAGGCACATTACTGGGTAGCTCTCTACCAATTATTTCTTCTTCAACCTCTTCCTCGTCCTCCTCTGGATCTTCCTCCGGATCCCCTTCTGGGTCCTCCTCTGGATCCTCCTCAACAGATATTACCAGTTCTTCCTCCGGTACGTAGTCGTTATTCCTTGCCATGTCTCTGCACAAAGGTTAGTTATAAGAATAATATCTATTGCTAGTGCTAACTATTGTCAGGAAGGTTAATTAATTAAGCCAAATTTAATATTAATTATATTAATATATAATATTAGTTTTATTAAAATTTTAATTTTAGTTATAATTAGAATTAATACTGAATATAAATGAATATAATATTCATAATAAAATTTACCGTTATCGACAGTATCGTACGTATACGTATTTATACACGTTGATTCAGATAAGCACGTATGAGTGTTACATATATATATATACTTACACGTTATCTTTTATACACATATGTTGCCACTTTTACCTAACCATACGTTCCGCGACTTCTCCCCGAATTCCCTCGTACAAGCAAGTCTGTTATTATGTTCCGGACCACAATAACTCACTTTCCATACAAGTTCACCTCGACATCCATCAGCATATAATATTAAATTATTATTTAATTATTTTCCCAGAGTTAATCGAGCCTACGGTTATATTTTAGGTACCCGAAGCGATAACCTAATCCTTATAACCAATGGTTCTGATACCAACTTCTGTCACACCCGACTAGCATAATGCGGAAGCGTGAAACGGGAATGTAAAAGACACCTCTGGTATCAACAACATTGTTTATAAAGAAACATTACAAACTAATTTACATTATATTACATTACGTTATACTATCATGGTTTTACAATCTAGGTGATACAAACAAAACTAGTTCGTTAAACTATATGATCTTAATACTAATACCCTTGCTTCTATTCATATAGCATCAACCACACCTTGTACACGTAGCAGATCACCAAGTTATTCCAATTTAGGTACACCTGAAAAGTAGTTTAAAACGGGTCAACTACTAGAGTTGGTGAGTTTCACGAGTTTCCAGAAAATAGTTATGATTATTCACAATTTAACACTTGTACTTGTGATATAAGTATGTATGTATGTAAATGATGTAATTATGTTAAGCTACAGTGAAGCCTTGACTATTTGTGCTGCGTGAATCCATTTCCCACGCCCAATCAACCACTGTGGCCCCCTTTCCGCCCACAATATGCCCCGAGTAGCTATGTCTAACACTACATAGCGTGTTTGTGTAATTATGGTCCTGTGCTAATGGGTAAAGTCTCAGCAACACATGTCGGCTCCGTTTGGGTTTGTCAAACCAATAGTACTATTCACAAGCCACCGGCTCGAAGTTAATCACTGTGTTAGTGGGGACTTTCGTGTGTTAGTACTTAGATAATTCACATCAATACATGTTTCAGGTATGTATATGTAATCAAACGTGCTTTTCACCCGAAAAGTTCGTAAAACAGTTCAGAAGTGGGATCATGAAACTCACTGTTTAGTAGATACTCAGCACTGTGTCAGCTCGCGGTTTGTTCGGTTTGCTATCACTAGTTCCTATAATCAATATTATAATAATATTAATATTTTAATATTATTATAATCTCAATACTAAACTGGGCTGTATAACTAATCTGGGTATAGCTGGAACGCCCAGAAAGTGGCAATAGGCTTAGGTTGTGATGTTGTTCAATGTCTAATACTTAAAACCGAACTTGGCCCAGTTTCCCGTTTTCCTAGCTGGGCCAAGTTGTTCGTTTACGCGCTCAGAAAACAGTTATGGGGAAATAAGCTTGGGTAAATGTGTTGGTTAATAAAATGATTAAGTTATAAAGAAAGATCACATATTGGGCTCCCGGATTAGCTGCGGGGCGAGTTTCCGTTTATTCAGTTTGATTTGAGAAGAAACGCGCACAATCTATCCAGATTGTCCAGGTTTCTTATAAAAAGGTTCATTTTTACTTAATTAGTCCAAAAATATGTTTTTTTTATCACTCTTGGTGTTTTGATATTCCCGTAGGTTCGTTAATCGCGAACTTGCCGGTTTTTATTAAAATTGAGTTTGTTTAACCTTCAAATTAGCATAATTAATTAACAGTTAATCATTAAATTATGAAAATTTAGCCACTTATCAAATAAAATAAGTAGATTTTTATAAAAATATTTCTGGAATTATTTACTGATTTATTAATTTATAAAAATTCGGCTATAAAAACTCATACGAACGCACATGCACAAAACACCGTTAGACTTTTCCAAATGATTCCAAACTTCATATATGATCAAAATATACCAATTCTGAGTTCCCAACTAAATTTCATAATTTTTCAAATATTTTAACTATTTTTCCCAATTAAACGTCCCAATTCGGTAATAAATTCGCCAAATATTCTCCGATGGTCGAAAAATTAACAAATTTGAACAGGGACTCAATGACATGGTCCCTGATGTCCCTGAAAAATTTCAAGGCCTAATAAAATGCACAACACAACCTTAACCTAAACAGCCCGTAAATGAGTGTTTCGACATTACCTTAGCGGTTTTGGGTTGTTTCCGCCTTTCTAATCAACTTTTCAAGCTCTTGTGCTCCTATGTAGGCTAGATACAAGTCCTATATCACAAACCAAGCAATTTTTCATCAACATAACAGCCTTTGACTTAGGGTTTCGGCTAGTGCACAAAAACGAACTTTTGAATCGTAAAAATGCCGTTTTAACCTTCTAATCCGTGTTTATGGCCAAAAAAACTATCAAACCAGGTTCCATACCAGTGTATGATCAAAACATGTTTATGAACCATTTTTAGGATTTTTTCATGGTTAGGAATGATTTTTGGCAATCAAACTTCGTTTATATAGTATTAATCAAGGTTAAACAAGTGTAAAAGTTGCTTATTTAAGTTGTTTACCTTAGGGTTTGAAGAGTTTCTGGAAATTTTGGTTGCAGCTGCTTGGACTTCAACTTTTTGTTAAATGGAATGAATAAACATGCTTAAGGATGAAGTTATATAAAAAAAAGTTGGGGTGGGGTATGGCTGCCATCGGGATTGCTTATGGGCCCATTTTGGCCAAAGTTTCTGATTTTTCAATCCCATTTACGAAAGCACAGTTCCAAATTTACTCCGGGTTTGGTTTTTGAAGCGAAAAACATATCGGATGCGTTAAACAACGCGAAAACGAGTGTTTTTTGGCTCTTTTTGTATAAATTTATAAAAACATAGTATACGTTAATAATTTTCGAAAATATTTTCACGGATTGCTTAAAACATTCCAAATAAGTGTTTGGTAAGTCTTTTTCGGCTTAACGGATGATACAATGCTTGGTTTGTAACTATCTTTCGTGTTTAAATCTATAGCGGGTAGTTAAACGAGCATGTTTTCGTTTAACTTGTTTGCTATCGAACTAAGGCCATAATACTAATATTTTAGCTTACATTAAACGTATATCACTTATAGATGCCCCCCCGGGATATCTGGGTCATAACCAGACCCATTCGGTTAATCATTTGTTCGTTACGTAATACGCGTTTATTTGCTTAATCGATAAATACGTACTAAGGTGTACCTCGTTTTGGCTCAAATGTCACATTCGACATCATCGTTGGTGTGGATTGGCTCTCTCTACACCGTGCCGAAATTCTTTGTTTTGAGAAGATTATTCGTATCCCTATCGAAGGTGGCGTAGTTCTAAACGTCGCCAGAGAAAGACCATTCTCGAAGCTAAACCTCATGTCGTGCCTTGAAGCCCAATGTTATTTGCGCAAGAAGTATGTCGCTTTCTTACCCCATGTCACTACAAAGGCCCACGAAGAAAAGTAATTTTTCGACATCCCGATTGTTCGTCGTTTCTCCGATGTATTTCTCGAAGACGTTTCCGGACTCCCTCCCATACGTCAAGTGGTGTTCCGTACTGACCTTATACCTGGAGCAAACCCCATAGCCAAGGCACCGCATCACCTTGCACCCTCCAAGATGCAAGAACTCTCCAATCAAATCCAAGAACTCACGGACAAGGGTTTCATTCGCCCGAGTTCGTCTCCATGGGGCGCACCCGTTCTGTTTGTCAAGAAGAAGGATGGTACTCTTCGTATGTGAATCGATTACCGTGAGCCCAATAAGCTTACTATCAAGAACCGTTATCCCCTTCCGCGCATCGATGATCTATTCGATCAACTTCAAGGATTCGCTTGTTTCTCCAAGGTTGATCTCCGTTCGGGTTATCACCAACTTCGTGTCCACGAGGATGACATACCCAAGACCGCCTTTCATACTCGTTATGGGCACTTTGAATTCCGAGTTATGCCTTTTGGGTTGACTAATGCTCCCGCCGTTTTCATGGACCTTATGAATAGCGTTTGTAAACCCTACCTCGACAAGTTCGTGATTGTTTTCATAGACGACATCTTGATATATTCTATATCCAAGGACGAACACAAAGATCATTTCCGCGCCATTCTCGACTTGTTGCGAAAAGAACAACTTTATGCTAAATTCTCCAAATGCGAATTTTGGCTAAAGCAAGTTCAATTTTTGGGCCACATTGTCAACGACATGGGTATTCACTTTGACCCCGCTAAAATCGAGGCTGTTAAAAATTGAAAAACCCTGTCCACTCCAACGGAGGTTTGCTCATTTCTTGGTTTAGCGGAATGTTACCGTCGTTTCATCCGCAACTTTTCGAAGATTGCTTCACCCCTTACCGCACTAACCCACAAGGGGAAAGTTTATGAATGTGGTCTCGAACAAGAAAAAGCGTTTCAAACCCTATAGGACATGCTTTGCAATGCTCCTATCCTTGCTCTTCCCAAGGTCAACGATGATTTCGTTGTGTTTTGCGATGCTTCTATCCAAGGTCTCGGTTGTGTTCTTATGCAATGAGACAAGGTCATTGCTTACGCTTCACGCCAACTCAAGGTTCACGAGAAAAATTACACGACGCACGATCTCGAACTTGGTGCGGTCATGTTTGCCTTGATGATTTGGAGGCACTACCTTTATGGTATGAAATGTGTGGTTTTCATCGATCATAAGAGTTTGCAACATATATTCGAACAAAAGAATCTCAACATGAGACAAAGACGATGGGCCGAATTGTTAAGCGATTACAATTGCGACATTCGCTACCGCCCCGGGAAAGCAAATTTCGTGGCCGATGCTCTTAGTCGTAAGAGTCACATTAAATCCGTCTTGCTCAACTGTGTCACCATGCAATCTGACCTTCAATACCGCATCTTCGACGCTCAACACATCTCCGTCACCGAAGGAAGTTTATACGACGAGATGTCGTGTGGCGCCGAACTCATACTTGAAACCAAACGCAACGGTTTGCTTTATTATTTGAACCGTTTATGGGTTCCCGATCATGACGGTATTCGCACATTCGTCCTTGATGAAGCTCATAAATCGCGATACTCGATTCATCCCGGTGCGGATAAAATGTATGCCGATCTTCGTCCCATGTTTTGGTTGCTGGGAATGAAGAAAGATATTGCGGTATATGTATCCAAATGCCTCACTTGCTGATGTGCTTTAAATTATATATAAATAATGTTATGATTTCCTACACTTTTTAATATTTTTGAGCAAGTTTTTTGTTAAATATTACTTTCAAGTGGCTCATATGTGAATCTTTAAGGTATATTAAGAGAAAGAAATAAAGAGTAAATCAACAATAATCCTTTTTGATTGGTTTAAACGTCTCTTGGTTTTATGTTTATTTTGGGCTAAGAAAGAAAAAAAAGAAATAGAAAAGAACAAAAAAAAAAGAGAGAAAACAAATGTATAGAATCTCGTATGATTTGAACTCCACACATAATAATTAATTGATTCTTCTAATGTTTTATTGTGAAGGATGAAAAGGCCTAACATTAAAAATAAACGTGGGCATAACGGATCAGTGGGTCTTGGGCCGAAGAACTACCTTGGACAAAAAGAAATATACCTAATACTATAAAAGAGGATTAGTGGTGAACATTGGAGGGGGGCCTACAACGGTGGGAAGAGAGAGGTGGCAAAGAGAAGCAGCATATCAATCTCGTGTGAAGAACAGTAATTTTTATTTACTTGGGTTTTGGTACAATTCTTGGTTGGAAGACCACTAGTAAACAAAAAGAGAATTCTTTTGGAGAGGTGGCGAGGGATTTTGGTCCATGGGCACTGTACACTTATTGCTGAAGCAGGTGAGTTTTGAGAAGTAGAATAGATTCTGTGGTGATTGACAGCTAGAAAGAAAAGAGTACTCTTGAAGCAAAGATACAATTTCATTAATTATTCGGTTTGAACCTTTTAGCTATTGCTCTTTCAAATTACTGTCATGAACCCAAATAATTCTGACTTGTTTTTTATTATTATTAGTAGCTAAATCATTAGAACTACCTAGGTTTGGTTGATTGACGAGGTGTTGATGATTGTTTCGGGTTGGCTAATGAACATATAATTGATTTACTATTGTCAAGTTCATATTATTATAATTTTATTCTATGATTGCTATTGAGTTTGTCACTTTTATTAATTAAACCCCGTGTGATTTTATCTTTACATGAATTAGTTTCGTGTTTTGTTTAGGATTGCATGCTAGACTGATTACTCGGTGTTTTTGGTTGTTTGTGGTAGACGTCACCATAGGGGTTGATTGGTTAGAATTGTTCATCTCATTGGTTCATCTCCTTTTAGTCGGACCAAGACATTAGGAGTCGGTTTATCTCTTTGGTCTAGTCGATTTAGTTAGCCATTGCGAGACCACGTTCGGTTTTCTAGCCGTTGATTAGGTTAATTTGTAAGCTGAATTCTTTAATCTTTAATATTGAATTACCCCTTATTCCCTAAGTTTGTTAGGATTATGAGCCTTAAAGGAATTTGTGATTTTGATACGAACCAAGTAATAAATCATTAGGGTACTTAGAAAATCAACCGTGCTTTATTCTTTTTTCTATACGTTTTTTAGGGGTCTTTAGTAAAACTCACCGTGGGGACCTATCTTCCCTTATTATTGTCTAGTTAAATTATCTTTAGAACCCGGTTTCTGTGTTCGTTGTCACCCGAGCGTCGTTGATCGTCGTTAAGATTCCTTATCTAGGTGGTTCCCCTTCATCATATTTTAGAGCTCCGTTAGTGCCGTTAGTGTCGTTAAGTTTTCCCGTTAGCTCCGTTAAGTTAAGTAAGTTAGTTAAATTAGTTTAAATTAATTAAATAAAATAATAAAAAAGTAATTAATTAATTAAATATTGTTATTAGGCAGTACTTAGTTAGGGTTTAGTATCCGAACCACCCCACGTGTCCTTGAATTCGATATCCGGACTTCCTTAGCTCTTTGCTACACGCGACCGGTATACTTGCCGATTGTGTAAACTAGGTTAGGTTGTTTGGTTTTAAAACTTAGTTGTGAATCGCATTCTATTTATGTATATATATTAGAGAACGACCCGAGTTGCGAACTTGCCTGTTTATTTTTGTTTTCTAGTTTAGCTTAATTAGTTTCATTTTGTTTATTTTCGTTTAGTTAAGGGCTCTACGTGCTACTTGAAAAAAAAATTATTTGCCTTTTATTTGAGCTTACACCTGTTTATCTCACTAGTGCATGCCACACACACGTTCGCGGGGACCTTCCGAGTTAAAACCTTTTTCCGAACCCGAACGTGAGTTTCATAGGCGATCTAAGGCACCTCCAGCCGCAGAAGAAATGGGCGACGCAATAGCACCACCGAGGAGGACCGTTGCAGACAGTGCCCGTCCGGCCAATGCTGGCGCGAGATCCAGCATCATTCCTCCAGCCATCGCGGTAAACACGAATTGGCAGATTCCATCTAATATTCTGAACACTATTTCACATTCTGCACAATTTCACGGGTTGATCCACGAAAACCCGCATTCTCATCTCACTCGCATTGCCCGTATTTGCGACACATTCAATCTCACCGGCGTTCTGAAGATGCTATCAAGCTTCGCGTCTTTCCATTCTCACTCGTTGATCAGGCTAGTCTATGGCTTGAATCCCTCCCATAGGGGTCCATAGCTACTTGGGCCGCTATGCATGCCCACTTTCTTGAAAAATACGATCCTCTGGCTAAAGCCGCTCGTTTGCGTAATCAAATTCATTCTTTCCAAATGGAGGACACCAAGACATTCTACGAGGCATGGGAGCGATTCAAGAATCTTCTAGCATTATGTCCGATCCATGGCCTCCAAGACTGGGCAGTTGTCGAGAAGTTCTATAACGGGGTGACATACGCGACACAAAGTATGCTCGAAAAGGCTGCGGGAGGCAACTTGCTGACGACAAAGGATACCGATGAGTGCATATCCCTGTTCAATGGGTTATCCATGAGTGGATACCAGCAACCACCCGCTAGGAGTTCCAAGAGCGTCTACTCTATATCACGTGACGTACATCCGGTCGACACGAACACCGCACTTACGGCACAGGTTGAGGCGTTAAAGAAGATGGTGAAGGACCTGCAGGTGAAGAGTCAGCTTTGCGAGATTTGTAGAGGGGGCCATGATACGAATAAGTGCCCCGTAGGTTTTCAGGAAGAGGCTGTTGACTTCATAAGCTATCCAAACCGAAACCAAAATTCCTATAATTCGGGATGGAGAAGCAATCAAAACTCAAACTGGAGGAACGGAAATCAATCCGGCTTCCAGCAACGTCAAAGCGTATTTCAAGATTCCGTCGAGGGGCCAAGCAGTGGAGAGAAGAAGCCCACCTTAGAGGAGATGATGGCACAGCAGACACAGATGTTATCCCAACTCATGACACGAGAAGATTCCCGTCATAAGGAAACCCAAGAGAAATTCCGTGAGCACGAAATCTTCATGAAAAATCAAGGAGCATCGATTCAGAATTTAGAGCGGCAGATGGGAGAGATAGCTAGTCATTTAAATGAGAGGCCGCCGGGTACACTTCCGAGCAATACCGAGGAAAACCCGAAAGGATTCGCGAAAGCTGTGATTACTAGGAGTGGTGTAGGGGGCACGTGACGAGCCCGTGATTCAGGAGGTGACTACTGAAGGAGTTGTCGAGCAGCCTGCGGTCGATGGAGAGGAGCAGGTAGACGAGTGGATTCAGATGGAGTCTCTGCCGGCCAAGGTGCACCAGAGGCGCAGTCCAGCAAGTACAACACAGGCCGAGAAGCAAGCCAAACCACCACTAAGAGTTTTTAAGCCCAAATTTCCATATCCCGGGATACTTTAGATGGACAGAGACGAGGAGCAAAACGCCAAATTCTTAGAACTCCTTAAGCAACTTCATCTAAACGTTCCATTCCTTGAGGCCTTGACTCAGATGCCTAAATATGCCAAGTTCCTCAAGGACATTCTCACTAATAAGCAGAAGTTAGCTGAAGTCTCTTCTGTTCCTCTTAGTGCTGGATGCTCTGCTGTTCTGCAGAGCAAGTTGCCTGAAAAGATGGCCGATCCTGGGAGTTTCATGATTCCTTGCATCTTAGGCGATGATACAGTTAGTCATGCATTGGCCGACCTTGGGGCCAGCATTAACCTTTTTCCGTATTCTGTTTTCAGTAGATTAGATCTAGGTGAGCCGAGGCCCACGAGGATGAGCATTCAACTGGCGGACCGATCCGTAAAATATCCGCATGGGATTGTTGAGAACATGCTCGTTCGTATCGGCAAATTCATCTTCCCGGTGGACTTCGTCATTCTTGATATGAACGAAGACGACAGCGTTCCGCTCATTCTAGGCAGACCTTTTCTTGCTACCGCGCAAGCGTCGATCGACGTTCGCGACGGTAAATTGATTATTCGAGTTGGGGATGAGAACGTCACGTTTGACGTTCGACAGTCACTCAAGCATCCCAAATCGACTGATGACTCCCTATACTTCATTGATACAATCATGACTCATGTGGGGGAGTTTTTCAGTGACATCTGTGGAGGCTCCGCCCTAGACAGACAGATTCTAGATAGGGAGATTCCAGAGGTTGAGATGGTTTCCATGACCGAACAGCCCTCTGATGCTGACGCCGAGTCATCCTCCCTTGATTCTGGCGTATCGACTGAGATCGTGTGAGTTGATCCGAAGGACTGACCTTCCGTCGAGAGTCCTCCTTCTTCCTTAGAGCTTAAAGATCTACCCACTCATTTGGAGTACGCATTTTTGGATAAGGAGAGGAAGTTACCAGTGATTATTGCTTCTGCACTAACGGAGGGCGAGAAGATGAAGTTGTTAAAGGTGCTCAGGGCGCACAAGGAGGCCATTGCTTGGAAGATTATTGACATCAAAGGTATAAACCCCTCATTTTGCACTCATAAAATCCTCATGGAGGATGATTTCAAAGCCGTTGTTCAGCCTCAGAGAAGGCTAAATCCGAAGATGCAGGAGGTGACGAAGAAAGAGATTATCAAACTCCTTGACGCATGGATCATCTTTCCCATTTCTGATAGCCCCTAGGTTAGTCCAGTTCAAGTGGTTCCAAAAAAGGGTGGCATGACTATCGTCACCAATGATAGGAACGAGCTCATTCCCACTCGAACTGTGACTGGTTGGAGAGTCTGCATCGACTATCGCAGACTGAACGATGCCACTAGGAAAGACCACTTTCCTTTACCCTTCATTGACCAGATGCTGGAGCATTTGGCAGGTCAGCAGTACTACTGCTTCCTTGATGGTTTCTCCGGGTATTTTCAGATCCCGATAGCTCCAGATGACCAGGAGAAAACCACATTCACTTGTCCTTATGGCACGTTTTCCTACAAACGTATGCCCTTCGGACTTTGCAATGCTCCAGCCACATTTCAGAGATGCATGGTGGCTATCTTTCACGACATGATTGAGGACTCCATGGAGATTTTCATGGACGACTTTTCGGTGTTCGGGAGTTCCTTTGATCATTGTCTTTCTAATCTTGAAAAGATGATGTCTCGTTGTCTTGATACCAACCTGGTCCTTAACTGGGAGAAGTGTCATTTCATGGTGCGCGAAGGCATTGTCTTGGGGCATCGAATCTCGAGTGCGGGGATTGAGGTAGATCGAGCCAAAATTGAAACAATCTCTAAACTCCCCCGCCTACTTCTGTGAAATCTATTCGAAGCTTTTTGGGTCACGCTGGATTCTACCGTCGTTTCATCAAAGATTTTTCAAAAATCGCGAGACCCATGACTAAGCTTCTTGAGAAGGATGCTCCATTTGTCTTTTCTGAGCAGTGTATCGAGGAGTTTGATCTTTTAAAAGACAACTCGTTAACGCCTAGATCATGGTTGCTCCCGAATGGTCGTTACCATTCGAGTTGATGTGTGACGCGAGCGATTATTCAGTCGATGCCGTTCTTGGACAGAGGAAGGAGAGACACTTCCATCTGATCTACTATGCGAGCCGGACCTTAAACGACGCTCATGAGAACTACACCACCACCGAGAAAGAGCTTCTAGCTGTGGTGTTTGCATTCGATAAGTTTAGGTCCTATCTTGTTCTGTCCAAGACCATTGTTTACACGGATCATGCTGCTATTCGATATCTCTTTAGCAAGCAAGATGCTAAGCCTCGTCTTATCCGTTGGATTCTGCTGCTACAAGAGTTTGATATAGAGATCCGTGATAAAAAGGGGGCCGAGAATATGGCGGCCGATCATTTGTCACGCCTGGAGAGAGCCGAAGTTGAAGATGAAGTTGTTGAGCTCGATGATCGTTTTCCTATCGAGAGTTTAATGTTTGTTAAGGCACAGGATGCCGGTAACCCTTGGTTCGCCGATATTGCGAACTTTCTTGTTGATGGGTCTATCCCGAAAAAGATGTCTCATCAGCAAAAGAAGAAATTCTTTGCTGACGTTAAGTTCTACATCTGGGATGATCCATATTTGTTTCGTATCGGTGCCGATCAGCTTGTTAGGATATGCGTGGATGCTAAGGAGGGATGGCAGATTTCGAGCCATTGTAACAAGGGACCGACAGGAGGGCATCATGGTGCGAGCCTCACCGCGAAGAAGGTATTTGATGTTGGATTTTATTGGCCGTCAGTGTTTAAGGATGCGCATACATTCGTTAGAGGTTGTGATCGTTGTCAGCGTATCGGTAATATCTCATCCCGTAATGAGATGCCCCAGAATTCTATTCAGGTTTGCGAGGTCTTCGACATCTGGGGTATTGATTTCATGGGCCCATTCCCATCATCTCACGGGAACAAATACATACTCATGGCTGTTGATTATGTCTCAAAGTGGGTCGAGGCCAAAGCCTTACCCACGAATGACGCCAGGGTTGTAGTGAGATTTCTTAAGGCTCTTTTCTCTCGGTTTGGTGTTTCGAAAGCCTTGATCAGTGATCGAGGTACTCACTTCTACAACGCGCAGATAGAGAAGGCGTTGCAACGCTATGGGGTCACCCATCGGCTTGCTACCGCCTACTACCCACAGACTAGTGGGCAGGTGGAAGTGAGTAACCGGGGCATTAAACGCATTCTTGAGAAGACGGTTGCGCTAAACCGAAAGGATTGGTCCGATAAGCTAGATGACGCTCTTTGGGCTTTCTGTACAGCGTATAAAACTCCGACTGGTTCTACACCATTTCGGATGATTTATGGGAAAGCTTGTCATCTACCCGTCGAGTTGGAGCATCGTGCCTCGTGGGCACTTCAGACGGTTAACCTCGATCTTTCGACTACTGGAGATCATCGTTTTCATCAGCTGCATGAGTTGGAGGAGCTTCGTGAACATGCATATGCGCATTCATATAATTATAAGCAGAGGACTAAGGAGTTGCATGATCGAAAGTTACGAGGTAACAAACAATTCAAGTGTGGGGACACCGTACTTCTTTTTAATTCTCGGTTGAAATTATTCCCAGGAAAGGTTAAGTCCCGATGTTATGGACCGTACACGGTCAAGGAAGTCTTCCCGTATGGAGCAGTTGAGATTGAAGATAAAAACGGGAGCTTCAAGGTTAATGGTCACCGTCTCAAGCATTATATTGGCGAGAAGGCGGAAGAAAGGGAAGGCGTGGTCTTGCGCCTCACAGCATTTGACGCATAGGCGTGATGGAGGGGTCAGGTTGAGGACCCGCTAAACTAAGCGCTCTCGGGAGGCAGCCCGAGTTGTAGAGTTTTGTAGTTATTTTGTTTATTTTATATTCTGTTCAGGGTATCTCTCTATTAACGACTGCTCGTACTCAATCTCCATTCGAGTCGGTTGATTTTAGAAGTATTCTATATAAAAAAAATTAAAAAAAAATGTAAAAATCCAAAAAAAATCATAAAATGCAAAAATACAAAAATATGTTTACTTCTTATATTTTCTTTTTATTTTGTACGCCGCTATATGTGAGCGAGTGTGGTTTAGTACAGATATTTATTCGCATGATAGCTCTGATGGCGTTGTGGAACTTGCTCTCGATGATCACAAGATTAAAAGACACAGCTGTTTACCAGGGGAGTATTAGTTCTTTTTCTTTGTATTTTAATTTCTAGAATAGTTTTATTTTTATTTCTTTTTCTTGTTCTCATCGAGGACGATGTTTTCGTTCAAGTGTGGGAATGGGAGTTTATTTTACTTAGTTGTAGAAAAAAAAAATGAAAAATTTTAAAAAGCAAAAAAAGAAAAAAAAATAAAAAAAAGAGGCTTTTGAATGTCCTGTGTTTTTGAATTTCTGTGTTAAATAGGAAATGATATTATTACCGAATGTTTTGACAATCTCTTGGTGTTTTTCAAAAAAAAATTATATAAATATAATAAATAAGAACAGTTTCGATAGGCCCGCACGTAATGTATGGCAACCGAACAGTTTTAGACTCAGTAATCGATGTGCTGGTAGGCTCAGCCTCCAAGAATGAAAGGGCGGTTTGGTTGTTGACTTAACTTTAGAAAATGGGATGAAATGGTGGGTCATACTCAAGGCTTATGTTTAGTTTGATCGTAAAAGTTAAAAATATTATAGAAATTGGAATAGACTAATCATGCGATGCTTGGGTAGGCTTAACATTAGGGTATGCAAAGTAGCCTGTGATATAAACATAAATTTCATGCTTCTAGTTTTAGTGGTTAATGCTTCATAGGTGTATGGTTTTATAACCTTAAATCCTGTATTAATGGGATGCCCCGAGGGACGGACACCATGGGTCTTTATGCGATTTATCATCTGGGTATTCACATCTTCTAAAGTGGAGTTATGAATATTAAAAGAGCTCAAAGAGCAAACCCGCAGTTTATCTGCCAAATATAAGTCAATAAACATGATCACCTCGTACTTTAAAGTACAAATACACTACTGACTTGATCATCCACGCTGTTAGTCATATGGGGTCCCCTTGCTTGCGCCTCATTACCATTAAGAAACGGGCCGCAAGGGACACGTCATATGTAAGCCCTACAGATGAATCTGTGCATACTCACCCTTGGAGATGAACTTTGTGGTATTGCTTGATAACGGGGGGATACCATGTAGTGGGGAACACTTACTAGTTAGCTACTTAATCGTACATAAATCGTATCTAATGGTTGCTATGTAGACCATAATGCTTAAGTTTAGGTGGATAAACAATACCCTTGATTGTCTTTAGCTATTCATAAAAATGGCACTTCATGTTTTGATCAACTGGATATAAGGTTTAAGTTAAATTGGGGTGACTCGGGTTTGGTATGGTTATTAATTGTTGGGTCCCACTTTTATTCAAACTGATAAAATTGTCACGCCTTATTTGCTTCGGTAAGTATTGGGGGCATGGGTTTAAGTGGACAGCAATACCGGCAATCGACCTATCTAGCTTATTAGGTGAAAGTTGGAAGAAATATTCGGGTAACGGGTCGCTTGTTCTAATACTTTAAAAAGATAATAATAAATAAATAAATAAATAAATAAAACCAAGAGTTGTCGGTTGAACTCGGTTATGATCCTGTGTAGAATTCTTTTTCAGGGACGAAAAATGTTTAAGTGTGGGGATATTTGATGTGCTTTAAATTATATATAAATAATGTTATGATTTCCTACACTTTTTAATACTTTTGAGCAAGTTTTTTGTTAAATATTACTTTCAAGTGGCTCATATGTGAATCTTTAAGGTATTTTAAGAGACAAAGAAATAAAGAGTAAATCAACAATAATCCTTTTTGATTGGTTTAAACGTCTCTTGGTTTTATGTTTATTTTCAGCTAAGAAAGAAAAAAAAAGAAATAGAAAAGAACAACAAAAAAAAGAGAAAAAAAACAAATGTATAGAATCTCGTATGATTTGAACTCCACACATAATAATTAATTGATTCTTCTGATGTTTTATTGTGAAGGATGAAAAGGCCTAACATTAAAAATAAACATGGGCATAACGGATCAGTGGGTCTTGGGCCGAAGAACTACCTTGGACAAAAAGAAATATACCTAATACTATGAAAGAGGATTAGTGGTGAACATTGGAGGGGGCCCTATAACGGTGGGAAGAGAGAGGCGGTAAAGAGAAGCAGCATATCAATCTCGCGTGAAGAACAGTAATTTTTATTTACTTGGGTTTTGGTACAATTCTTGGTTGGAAGACCACTAGTAAACAAAAAGAGAATTGTGACATTTGAGCCAAAACAAGGTACACCTCAGTACGTATTTACCGATTAAGCAAATAAACGCCTTTTGCGTAACAAACGAACAATTAACCGAACGGGTCGGGTAATGACCCAGATATCTCGAGGGGCCATTTATAAGTGATATACAATCTATACAAGCTAAAATATTAGAAATATGGTCTTAGTTTGATAGCAAACAAGTTAAACAAAAACATGCTCGTTTAACCACCCGCTATAGATTTAAACGCGAAAGATAGTTACAAACCAAGCATTGTATCATCTGTTAAGCCGAAAAAGACTTACCAAACACTTATTTGAAATGTTTAAAGTGATCCGTGAAAATATTTTTGATTTTTACAAACATATAGTATGTTTTTATAATTTTACTCAAAACTAGCCGAAAAACACTTGTTTTCGCGTTGTTTAACGCACCTGATAAGTTTTTCGCGCCAAAAACCGAACCCGAACAAAATTTGGACCGGGCTTTTCGTATTTGGGCTTGAGAAACTAGATTAATGGGCCAAAACAGCCCATCATGGGCCCAAAGGGACTTCCGATCGGACCAGCCCACCCCACCCCCCATTTTTTTATAAAACTTGTTTAGGAAGCTTGTTTATCCAATTTGGTTTATAAAAACTGAGGTCCAAGAAGCTGCAACCTAAAATTCCAGAAAACCTTCAAACCCTAAGGTAAAGAGCTTAAATAAGTAGCTTTTGAACTTGTTTAAACTTGTAAAAACATGTCTTGGTTACTAAAAATCATTCCTAACCGTGTAAAAATCCTAAAAATGGTCCATAAACATGTTTTGATCATACACATGGTAAGGAACCTGTTTTGATAGTTTTTTTGGCCATAAACACGGATTAAAGGGTTGAAACGACGTTTTTACGGTTCAAAAGTTCGTTTTTGTGCACTAGCCGAAACCCTTAGTTAAGGGCTGTTATGTTGATGAAATATTTCTTGGTTTGTGATATAGGACTTGTACCTAGCTTTCTTAGAAGCACAAGAACCTTAAAACTTGATTAAAAGGTCGGAAACGAGCCAAACCCGCTAAGGTAATGCCGAAACATTCGCTTACGGGCTATTTAGGTTAAGGTTGTGATATGCATATTTTTAGGACTTGAAATTTTTTAGGGACATCAGGGACCATGTCAATGAGTCCCTGTTCAAATTTGGTAATTTTTCGACCATCCGAGAATATTTGGCGAATTTATTACCGAATTGGGACGTTTATTTGGGAAAAATAGCTAAAATACTTCAAAAATTATGAACTTTTTCTGGGAACTCAGATTTGATGTATTTTAATTACATATGAATTTTGAGATCATTTGAAGAAGTTTAAAGGTATTTTGTTTATTTGCGTTCGTGTGAATTTTTACAGCCGAATTTGGGCCGAAAAGAATGTTGCACGAGGTTTTTTACATTCTGGAAGTGATACAGGTTGTTTTGGGACATGATTTGAGTATTCAGGAAGTTTTGGTGAATTTTTGGAAATTTTTTGGGGTAAACGGACGATTTTCAGGCGACATATAGCTGATAAAATGAATTTTTATAAATTAATAAATCAGTAAATAAATTCCAGAAATATTTTTATAAAAATCTACATATTTTAATTGATAAGTAGTTAAATTTTCATAATTTAATGATTAACGGTTAAATAATTATGCTAATATGAATATTAAACAAATTAAGTTTTTATAAAAACCGTCAAGTTCGCGACTAGTGAATCTGCGGGAATATCAAAACACCAAGAGTGATCAAAAATCATATTTTTGGACTAATTAAGTAAAAATGAACTTTTCAATGAGAAACCTGGACAATCCGGGTGGATTGTGCGCGTTTCTTCTCAAATCAAACTGTATAAACGGAAACAGGCCCCGTGGCTAATCCGGGACCCTAATAGGTGATCCTTCTTTATAACTTAATCATTTTATTAACCAATACATTTACTCAAACTTATTTTCCCATAAGTGTTTTCTGAACGCGTAAACGAACAACTTGGCCCAGCTGGGAAAACGAGAGTCTGAGCCAAGTTCGGTTTTAAGTATTAGACATTGAACAACATCACAACCTAAGCCTATTGCCACTTTCTGGGCGTTCCAGCTACACCCAGATTAGTTATACAGCCCAGCTTAGTATTGAGATTATAATAATATTAAAATATTAACATTATTATAATATTGATTATAGGAACTACTGATAGCGGACCGGACAAACCACGAGCTGATACAGTACTGATTATCTACTAAACCGTGAGTTTCACGACCCCACTTTTAAACTGTTTTGCGAACTTTTGGGGTGAAAAGCATGTTTGATTACATATACTTATCTGTAACATGTAATGATGTGAATTATCTAAGTGCTAACACACGAAAGTCCCCACGATCACAGTGATTAACTTCGAGCCGGTGGCTTGTGAATAGTACTATTGGTTTGACAAACCCAGGCGGAGCCAGCACGGTTGCTGAGACATTATCCCGTTTGCACATGTCCATATTTCATTTTTACGAACCAGCTATGTAGTGTTAGGCATAGCTACCGGGGCATGTTGTGGGCGGAAAGGGGCCACAGTGGTTGATTGAGCGTGGGAAATGGAGGCACGCAACACGAACAGTCCAGGCTTCACTGTAGCTTAGCATAATTACATCACATACATCATTTACATACATACATACTTATTTCATGATTACAAGTGTTGACTTGTGAATACTCATTACTGATTTCTTGAAACTCGTGAAACTCACCAACTCTATTAGTTGACCCGTTTTAAACTGTTTTTCAGGTGTACCTAAATTGGAATGATTTGGTGACCTGTTACTTGCCTGAGGTGTGTGGTTGATGCTACGTGAATAGAAGCAAGGGCGATAGTAGTAAGAATGTATAGTTAACGAACTAGTTTTGTTTGTATCGCCTAGACTGTAAAACAATGATAGAACGAAGAAATGTAATATATTGTAAATTAGTTTGTAATGTTTCTTTATAAACAATGTGTTCATATCAGATGTGTCTGTTACATTCCCGTTTTACGCTTCCGCATTGTGCTAGTCGGGGTGTGACAAGAATTCTTTTGGAGAGGTGGCGAGGGATTTCCGTCCTTGGGCACTGTACACTTATTGCTGAAGCAAGTGAGTTTTGAGAAGTAGAATAGATTCTATGGTGATTGACATCTAGAAAGAAAAGAGTACTCTTGAAGCAAAGATACAATTTCATTAATTATTCGGTTTGAACCTATTAGCTATTGCTCTTTCAAATTACTGTCATGAACCCAAATAATTCTGACTTGTTTTTTATTATTATTAGTAGCTAAATCATTAGAACTACCTAGGTTTGGTTGATTGACGAGGTGTTGATGATTGTTTCGGGTTGGCTAATGAACATATAATTGATTTACTATTGTCAAGTTCATATTATTATAATTTTATTCTATGATTGCTATTGAGTTTGTCACTTTTATTAATTAAACCCCGTGTGATTTTATCTTTACATGAATTAGTTTCGTGTTTTGTTTAGGATTGCATGCTAGACTGATTACTCGGTGTTTTTGGTTGTTTGTGGTAGACGTCAGCATAGGGGTTGATTGGTTAGAATTGTTCATCTCATTGGTTCATCTCCTTTTAGTCGGACCAAGACATTAGGAGTCGGTTTATCTCTTTGGTCTAGTCGATTTAGTTAGCCATTGCGAGACCACGTTCGGTTTTCTAGCCGTTGATTAGGTTAATTTGTAAGCTGAATTATTTAATCTTTAATATTGAATTACCCCTTATTCCCTAAGTTTGTTAGGATTACGAGCCTTAGAGGAATTTGTGATTTTGATACGGACCAAGTAATAAATCATTAGGGTACTTAGAAAATCAACCGTGCTTTATTCTTTTTTCTATACGTTTTTTAGGGGTCTTTAGTAAAACTCACCGTGGGGACCTATCTTCCCTTATTATTGTCTAGTTAAATTATCTTTAGAACCCGGTTTCTGTGTTCGTTGTCACCCGAGCGTCGTTGATCGTCGTTAAGATTCCTTATCTAGGTGGTTCCCCTTCATCATATTTTAGAGCTCCGTTAGTGCCGTTAGTGTCGTTAAGTTTTCCCGTTAGCTTCGTTAAGTTAAGTAAGTTAGTTAAATTAGTTTAAATTAATTAAATAAAATAATAAAAAAATAATTAATTAATTAAATATTGTTATTAGGCAGTACTTAGTTAGGGTTTAGTATCCGAACCACCCCACGTGTCCTTGAGTTCGATATCCGGACTTCCTTAGCTCTTTGCTACACGCGACCGGTATACTTGCCGATTGTGTGAACTAGGTTAGGTTGTTTGCTTTTAAAGCTTAGTTGCGAATCGCATTCTATTTATATATATATATTTTTTCGCACAACACTTGTTCTAAGGTCAAAGCCGAGCTTTAAAAGCCATTTGGCTCGCTCGAGCAACCGCCGATCCCCGTTTGGAAATGGGAGGACATAGCTATGGATTTCATCACCAAACTTCCCACTACTCAAAGCCGCAATGATAGTATTTGAGTAATTACTGATCGGTTGGCCAAGTCGGCTCATTTCATACCCATTCGAGAAAAGTTTTCTGTGAGTCAACTAGCGCAACTCTATGTCAAGAACATCATTTGTCGCCATGGAACACCGTTGACCATTATCTTCGATCGTGATGGCCGATTTACCTCTCACTTTTGGAATTCGTTGCAAACCGCCTTGGGTACCCGTATTGATCTAAGCACCGCTTATCACCCGCAAACCGATGGTCAATCCGAGCGAACGATTTAAACGCTCGAAGACATGCTTCACTCTTGTGTGCTAGACTTTGGTGGAAATTGGCATACTCACTTATCACTTGTAGAGTTTTCCTACAATTAGAGTTTTCGCACTAGTATTGGTATGGCACCGGTTGAAGCTCTCTATGGTCGAAAATGTCATTCCCCGATTTGTTGGAACGAGATTGGTGAATCGCAAATCACCGGTCCCGAGCTTGTTCAAGAAACTTCCGACGGATTGCTCTTATTCGTCAAAACCTTCTTGCTGCTCGTAGCCGTCAAAAGAGCTACGCCGATAAGCGCCGTAAACCCCTCGAGTTTAATGTTGGTGATCGAGTTCTCCTTAATGTAACTCCTTGGAAGGGTGTAGTTCGATTTGGTAAAAGAAACAAGTTATCTCCTCGTTTTGTTGGGCCATTTGAAGTTGTTGAAAGAGTTGGTAGAGTTGCGTATCTTCTTAATCTTCCCGAAGAGCTCTCCAATGTTCATCCGACTTTGCACGTTTCCAATCTCAAGAACTGCTTAGCCGAGGGGAATCTCCACATACCCGTCGACGAAGTGCAAGTTGAAGAATCTATGCGCGCGATCGAGAAACCCGTTGAAATCATGGATCGTATGGAGAAAGAAACAAAGCGTAGCCGCATTCCGCTTGTCAAAGTTTGTTGAGAATCCAAGCGTGGCCCCGAGTTCACTTGGGAACAGGAAGACCAAATGGAAGCCAAGTACCCGCACCTTTTCGTTACGGCTTAATCTCTAATTTTAGGACGAAATTTCCAAAAGTAGGGAATGTTGTAACATTTCGGTTTTTACGTTTTCCATTCAGTTGTAAACGTTAGCCGACCCGGTTCGTGTTCGGGTTAGTTATCAATAAAATGTTTCTTTTAGTTAATTGTTTCTTTTATATATTTATATTAACTATCAAAGATATGGAAAAATGATCCTTAATTAACAAAAAGCCAATTTTGTGTCCAATATCAAAAAGCAAGGACCTGAATGCAAATATTATTATAATCTTTCTTTCTTCACCCTCTCACCCCGTCGCCATATATCCCCCCCCCCCACACCTTTCTTGAACCTCAATTCTCGGGCATATTATTACAAATTGATCTTGCCAAATCTTCGTTGATCATAAACAAGTCTCACCGACACTCTATATTGGGAAAAACGAATCAAAATCACGGTTAATTCGCTAAATCAAAACCGCGGTTATATGAACTCTAAAACACTATATAAATGCGTCTAGAATTCAATTGAACCTGCACAAACAACCCCTACAACATCACGAACCAAAACCCTAATTCAATTACATCATACGGAACTGTCAATAACCTTAACGAAGTCAAGAGCAACCGCGAACTATTGTTGCCTGTTCTCCCTTAATTCGGCACCCAAAACGGTAATTGAAATATGCATCAAGTTTGTTCTTAATCCACTAACGATAACCCTAACTTAATTTGAACAAATAACAAACAAATCATCGAATTTAAGTTTCTAGGGTTTGTAATTGAAACTGGAGCTTGGTGTGGCTGTTTATATACTTTCAGAACTGGAAACTCTCACAAACTAACACACCAGCACGATGGATGGTGTGTGAGAGATAAGTCACGGAAACCGGTCCAGGCGCGGGTTCGAACCCCCTGGACCCGGTTTTTCATATTTATTTTATTTTTACTTAATTCTTGGTTTTATTTTTATTATAATCATAATATGATATTAAATAAACTTTGTTTTAACGAAATCGAACCTCGAAAGTATTATTTTGCCCGTGGTTTCGCGTCATAGTTTCCTATCTATAAATGTATATAGATTATATATATATATATGCATAAATAATTAACATATGGATAAATAATATGAAATTTTTTTATAATAAATGTTTCATTTATATATATATATAATATATATATATAATGTTTATTAATATTTAATATCGGTTATTAATTATTTAAGATCTATTTACTTGAAAATATAAATATGGATAAAATATATATCGCTTACCAAATAAGAGTATTAACACAAATAATACTAATAATAATAATAATAATAATAAAAATAATAATAATACTAATCTAAATTATAATAACAACAAATAATGCATCTTCTAAACCCTAAACGACTCTCAAATATTTCAAACCGATTAAAATACAATAATGACGTTGAAACTAATGATATCTCCTGAAACCTCAAATTGTTATTAATTATTTTCCTCATTTAATACTATTGTTTAACCATTAGGGTTTTCTTGTTGACGTATCTCGAAGGCTTGAACGTGTTCATCTCATTTTTATTATTATCTCATCCTCATTAATCCACCTATAAAGTAAGTAATTCACATCCCCCCTTTTTACCGTTTTACATGTTGGGGGCGTTATGCGTTAAATCATTTTTCACTACAATTCCAATATTTGCGTTATATGATATTGCTCAATTAGTTATACGTGCAAATGTGATTATGTGTTTATTTTATGTTTTGGTGGTTGGTATCTCATCCTCATCCTCATTAGTATGATCATACGCCGTCGGAGTAGCTCGTTATCCATGGGATTCGAGTGAAAACACAACTTTTATATTATTGTTATGCTAGTTGTAGTATTTCATATTATCGCAAGGAATTGTCATTTTTAATATTATATGTATTCAAAAACCGTAATTACTTGCTCAACTTTACGTTGACAAAATATGTATTTTCCCGTACGGCGCAGGTAGCTATATTGGATGAAGCAATAGATTTAAAGAATAGTTGACCTTAGGTTACATGATGAATTAAAGACTTATCTATCTCTTTTTATTTAATTGTAATGTTTATTTTCATGAGACAATGTTTGTGTTTTTGCATACTTGAATAATATGAAATGAATAATTTAGATATTGACACGTGTATTTACTTTAGTGTCTTTTAAGCTATGATACAATTATGTCGCGCCCCGGCATATTCCGCCGTAGGTTGGGGTGTGACGTAGGTGACCACTCCAACTGCTAGATTCTAAATATAATTTCCAGAAGTTAAGATAGTTAGAAAGGCCTAAAAACTGCACATGACCAGCCCCGAAAAATAACACTAAACCGCATATTAGAAACCTTTTAAAACCCGCATTTTGTAACTCGTTTAACGATGAAATAAGCCCGTAAACCTGAATAAGAATATAATATTATATTACAGCCCTAAAAATGATATTTTGAAGAATAATAATCTGACCCAGAACTGGTTTTCGCGAAACCTCGCATTAAAAATCGAACTAGAAGCTTAATGGGCCAAAACCGGGTATGTTTGCATTAGTGCAGCCAAGAGCATGATTTTAAAACCTGAGGACTGATAAAAACAATTTATTTTTATACATCATAACTGATCTTAACAAGTTGGATGGCTAAAAGTGGGTTTTTGTTTAAAAAGGGTATTTTTTTTGGAACAAAGAATCGAGTTAAACCGTAACTTCCGGAAAATATAAAACGAACATTTAAAATAGAAGATTATAATTTTAAATAGATAGATATAAGCTATAAAATGTTTAAGGAAAATTGGATTTACAAAACGGGCCGATTTGCTCACTATAAAGTGTTGTTTCGTTTAAAACCGAGCGGGCCGGTTTTTAAGACTATAACACTTCAAAAGGTAAGATTCATATTTTATTTCCAGAAAATTAAGTTTAAAATAATTAGTATAAATGTATAAAACATTTTATGGAAAAACAACACCTATTTGGACAAGATTTGGCACTTTACGACTAGTTGCGGTGAACCGACATAAACCAAACGAGCAGTTTCTAAAATACAAAAATATGCATATTGAGATTTTTTTTTTCAGTTATTATATTTTAATAAAGTCATAATTTAGTATTTACTTATTTTCCTAAAATTAACCAAGTTTTAAACCCAGTTTCCACCTAAACGAATGCTAAACGAAAGTACGGGGACCAAGTCCTTAAAACACCAAACTCGCTGAATTCTCATACCTGAAAATAATATGTTTTTGTATATCTTAAGTTTCTGGAAAATGTGGAGTTTTAATTATAAGGGAATTTGTTTATGCAAACTATATTTTTAAGGCTTATCGTTAAAAACCGACAACACCGATGACTACCGGTATTGTTAACTTTTGAAAACACGAGATCTAACGTTTCCAACCAGAAATGATTATGCTATTGATATGAATAAATTATATAGTTTTCATGGTCGTACGGTAACCCGCAACCGAACCTAAGGCCCGAAATTTCTAAATAGAGAAACTTTATTAAAACCCTGTCAAGTAAAACGAGATAACTGACACATTTAGAAGTTAAACTAAATACTTGAAAACACATTATCGACATTATAAATTGTATAAGAGTAAACTTTCCATAAAAGGAAACTTTATCCATCGGGAACTTAACACTTGGGCCAACGCTTAGAATAAAATACCCGTTTCACCGTTGAACCTTTGTTAAGACTAGAACAAGTTGAATTAAGTATTTATAACTCATTATTTACCATAGGAACCACTACTTACGGGAAGTCGGTCGTGGAATTACTTGGATCATTCGGTGAGTCTCGCATGTAATCCCTTTTTACTTAAATTTTTAGGAACTAGTACATACTCCTAAACTTTTTTATATGGTATGGAATTATCGGGGTGTTTCAGTGCTAAATTTTGTCCCGACTTTTACACAATCATTAGCCCGAGGAAATGGGCCAAAGGCTTGTATGGATAGTACTATTAGGAAGACCCCCATGCACAGTGACTCTGTGTTGGGTAAACCACATTGAGATATGCGGATCGTTGTGGCATATAACCTACTTGTTTGATTATTGTTTTTAGCAGGGCGATAGTCCGGGATGGTTTAACTTCTAGTATGAGTTGGGGATACTTATGCTAGTTGCAGGTTTGATTGTGGACTTGATATATGTTATACGATGATGTGTCAATCTTATTATTATGTGTCTTAAACTCACGAGCTCACCAACATTATGTTGACGTATTTTAGTATGTACTTTTCAGGTGACTTAGCCATTGGGGAGAGGAATTCGGTCATGCCCTAGTTGCCTTAGTGAACCGTAGAAGCCTTGGTTCTCAAGAATAAGTAATGTAGTCTTGGAAGACTACATGATAAATAAAGAGCAATCGTTAGATGACAACCTAGACTAATTAATGGTGCTATACACCTAAGACAGTTTAAGGGTCATGGTTGACCCGTTTGCTTTAGTTGTACCTTTGAATTTGCAAACTCTTAGCATGTTATGAAATTCCTTTAAGTTATTCATTTTCCGCTGCTCATGATTGATACTAGTTGGTCACGACTAGACCCCCCTGGGCCGGGTGTGACATTAAAGGCCTAAATTTTATCTCGCCTTCGACATAAAATTTTTTAACGATTCTTAGGTACACCTCTGCAAGCTCGAGTCTCGTATTGGAAGATCGTTTAGACTCAAAGAGCCTTAACGAATCTTGTGTACTTTTAAATTTGAACTCTTGTGAACTTCTATTTATTAATTTCGCACTACACAACCGGGCTTGAGATGAACTATGATTCCTTTAAGTACCTCACACAAGCTTGAGTCGAGCTTAGACTCGTTCAAGGCTTTTCCCAAAGTATATGAAGGTAACTAAATAAATATATAAGGTAATTAACAAACAACAAATGAGCCCAATTCGAGTTCGAGCTTGAAAATGACTCCAGAACCGAACTTAAGCTTTAGAAAAAGAGCTCAAAACGGCTGGCTCGTTTTAATTATTATAACCTTTATTATGAGATGTGAATCGAACTACTTAGAGCATTCCCGGTAGGTTCACTATCTTTACAATTGCACTAAAAAATATTACATTTTCTCTCCCATATACAATTAAATAATATTTTATACATCTTTATCACAATCTTTTCTCTCTTCTTCACTCACAATCACTTTCAAACATATTAAAAAAAATAAATAAGGATGAACAGTGTTTCTACACATTTACTCATCTCTTTAAAATTTTCTATCTCCTACACAACCACTTAGGCTGTGTTGTGGAGGCAACAAATTTGGAGAGATAAGTGACAAGTGGCGTAAAGTTAGCAAAGGAGGAATTTTTGTTTGAGTTTTTTACCAACATAGGGGAGGGGGAAAAGTAATTACCAAAATTGGTGATTTGAAAAGTATTTACTAAAATAGGTTTTCCTTTATAAATTTATCTTTTCTCACTCCCATTCTTATTAAGTAAAATGATTTATATTAAAAAAAATTATATAAAAAACATAGATAAAATAATGAGTTAAAAATAATAAAACTGTTGAGTCGGATATTCACCAAGGAAGATTGGAATCTTCTGAACCTCCTCAGGAAAATAGCTAAGTATATACTTTGAGCAAGCTTGGACGATCGAGCTTGATTTACTACCTCGAGCAAGGTCTTCAGAGCCTTTGGTGGTTAATTCTTCTAAGTGTTAAGGCTTCGAGCAAGCTACACTTCAACAAGCAAGAGTATTCTTCTATCGAGTATGGCTTGCCAATCGAGCAAACAACTTGATCATTCAAGTTATAACTAAGTGATTCCGAGCACATGGTGACCAGCCTGGATGCAATAAGAAGATGTAATATGTTCAAGCAAGGACTTCGAGCACGGTTCAGTTCCCCCGAGCAAGATTTACATCTGAGCATGCTAAAGATTGCTCAATAAGTCTATTAGACAAGACTGAAGACATCAAGGAGAATGGGCTTGCTTGATGGACAAGTTCGAGCAAAGCAAGGATTAGTCAAGAAGAATGAAGTCTGCTAGAGGAGAATATTTTCTCTGAAAATATTCTAAGTAAAGTATGCTCGAAGACACTAATCTAGCATACCTAGCATAGTGAGTCTGCTCGAGCAAGATACTTATCATACTCGAAAACTCTTACAATTGTATTTGATTTGTCTTTCATTATGTAATGATTAGGGATTCTAGAAGGAATGTCAGAGTCTATAAATAGGGTCCTAGGTTTCCATTTAGGATAACGAAAACGGATACGGACAAGGATTACGAGAAACATTCTAAACGAATATTCATTTTGTTACCTCGTACCGCCGCCGCCTTTCACGAAACCCTAGACATTCCTTTCACTGTTTCATTGAATGATGTATTAATTACAGTGAATCTTTGTGTTTGATTATCTTTACTGATTATCATTTATTGTTTCATTTGTTATCATTTCACACCTTCGTTCCTATCCGTCGAATATCCTGCTTCCGCCGGGATATTCAATAGGCCTTTGGGTATTGAATCTGTGTGCTCTTGTCGACCTACTTAAGGTTGCTCTAGATTAAACGGTCCTGACAAGTGGTATCAGAGCTTGAGTAGCTTACTGAAGGCCACGGGACTGAAGGTTGTGATAAAGCTTGAAGCTTTACAAGATTTTCGTCTGCTAAATCTCAGATCTGTACAAAATGGATGATCAAGAAGTTTCAACCAACAAGATTCCAAGACTTTTAGGTCAAGAAAACTTCATAAAGTGGAAGGTGCTATTTGAAGCTGCTGTGAATTACCATGACCCTGAACTCTGGACTTCTATCACAGAAGGACAGTATGTTCCCTCCACTGCTACAAACAATAGTGCCACCATAGAACTGAAAATGAAGAAAAGAGACGACAAGGCACTGTCTATGCTGAAGCTAGGTATATCTTGGGAAATACTGACAACTGTCAATCATCACAAGACTGCAAAAGAGATGTATGAAGCAGTTATTGACATGTTTGAGGGCAATACTGAACTAAGAGACATTAAGAAGGATAGACTGAAGCAACAGTTGGATAGATTCAAGTTCAAGGAAGGAAAAAGATTGAAGTCTGTACTGTAGAGATTCATGGTCATTGTAAATGAGATTAGAACAACTGACTTGCATATCTCTGACTTTGACCTGAACAAGAAACTGCTATCTTCATTGTCTGGTGAATGGTACACAGCCAACAAATTTATCAAGGAAAATGCCAATTTTCCCAACTTTAAGTTGGATGATGTGATAGCTTTCCTAAAAGCTGCTGAACATGAGATGATTGAAAATCACATGATCAGAGAAGATAAGCCTAGCTTCCCAATGACAAAAGCTCTTGTAGCTCCAATGGGAAATCTCTCTATCAAGAATCAACAACAACCAATCATTGAGGAACCAGCTGAAACAAGCTCGGTGTGTGGAGGAAGTCAGTCAAGGTTCAATATACAAATGATAGAAGATGACACCAACTCATCAGCTAGTGGACACCCTCCCTACATGCCAATCAATCCAAACCATGGAGCAGATTATCAAGCTCTATTTTCCATGTTCACTGATTCATATCATGCCTTTGTGGCCAAGAACTTGATCAACACAAGCATTGTGCAGGAAGACCTTGAGCAGATTGATGCTGATGATTTTAGAAGATATGGACATCAAATGGCAGGCTGCAATGTTAGCTGTGAGAAGCAAGAGGTTGTATAACAGGACAGGAAGGTCAAGTTTCTCAGGACCCAATGAAAGAATAGGGTTTGACAAATCAAAAGCAATTTGCTACAACTGTCAGCAACCTGGTCACTTTACCGGAGAATGCAATCAGCCCAAGCAAATGGGAAATTAAGTTAATCAGAATCAGTTCTACCAGAATCAAAACCAAAACTTCCAGCATCAAAGAAATCAAATGCCCAATCAAAACCCCTACCAACAACAGAACAGATCTCAGCAACAACCTTTCCAACCTCAAAGAAATAATCAACTATATATTCACAATAACCAGAACAGAGTCAGTCCAAATTCTATGAATCAAGTTAGAGATCAAGGGAATGTTGCAGTAACAAGGGTACATCAAGATGGGGAGTTTGACTGGAGCAATCATGTGGCTGAAACGGAAAAAGCAAACGTTGCTTTCATGGCCAAAGTGCAGGACAAAGCAGAATCTTCAAATTCCCAGGTACATTCTAATATTTCTCTTTCTGATCTTCTTTTAACAATTGATGAGCTTAATTAGGAGATTGGAAAGTGGAAGTCAGAATGTGGGAGAAAAGAAGCATTTCTAAATGTGTATGAAACTAGTGAGGCAACCTATGAAAACCAGTTTAAAGGCCTGGAAGAGGATTGTATGCAAGCATACAGAACTCAATCAAGGATGACAGTTGATATTGAGGGATTGAAGAAGATATATGCAGATGAGAAGCTTAAGAATGCTGAACTAATAATTCAAATGGAATTCCTAAAAAAACCTGGTATCTACTGGAAACATAGTTGGATTTGTAGACAAAATGACAGATGAAGAGAAGTACAAGAAGGTACCACCACCTTTTTGTGATAGTTATCCACTGAGAGTAGACAAGGAAAGTAGGAATGATTATTTGAAACAATTTAAGAATGTGTTTGAAGACAGAACTGAGTTTGTAAAAATATATGAAAATGTAATCATTGATGATAAGGGAGAATTTGTGATGAAGCAGAACATGAAATCAGAAGAGAATGGGGTTGATAAGAAAGAAGATGAGAAAAAGAAATGGAGTGAATACTCCAGTGATGGAAATACTTGCAGCTGTGGTAATACCAAATCATCAAAAGGCAAGAAGAAAAAGAAGGGATCAAACAAGAGGAAAGATGAAAAGATTCCACTATTGCCAAAAAATGACTCCCAAGATAAAGATACATTATGAACAGATGAGAAGAGAGCATGTGGCATTTGATATTTGTGCCAGACCTCAATCAGAAGTCAAGAAAAGGAATAATATACCTCAGAAATCTTCATATGATCAAACACATCCAGCAATTTATCCAATTTTCTCTAATCATGAATTATTTGATATTGGGGATAATGACTATGTCGCAAGAAAAAAGATTGTGAATAATCAAAAAGATAGCTCCACTAGATGTACTACAATGCCAAAATTCATCAAGTTTGTGAAAGAGAGATATCCGCAAGTACCTGATCTGAACAAACCCATCAAATTGGATTTCAACAATTGTTTATATCCCAAAACCTTTTTGGTATTTGACTTTCCCAAACCAAGTGATAGAATCAAAGACCATAAAATGCTGGAAGATATGGGAAGTTTTGCAAAGGTATAGTGCACAAAGTGTGATGCCTATGTACATCATACTGATTCATGCTAGGTAGTTGAAGAAATTTTTGAAATTCTTGATATGGTAAGTGGTTTTGACATGAAGAGCTACATTGAAATGTATGAGAGCTATTTGAATGGAGACAGAAGTTCATCAGATTGTGAGGAACAAAAGTTGATCTTGGAAAGGAGGCTAAAGACCATTCTGAACATTAAAGAAAGTGAACAAGTTTCAAGCAAGCTTGTGAAGAACACAAGGTCAAATAACAAAGGAAAAGCCAAAATGAGACCTGGTGTTCTTAATGGTGATGAAAAGTTCTTAATGAAGCAAGGGTTTGAGCCAAGAGGGTTTCAATGGAAGAATAAGAAGGAGTTAAATGAATGGAAAGACTGTGTGATTGATCAGATTGAGAATAGCATTAAGTCACCATTTGTGTCAGTTGGGTCAGACGCAGACTCAGATGAAGATTGTGAAACAGTCTATGAAGATCCACTTCCACTTCCAGTTCCAACTCCTGATAAATCACCACTTGAATCTGACTTGCAAACTGATACAGTTTGTGACTTAGAATCTAACTGATTCTCTTATATGTGTGTGTGCAGGAACAGTCCATGAATTGCAATGATATATGGTATATGAACAGTGGTTGTTCCAGACACATGACCTGTGATAGGGAAGCTCTTGTAAACTATGAAAGAAAGTATGAAGGTCTAGTTACCTTTGGGAGTGATGAAAATGGAGGGAAGATTGTTAGAAGAGGCACTCTCACCAATGTCAAGGTATCCTTTGAGAATGTGCTGCATGTTGATAGACTACAATATAATCTACTCGGCATATCTCAAGTCTGTGACAAAGGATACAAAGTGGCTTTCTATGATGAACACTGTCTAATCCTAAAGCTTGAATTTGTGATTCCAACTGATATGATCATAATGATGGCTCCAAGGAATGGAAACCTCTATGAGTTTAGAATGAATACTGCTACATCTAGAGGTGGTTCATACTTTGTTTCAAAGGTCACTGCAAATGAGACTAAGTTGTGGCATAGGAAGATGTGTCATGTCAACTTGAAGAATATGAACAAGCTAGTGAAAGGTGAACATGTTGTTGGCCTTCCAACAAGAAAGTTTAAGCTTGAAGAAAAATGCACATCTTTCCTCAAAGGGAAACAACACAAATCCTCTCATAAAAGCAAAATGATAAATACTATTGATGAGGTATTGGAACTACTCCACATGGATTTGTTTGGTCTTCTGAGTGTACCAAGCGTTGGAAAGAAAAGATATTGTTTAGTCATCACTGATGACTACTCAAGATTCACATGGGTTTACTTCTTGGGATCAAAGGATGAGACACCTGATTTGATCAATGGGTGTGTAATCATAATGGAAAATCTACTTGACAAAAAGGTGAAGGTCATTAGAAATGATAATGGCACAGAATTCAAGAATAGTTTAATGGAAGAATTCTGCACTTCTAAAGGAATTTTTCAGCAATATAGTGCTCCAAGAACTCCTGAGCACAATGGTGTTGCAGAAAGAAGAAACAAGACATTGATTGAAGCTGCAAGGACCATGATTGCTGATGTAAATCTGCCAGTTACAATCTCGGCAGAAGCAATCAACACTGCTTGCTATATGCAAAACAGGGTTCTACTGAACAAGACTCAAAATAAGACTCCATATGAGGTTATCTTTAAAAGAAAACCTTATGTGAAGTTCTTAAAGCCGTTTGGATGTAGATGCTCACTTTTTAATACAAAGGACTATCTCAACAAATTCCAGTCAAAATCACTGGAATGCTTATTTGTGGGCTACTCATCTCATCCAAAGGTTTACAGAGTCTATGTCAAGGAGCACATGGTAGTCATTGAATCTTCTGACATTATCTTTAATGAAAACCATTTCAATAATACTGAAGGACCCAAGTGGCTATTTGACATGGAAAAGATGATCAAATCCTTTAAGATATACAATGAAGACATGGATGACAGCGTGTACGGAACAAGCTTTGAGGAAAAAGGAAAACAAAAGCAACTTGATCTGGACAAGCTTTGGTCCTCAGTAGCTCCTGAACAGGATGGATTTACATTTGAAAGAAGCAATCCAGGAGCATGTGAAATGGAAGTCAATGATCAGGAAGAAGCAATTGAAGTTTCAAACGATGGACCAAGTGACATGGAGAGTGAACCAATGCAAAGTCAGCAACCAGTTCAACCTGAAGAGACAAGTGGATTTGAAGACAGGTTTCAATCTTTTTTTGACTCTCTCATAATTGGGACAAATGAAGCCTCAACATCTGCAAACTGCAATATTCAATCATCTGATGAAAATCATGAAGGATCTGAAAGTGAAGCGGCTGAACTGAACATGACAAATCTTGAAAAAGAGGTTTCAGCACAACAAGTTGTAGAGACTACTTCTGTTGAGAGAAATTATCCAGTAGAAAACATCATTGGGGACTTTCATGAAAGAGTGACAAGAAGTTCTTCTGAAAGGGCAAACATCTGTCTGTATGCTTGCTTCTTATCCCAAGTTGAACCAAAGAACATTAATCAAGCATTGAAAGACAACAGCTGGGTAAAAGCTATGCAGGAAGAGTTAGCTCAATTCAGAGACTTACATGTATGGTACTTGGTTGATAAGCCCAGAGGCAAGTATGCTATTGGAACCAAATGGGTGTTTAGAAACAACAAAGATGAAAGAGGATTTGTCATTGAAAACAAAGCAAGGCTGGTGGATCTAGGATGTTTACAAGAAGAATGAGTTGACTTTGAAGAAGTATTTGCTCCTGTTGCAAGACTAGAGGCCATCAGGATCTTTCTGGCATATGCAGCATCTATGAATATAAAAGTCATCAATTAGATGTGAAATCTGCATTTTTGAATGGAAAGATAGATGAGGAGGTGTATGTGACTCAACCTCCTGGATTTGAAGATCCAATCCATCCTAACAAGGTTTATAAGCTCAGCAAGGCTTTGTATGGACTACATCAAGCTCCTAGAGCTTGGTATGATGAGTTGTCAAACCATTTATTAGACAATGGTTTCTGCAGAGGAGCTATTGATAAAACTATGTTTTACAAAAGATGGAACAAGGATTTGCTGCTTGTACAAGTCCATGTAGATGATATTATCTTTGGCTCTACCAATGAACAAATGTGCAAGGAATTTGAGCAAGTAATGAAATCTAAGTACAAGATGAGTTCAATGAGAGAAATGAATTTCTTCCTTGGACTTCAAGTGCACAAGAAGGCTGATTGAATATTTATCAACCAATCAAAATATGTCCAAGAGATTCTTAACAAGTTCAAGTGCCAGGACTACAAGAAAGTGTCTACACCAATGGACACACATGAGAAGATGGTACCTGATGAGAAGGGGGAGCCAGTAGACCAGCATGAATATAGGGCTAAGATTGGATCACTTATGTATCTGACAGCATCTATGCCAGATATTATGTTTGATGTGTGTGTCTGTGCAAGATTCCAAGCCAACCCCAAGGTCTCACACATGCTAGCAGTTAAACGAATTTTCAGATATCTCAAAGGAAAGCCAGATTTGGGGATTTGGTATCCAAAGAACTCTTCTTTTGACTTGATGGCCTACACAGACAGTGACTATGATGGTTGAAACATGAGTAGGAAATCAACTTCAGGAGGCTGCCAGTTTCTAGGAAACAGGTTGGTGTCTTGGCAATGCAAGAAGCAGACTACAGTGTCCATCTCAACTGCTGAGAATGAATACATTGCTGCATCCGCTTGCTGTGCACAGGTTCTATGGATTCAGAATCAACTGCTGGATTATGGTCTGAATTTCTTACTTACTCCAATTTTAATTGACAATACTGCTGCTATGTCCATTGTTAAGAATCCTGTCCAGCATTCTAAAACTAAGCACATTGAGATTAGGCATCACTTTATTAGGGATTGTAGTGAAAAATGCCTAATAGAAATGAAACGGGTAGATACATCTGATAATCTGGCTGATTTATTCACCAAACCATTAGATAAGACAAGGTTTCACTTTCTGTTAAAATGCCTAGGTATGATAAATGCTGATAAAATCTGATTGATGATGTGTGCTTATGTGAGGTGCTTCCTAATTATCTTTGTTTCTCACTTTGAATGTTTGCATAATTTATTACTATGCTTGACTGATTATTCTGATTGCATGAATCATGTTTGTGACTGTTTTGTTTGATGAATTATCATGAATTTGATGTTATTGGTTTCTATGCTTAGATCTGTGCTTACATGATACATTTATGTGATCTATGTATTTCAAGCATGAATCTGTGCTTGATACTATGTTTGTTGCTCTTCGAGCACAAACTGTGCTACTTGAAGACTTGTCTACGTACTTCGAGCACAGATAACATGTCTCAGCTCCTCGAGCATAGAAAGATGCTTTGAAAAACCTTCTTAAGTATTTCGAGCATGATTCTGTGTAATAGTATGTTTGTTACACCTCGAGCACAAACTGTCACTCTTGAGAAATCTCAAGTATTTCGAGCATAGGTAACTTCAATCTGATGTTTGAGCACGGAAATATGTCTTGAAAGCTTTTACTTGCCTTTCGAGCATATATCTATGGTTCGAGCACAATGATTGTGTTTTGAATCATCTCTATGTATTTCAAGCACATGACTTGTACTCGAGCAAATTGAAACTTCTAGGAAGTACAACGAGCACATGCATTGAAATGACAAATTTGAGCTAAGTCTATCGAGCACACACTTTGACATGATATATTTCAAGTTTGCTCGATAGGATACTTGTGTGCTCGGAGTGAAAATTCACTCACCAATGAATTATGTGTTACTTGTGTGCTGTTTGTTAGTCTTATGTGCTTCAATGACAAATTGTGTTTCAAAATTAGATGCAAAAAGAATTTCTTAAGGAAAATAATTTTTGACACAAAATGTTTTTGACAATGCAAACAGTTTTCGGTGAACATATAAGAGAAATGATAATATTATTCAGTTCCAAGCTTTTAAGAAGCTTAAAATGTTTTTAGTAGAAATTGAATCCAACCTTTTGGGAAATGATAGTATATTGGTTAAACTCCTAACCCATGGATTATAGGCTTAAAGATCTTCTGTTCAGTAAATTGACATTATGTACGGCATCTTTTCATGAGTGTAGTGACATACGTGATACAAACATAATGATCATGCTAAGTTTGACATGGTAATTCATTCAAAAACCATGGTATGTTTCCTGCACATCTCTCCGAATGATAGGTAGAAAAACAATTATCCAATCATACACGAGCCTGTTGACGTCTTTGGTCACACAAAAATATATTTACAAAGTATCTGAGCAGATATATAATAATTTCTATACAAAAGAATATAAAAAAGAAAAAGAAAAATGATTCAAACAATAGTATATCAAAGTATTATTAGTTATCATAGAATAAAATATCATGACTTAAGGGCACTTCGGGAACTACAAGGGTGGGGCATTCAAATAAGTCCTAAACACCCTGAATGTAAGGCATGTAAGTCCGGATTGCATGTAAGTCCAACGTTCAACCTTATAGTCTGATATATATATATATATATATATATATATATATATATATATATATATATATATAAACTGTTCATAAAAACAAATTTTAACCAAGGCATTAGGGGGTTGAAGTCAAATTGGGGTGATTGGAGAAAGCTAAATAACCTTTGAGAAGAGATTAGGAGCAACCTGAAGTCTAAGATGTAACCATTCTATTTTAAGCAACTAATTGAACTCTAAGTATATCACAAATGTTATGATAATCATGCCAAGTGCTACTACCCCAATTCAACCTGACCTAAGTTGTAATAAGGCCGAAAATGAAATGGTGTGAAAGTGTTTAACCAATATGATCCCATGTTGAGGTCTTTCTAAAATGGTTTGAAATGAATTTTCAACTAAATTTTGATCTCTTATTTACCTTATATTTATGCTTAAATTGTAACAATGGCCCAAATAATTTATCTACACAGTTTAGGCTGAATTTAAGTGTGGTATTTGTCTAGTCTGCTAGGCAGATAAAATGTGCTCACAAATGCAATCTGTTTTGTGCTAAGTGATTTCGAGTATGATCTAGGTATTAGAGTGTACTTCGAGCTCACTTTACCTGTTAGTGCTTTTCGAGCACAATGATATGCTTGGAAACCTTTCCTAAGTTTTTCGAGCATGGATATCATATTTGTTGCTCTTCGAGCACAATGATATGCTCTGTATACTTTCTTAAGTATCCCGAGCATAGATATCTCATATGTGGTCTTTCAAGCACATATGTTCACATGAAAAATTCTGTTTTAAGTATTTTCGAGCATGCAAGTTCTTCACGAGCAAATGTTATGTCATGATAGATTTCTAAGTGTTATCGAGCATGCATATATTCTTCGAGCATAGGTGTTCACTGAAATTGTTTTAAGTATGTTCGAGTAAGAGTTGAGTTGTGTGAAATATGTCTCGAGTATAATTGATTAACTGATTATGTATTATATACTTCGAGCATATGGGTTGAGGGTAAGCAAATGTGTTATGTTGTTTGAGCACAGCTGTACCTACGAGCATACTTACTTAAGATCTCGAGCATGGTCTCTTGCTCGAGTATGTATGACTTCACATTGAAAGTGGCTAAGGGTCTCGAGCATGGGTATCACTCGAGTATACTTACTTTCGAGCACACCATAAATGAACATTAACCAATATTCTGTGTACGTCGAGTATGTACTAGAAAGTGTACTCGAGTGCAGTGGGAGACAGCTGTCTATTTGGCTGTATGCTTGAGCAAGGGAGGAACAATTAATTTGCATTAAATGAACTGTTGTGCACTAGACGCCAAAATAGTACTGTACCAACCAAACGTTAAGTATAAAAGGGGGACTTAGAAACTTTTTCACACATTTCATTTCCCTCTCTTAACCTAATTGCAAAACCCTCTTGCTCGTTCATCCCCTGCTTACTCGAATACTTAATTGCTGCTCGATTATACTTCGAAAAATAGCCATTAGCTCTGTTTTGACTTTGGTAAGATATCGATACTCGATTATCGTCTCACCGATTTCGGAACTAGGTTTTCTACTTGATTATCTTACTAATCGTTTACTTGTTTGTGCGGGTACGCATATTACTACGGAACTGGTTATTGAAGACACCATTTTCTCGGACTATCATCGATTATCGTTTATGCATCTATGTTTACTGCCTATTCTTTTCTGTTGCAAAACTAATGGCGATGAAATTCGAAAAGAGACATAACATGTGTGCCCAGTTGGAGGTTGATAATGATAACAGGGAAGTGGAGCTGATGATAAACTTCCTAAATAACTCCAACTTACGAGTAGCTTTGACCGAGAACCCAACGATATACAGGAATCATATTTCTGACTTTTGGGAATCTGCCACATATGTGAATGATGTTAATGGGTGAGGCCTCTGTACTAAATAATGATATTGAGGTTACTGAAGCATCAATCAGAGCTGCACTAAACTTAAATGACAATCATGCGGTGCAACCATCATACTCTGTTCCAAGGCTGTTGAGAGTATTTCAGGAAACTATGGGTTACCAAGGGGATGTTAAGGAAGGACATTTTCAAAAGGGCAGTTTCCCATTGATTTACAGATTCCTTATTCATCACGTTATCCAGTCTCTTATCTCCAAGGAGAGGGACTTGGACTTTACTGAGCAGGGAACTTGCATCCTTGACTGTAGCTATCTTGTATCAGCAACCTTTCAATGTGTCAAGACTGATCTTCAACGGTTTAGTTTCTAACGCTAAGAAGGCTATGAACCAGAGATTTCTCATGTACCCGAGATTTTTACAGATTCTTATAAATAGGTCTTTGCAAGATCTACAGCAGACAGGTGAAGTTCTGAGATTACGAGATCCAAACATTTTATCAGAGGATGAAGGATGCCCATAGTAAATTCATTGACAATGATGATTGGGATGTTCTCCCATGGCTACTTGTTCCTGCCTTAGGTGCTATTAATGTACCTCGCACTCCGGGAAATAGTGATGACGAAACTGATGATGAGGGTGAAGATGATATGATTGAAGGAGGAAATGATGATGACAATGATGGTGATAACGATCAAGGTGATGTAGGTGCTGGACCGATTATTGAACCTATAGCTGTTGCGGCTGCAAATACTGAAGATGATGGTGCTGGTGATGAGCCTGTTAATGAACTAATTACTCATGAGGCTGAGAATGTTGAAGAGGGAGGAAATGGTGCTGAAGTGCATGAGCCGGTTATCGGTACAGATGGGAATGAGATGGTTATCTTTACTGGTGATGGATCTGATGCTCAAATGCAGAATAGGGAAGGGGATAAAAGACCAGAAGATGATGCCACTCACCCGGTTGATGAACCAGTTGTGGGTCCAAGTCATGTAGCAAAGGAACACATTGATAATGATGACTTTATTGCCGGTATAGTTTCAAATGCAACTGACATTATCAACAAGATCACTCCTCCATATTCACTAAACCCTGCAGTAGATGATATGGAAACTGATTCAATTGATTCTGAACCCGTAAATGATGACTTACCTTCATCTCCTGCCACCACTGATCCCATTCACTCAGAACCTGAACAATTTAAAGAAACACATGCTCAAACACCACCCACATCTCCCATTCAAGAACCTATCATATCAACACCAACTGTGTCACCACCAGCTGTACCTACAAATGAAATATATATTCCTAGACCACCCAACTCACCTATTCAAGAACCACATATACAATCATCCCCAACCTCACCTCCCAAAGAAACCTTACCTACCGATACAATTCCCAAAGAATCTGAAACCTACAAAGTACCTTCACCTGAAACATCTGAACCAGAACCTTATTCAGAACCTAACTTTAAGCCCACTCAAGAAACCCCACCATCCAGTCCAAATGTATATGATCTTATTTCAGAGAATGCCGAACTAGAGTTTGAAAACTTCATGTTGAAGGACAAGAATGCATTTCTAGAATTGAGAAACAAGGCCCTTGAGAAAGCCCTGCAGCAGGCTCTATTGAAGATTCAAACCATGGAGCACTCTGAGGTTGAGAAGACCTCAGATGCACCAAAACAGGGGAGAATATTGAGAAGGATGTAGGTGGTTTAAAAATCATTGAAGAACTTTATGCCAGTTCTGATGAAGATGAAGATGAAATACTGGAACTTCAGATGCTTCAAAGAAATAAATGAAGAGCATGAGAAAAATATTGAAGTTGAGGGGAGTCTGGAGAGAAGAAGCTGAAAATGAAGAAGAAACCCCTGAACAAATTGCCCAAAGAAAAATCAAAGGCAAAGGGGTGGCTTTAACTAAGGAAGACCTTCATCTGATAACAACTCATAAAGACAAATCTGGTGATGAGATTTTAGAGAAGGATAATGTTGTGGATCCTGATATGGCTGAAGTAGAATCAGTCAAAACAGCCATAAGGCTCATGAATGAAGATTTGGATTCACTAAATCAAAAGGATCAAGAAGATGATGAGGAAGTTCCTCAGAAAGTGCTTGAAGCACTGATGGATATGAGGAAAAAGGAGGAGGCAGAAGAGAGAATGAGAAAGAAGCTAATGATGCTATAAGGGCTACGTTGGAGGCATTGAAAGAAACACAAACTGATGAGCAAACTCCAATTATACAAAATGATGATGAACAAGAGCCCATACAAACTGAACCTGAGCCTGAAAATCCCGGGACTGAAACACCTAAAGAACAAGAGCTCGGTTTAGGTCCGGTTAATCAAGAAGAGGATGAGACAATTGAAATATCTGCCAGTTCAATGGTGAAGCTAGTTATAATGAAAGATCTTACAGACATTTTGAACAAACTAGAAGGGCATCATCCTGAGATAGTAGAGGCTGCCAAAAAGGCCCAAAAAGACTTTATCAAATTCAGCAGTAAAATGCAAAAAGAACCAGTAGTTGAACAAGTAGTTGAGACCACTGAACCTGTCATTCATGAAGTGACTGAAGAGGATGAAGACACTCCTGTAAAAGAACTCATTGTTGAAGAAATCATTGATGAAGAACCTGCAACTCAAACAGGTGAACCTGTGATCAGAGATACTGATGGCAATGAAGTGCAAAAGACTATGAATGAAGAACCGATAATCACTGAGCCAAAAGAACCTGAAACTGAAGCTAAGGTGGGAGTAAAAAGGAAGGATACATCTGATGTTGAACCTCCCAAGGCCAAAAGACAAAAATTTGTGTATAAAAGAGGTCTGAAATCCAAGTTTGTATTTAAGACTCCTAAGCCTGAGATTGAAGAACCAATGATAGGAGCTCTTCACAATTTGGATGAGATTATTGAAAGTGATGAAGAAGAAGAAGAAAGATCAAAGACACATGATGAAAAAGAAGATGAGGATAAAGCCTATCTGATAAGTCTTAATTATGATGAAAGATATGTTGAAAGAATGACAAATGAAATTATTAAAAAGGAGGCTGAAGGATGGAGAAAAAGAGAAACCATAAGAGAATTCTTGATAAAGGCTGGTCACAAGCCTGCATTTCTAAACCTACAACCATTTGATACGATTGACAAACTCTACAAGAATGCTCTTGTAGACGACATAGCAGATTTTGTTAAGAAGGTGAACAAGAAGAAGAAGGTTAGTGAGGATGCAGAAATGAGTCAGTTAAAGCTAAACATAGAGATATTCAGTTCTTGTAAGTACATGGGTTTAAATACAATTCATTGATCAAGCTTTCTCAGGATTAATTGAAAAGAAAAGTACAAAGTGTTAAAGACTCTCACAAAAGTCAAAAGAACACAGCTGAAGGTGAGAGAGAAAAGAGAATGAAGATGCAGAGGGAAAAGGAAAGAGAGGAGGCTACAAAGAAAGAAGAAAAAGTCAGAATGTGGTTTGAGGACCCTCAAAGGGTGGAGACTTTGAAGAGAATTGTGATGGAAAAGGGAATGACTGAGGAGGATTTCGACAAAATGCCTCATGCTCAACTTATGGATATATACAAAAGAGAGCAGAGAATGTACCTTGAGACTCAGAGAAAATTGGAAGAAGATAAATGGAAAATGGAAGAGTTGGTTAGAGCTGAAATGATGAGTGCATTGCACAAGAGGGGTGCCAACATGGGAAAACTCATAGTGCAAACTGATGAAACTATTAAGAGATGTTTCGAAGAGTCTGAGATTGAAGACGCGAAAAAGAATAAACAAGCTAGCACAAGCAGAACCCCAAGGTGAGATATTGTAAGGCCTGAATCACCAAGAAACCTGAACTTGCCTGCAAATCTCTACTACGACAAAAGATCCAAGACCTTGAGGGTGATCACTGAGGATGGTGAAGAGACTCTGATAATCTTCAGGGATGATTTGAGAGATTTTTCAGAAGAACAGTTGAAAAAGATGGCTGAGCTAGACTTATATGACAATTAACACAGAAGCCAAAAAGCTGGACAGCAAAGGAATGATCTCTCCAAATTTATAAAGGAACAGTCTGAAAAGGGATTTCCATTCTTGAAACAAAAGAGGAGAGAAATTCATAGCCAGGCAGATAAAGACGAAAGAAGAAAAAGAATAAAGGAAGTTCATACTTCAGAACTCATTTTCCCATACTCTAAGATGAGAAAAACTTATCAGGCAAGCAGCTCAAGTGCAAAACGAAGAACATTAAGGGAGTGCTTAGCCTTGAGGAGAGAAATGCTTGAGCCAAATTCGGTTGTGCAACATAATGGAAAGATCACTTATATCACATACAACAAGCACAATGACTCGGTATCTTTGAGGAATGCATCAGGAATAACAGTTGTTGTGATTCTATATGATGAGGACCTTCAATTCGTACATCCCCAAGATCTGCAAGACATCGTGAATGCAGAGTTTCCCATTGATTCCTCTGATGCTGTAGAGCTGGACATGATTAAGCAGAAGGCGGCTTTTGTTAAACTCAAAAAGGAAAAATCTGACAAAAGGAGTCGCAAGAGAAGATAGCAGAATAAAGTGTGTTTTGGTGCATCTGAGCTTGTTCCAATCTAGGGGTAGATTGTTGAGTTTGATATTCACCAAGGAAGATTGGAATCTTCTCAACCTCCTCAGGAAAACAGCTAAGTATGGACTTCGAGCAAACTTGGACGATCAAGCATGATTTACTACCTCGAGCAAGGTCTTTAGAGCCTTTGGTGGTTAATTCTTCTAATTGTTAAGGCTTCGAGCAAGCTACACTTCAACGAGCAAGAGTATTCTTCTATCGAGTATGGATTGCCAATCGATTGATCATTCAAGTTATAACTAAGTGATTCCGAGCACAGGATGTTTGAGTACATGGTGACCAGCCTGGATGCAATAATAAGATGTCATATGTTCAAGCAAGGACTTCGAGCATGGTTCAGTTCCCCCGAGCAAGATTTACATCCGAGCATGCTAAAGATTGCTCAATAAGTCTATTAGACAAGACTGAAGACATCAAGGAGAATGGGCTTGCTCGATGGACTAGTTCGAGCAAAGCAAGGATTAGTCAAGAAGAATGAAGTCTGCTAGAAGAGAATATTTTCTCTAAAAATATTCTAAGTAAAGTATGCTCGAAGACACTAATCGAGCATACCTAGCAAAGTGAGTCTGCTCGAGCAAGATACTTATCATGCTCGAAAACTCTTACACTTATATTTGATTTGTCTTTCATTATGTAATGATTAGGGATTTTAGAATGAATGTCAGAGTTTATAAATAGGGTCTTAGGTTTCCATTTAGGACAACGAAAACGGATACGGACAAGGATTACGAGAAACATTCTAAACGAATATTCATTTTGTTACCTCGTACCGCCGCCGCCACCGCCTTTCACGAAACCCTAGACATTCCTTTCACTGTTTCATTGAATGGTGTATTAATTACAGTGAATCTTTGTCTTTGATTGTCTTTATTAATTATCATTTATTGTTTCGTTTGTTATCATTTCACACATTCGTTCCCATCCGTCGAATATCCTGATTCCGCCGTGATATTCGATAGGCCTTTGAGTATTGAATCTGTGTGCTCTTGTCGACCTACCTAAGGTTGCACCAGATTAAACGGTCCTGACAAAAACTTCTATTCTTTTATATTTTATTTCGTTTAAAACAAAAATATTCAAAACTATTCTTAGATTTATATTTTTGTTTATTTATTTATTAAAATCGATTAAAATAATACTCCTCTGCTCATTTTTTTCATTGCTTTGTTATTGTTTTATTTTTTATTGTTTTCTTCAAGGTTTTTAACTACTGTGCTCGTATTTTATTTTGTCATTGCTTTGTTGTTCTTTTATTTATTTTATAGTTTTTCTTCGAGGTTACTTTTTTCATATATATATTAGGGTATAGCATGTTTAATATTGATAATATAACTGTTTTATGCTAGAAAAAAAATACAAATTTTTGAGTTGTTTTATGAACAAAAAAGATGTCAAAAATAAAAAAGACAAAATACACGGTTGTCTTAAATGCTATGCGAGTCTCAGTTTTTTATTGCTACTTGCACGAACCGAACCAATTTTGACTGACGATCGATACCAATACCGGTATCGGCATTTGTGTTTATGGTTTTTGATGTTGTTTATAATTATATTTTCCAACATTTCAGTATAAATTTTGTTGAAATAAAGTTTTGTTCAAAATATATATATTTTTTATATCGTAAGATTTACGGGTGCAAGTACCGTACCAATACCGATGACAAACCGAACCATGTCCGACTAAATAATATCAGTACCAATATCGATATTATATCCGACTCAATTTTTAAACATTGTTTTATAAGAAAACAACTTAAAAAATAGCAATAATAGAGTACTTCAATAACAAAGAGATTATAACCCAAAAAATAGTCTTTGTCTTCATTCGGTTTTGATTTAAGAAAAAGTCAATAAAAAAATGAATATAAACTAAACACATTTTTTTGAATATTTTTATTTTGAACGAAGTGAAAAACAAAAAATAAAAGTTTTATTATTTCTATTTTATTTTCTTATCAATGCTTTTTATGTAGAATTTTTAATAAGAAATATTTTATTAATAAGATTAAGAGTGAGAAAAGATAAGTTTATAAAGAAAACCTATTTTGGTAAATACTTTTCAAATCATTCATTTTAGTAAATACTTTTTCCCCTCCTGCATTTTGGTAAAAAACTCATTTTGTTTTAGGGTGTAATGATTTTATAGCCCAATCATTGACACATCATCTTTTTTTTTATTTTCTTTTTATAATAAAATTAAACAAATAAAAACTTATTAAATTAAATACAAGAAAAATACATTAAAATTAAAAACAGAAATACCGAAAAAAAAACCCATAAAACTAAAAGCCAATTTCCTAGGTTGTAATTTTTTGTACTCGTCGTTATTCTAATAATACGACCTCTTCGTTAAACCTGTTTGAGACGGGGAAGTCGTAGTCTCGTCCCATTTGCCGCAATTCAAATATAGCAGCATATTGTTCGTTTGTTTGGTTGGTTTGCTAGAAGGTAGTTGTATGTTCCACGCTATGGGTTTCGAAACGACCGAACACATCGTTTAGTCGGTCGAGTTCTTTGTGGGCCCCCACATCGGCTCATTACAATGACGAACCCTCCACATTTTTCGTATTGTGTTTTCTTCCTCTCCTGCGAGGTCGAGCAAACTCTTGTACGTCATCGTCCTCTTTAACCGCGTCATCCTCGTCTACGTCGGTGAGGTCGAAGTTACGAGCATCGAAGGGTGTTGCGGGTGTGCACGGATTTGTCAAAGGCAAGGTCTTCAACTATTTTGTAGCCCCGGATGATGCGTCAGATAGTCGAGCAACTAGAATGGTGGTGCCCCGAACCATTTCGGGCAAACCGTAGGTTTCTCCCATGAAGTTAAATACTTAAACGCATTCCTTACCACCCTTTCGATTGCCCTTGAGTTCGAAAGTCGGTTAACGCTCGAGATTGGATGTTGGCTTCGTTTATCCCGCTATGCCAACCGGGTCCCTTCAATCGGCGGTATACCCCGACATATTTTTGGCATTCTTGGTTTTTGACCTTCCAATGGGCTTGAACTACTTCTTTACCCCGGTATTCTTCCGATTTACCCGTTATCCGAGCCAAGCTTTAAATATTTTCTTCCAAAATATTCTGGAGGTTCGCAACATTATTTTCACACTTAATATTAATTTTAAATAAATATTAAATAAAGTTAAATAAATACTTAATATTAATAACTTACAAACGTAGCGCCGTCGGCTCCCCGGTTACTTCTTTTCGTGTTTACTGGGCGCCTTTTAGGTTGAACCGAAGGCCCGCGCCAATTGAGTCTTCAGAACCATCACCGGCTCCGACTCTGGTTGGCTAGAGCCGAACACGGGCATGGGGTTTTGGGGATTGAGGAAGGTGGCGTACATGTTTAAGTTCGGGTCGGGAAAATGAAATTGACAGTTTAGGTTCGGTTGATTTCCAATGTTTAGGAAGTTGGTTTGTTGGTTTTGCGGAGTAGGGTGTAGGCAGACACTGAGCCATGTAAAGTTTACCCTCGGTTGGTTCGGTTGGTTTTACAGAGCATGGCATTGCCCAAAAGGGGTGAATGGATTGTTCGGGTTCTTCTTAAAATTTATTTTTGTAGGTTTTTTTTTTTGGAAAAGAGATGTATTTTTGTATGAAAAATTGAAATTGTTGGAAAAGAAGTTGTAAAACAACAGGGTATATTTTTATATACAATTTTTTTATTTTTATTATTATTTTTTTTAATTTTGACTGTTCAACAGTCCAAATGAATAAAATAATAATATTCGCCATCAATCAACGACGACAACCCCCCCCCCCCTTTCGCCCCTCTTATCGACCGGGGGGGGGGGGTGTTCCTCTTAGTTGTCGCCCAAAGTCAGCCGGAATGCTGCTTAGGGATGAGCATTTTGTACTTGGTACCGGTACCGGTACCGAAATCGGTACAGAATCAGTACCAAAGTTTTGAGTTTCGGGAATGTTACGGTACCGGTATTTTCCGAATTTTTACCTTCAATACAGGTACCGGTACCGAACCGAATATTTTGGTACCTGTACCGGTACCGTTACGGTACCGAGCGCATCCCTAATGCTGCCCCATTACACATTGCCTTACAACCCTCTAAAAAATTTAAAGATTACTCTCACATAATAATTATAAAGGAGCTGCTAAGAATGCTCTTATTCGTCAATGTAAAATTATCTGAATTATCGTTCTTATTGTGTAGAATCTAGAGTCGAAGTCCATCAGTCTTCAATCTGAATATACACTGTATAATAAATAAAGGTTTCTTAATGACACATGTCATTACATAAGATATTTCTTACAAAATTTTTCCACCTCTCTCTCTCTTATTAAATACATTTCCTTCTCCTATTAATAGTTTATACATATATTTTTTCCTTTTTAAACTATTAATTTTTTTCTTTTGAACAATTATTTTTTGATTTAAAAAATTTAATACCAAAATAAATATATTATTTAGTTTTATATAATTATATAGTATTAGTTATTAATATTAAGCTTTTATAACTAACGATTTTTCATGTTAATTTGGATAAAATAATTAATTTTAAATTTTAAAAAAAGAAATTTTCACTTTATGTTTGTTCTGCAATAAGGATTAATAAAAACAAAGGTCAATCATTATAAATGATTGATTTGTTTTTGAGAAACCTGTTTTAACACATGGTAAGTTATTTGTTTTATTATCTAAAGTTGTAACAAAAAACAAAACAAAACTACGAATTTTGATATGGAGGTTAAAATTACAAATAAAATTAAAAATCAATAATATATAATAAATCAATAATCAATATTATATAATAAATAAAGGTTTCTCAATATCACATGGTATCACACAAGATATTTCTTACAAAATTTTCCCACCTCTGTCTGTTTTTAAATACGCTTCTCTTTCTTATTATTTGTTTATATTTAACTTTTTTTCTTTTTAAACTATTATTTTTTTTATTTTTAATAATTATTTTTTGATTTAAAAAATTTAACACCAACATAAATGTATATTTAGTTTTATATTAATATAGTGTATTGTTATTAACATTAAGCTTTTATAAATAATGATTTTTCACGTTGATTTGGATGAAAGAATTAATTTCAAATTTCAAACAAATTTTTCACTCTTTGTATGTTTTGAAATAAAGATTAATAAAAACTAAGGGTCAATCATTTTAGATGGTTGATTTGTTTTGAGCATGGTAAGTTATACGTTTTATTATCTAAAGTTAAAAACAAAGACAAAGTGAAATTATTAATTTTAATATGAAAAATACAATTACAAATTAATTACAAATATTGTATACAAAAAAATATTTAGAGATTTATGAGTTTTCAATAATTGGTTTTCATACTCTGTAATTTATTTTACCATCTACCTATATAATAAATAGGTGGCTTTTCAACGGCCTATCATAAATTTACAATGCACCAAATTCATTCTTTAAGCACATGTCATTCAAATTCAACCTTTTGTCCACGTGGCTTCACAACCTTATATAATTTTAAAACCTACGCGAATCTTCCGACCCAATTGGGCTATATCCAAATCTCAAACATGCCTAATAACCCGTTTTCAACCTTACAATCCCATTCCACAGTGTTTGACTCCTATGAATTCCAAAACTTCTATTCCTACCTCATTTTTAGCAGATCTATGATAATCCAAAAGCAATCGGGCCAGAAGATATATTGGATCCATAATCGTTTATTTAAGGAATACATTTCTTGAAGATTTTCTTGCAAATCGTTCCCCCACTATTACTGCTCAATGTTCTAATCGAAATTGATAAACCCTAATTCTAAAAAGTTAGTATCTGATTTCTATGTTTTATCGTCTGATTTATAGTCTATGAATTTATCGAGGGTTTGTTTCTTCCGAACTAGGGTTTGCCGTTTGCAATTTACAGTCAACATATGGCGGAGGAAGCAATATTATGGTTTCCGGAGAAGAATGATGAAATTAAAGGTTCAGGCGAGTTCTGCCAAGAAAGGATTTTGTACCGAGGAAATTGTCAGCGTCATTAACAGCCTCAATAGGTGGATGTGGATTTTTGTTGACGATCAAGTTTTTTTTTATCTTATATATAAAAGATGATTTGAAGTTTTTTAGTCGTCCTAACCAGTTTCTATCTTATTTATAAAAGATGATTATTTGAATATAGGTGTGTTGATAAATCATTTTGTTATATGAAAACAGAGTTAAAATGTAGAGAAGTTTGAGGTTTTATATATGGAAAAAACTTGCAACGATTGACAAATTTAAATAAAGAGTACCTTTTGCTGTTGATGTTTTTGTAACTCAAGAATCCTATATAATATGTTGGTTCACAGCAGCTTGTATCTATTGTGTTGAATACATAGATAAGAGTCTAATGTCTTAAGCATAGGTCCTAATTATGTGACTTCATTTTTATGATGTTTTGCATGTTAAAGAGGTAACTGTGTACGTGATGATTTAATAGCTATGGTATAATAGCATTCTACATGCTTTGTAGATTCATTTCACTCGTTTTGTTTTTCTTTCTTTATCCTTTTCACCATGATAGTGATGATCTAAATAGAAAAGTAATGACATTGAGCAAAGTAAAAGGCTCCATCACGAACAGGTACATATCTTTATTTTTGTTAACTAAGGCTTACTAAACTCTTTTGTATAGGCATGAAAATTCGATCTTCGAATATCGGTCTATCATGTTGGTGTTTAAATGGTTTTCAGGTAATAGACCGAAAGGGGTCGAAATAAGTTTATTAATAAAAAAGGTCAAATTAAGTTGTTGTTTCAGATTGATTTTGATAAAGGGTAATTCAGGAATTAGGTTTGGTTTAGGTTTTTGGTAAAACAAAACTTGGGATAACTTTGTAGCAACTTGGATACGGACCGATTTAGGTTTGCATGCAACAAGTTACAAACGAGTCAAGTTTTCGTTGTAAATTGTATGAGGGTCAAAATTCAACACTTTGATTACCAATTAGTCAAACCTGAAGATTAGTAATAGTGGATATAAAAGTCAAAGTTTAATATTAAGTTTTTTTTTTTACTCCAAAAATGCATGGGGCAGTTTCAGATTTTTGAATTTTTGGTTAAGTTTTATGTGTTAGGCTCATTTGAATTTTTTTTTTTGGGTTGCTTGACAATTTAATACGGGTTATTAAGGTTGTTTCTCGAACAAACTCATTTGACCCGGTTCTGGCTGAATTGAGTTGGTCTGGGTTGACCTAAACAACCTTTTGTTTTAATATGTTTAGCATTTTCTGTAAGTAACTTATTTTGTGAAATATGATTAATCATTGGAAAAATTAATCTGATTATTGAATAAAAAGAATAAGGAGGTTGCATAAATGAATTTGACTTTGGCCCAGTCTTATAAAATATTATCAAATTTGTTTTTTTGTTTTTGTTTTTATTTTTTCTTTTTTTTTTTTAATTTTTTCACACCCGTGTATCACACGGGTTCTAACCTAGTATATTATATTTTTATATGTTAAAATTATTTTTTGTATTTCACATTATGTTATTATTTAAATAAATCTATTTATTCTAACTCGTGTTTTACACGGGTACCTATCTTAGTTTATAATATAAAAATGGTTTAAAGGCAAGAAATGTGTGAAGTGTGAATCACGCCTGAAAATAGAGCCTCCAAAATTAATGTTGAGAATATTTAAGACGCTTCAACTACTTGTACTTTTACGAGTTGTAAATTGGGCCCAGCAAGACAACTTATAGCTGTAACCCCGAATTAACATGACCATCATTTCTAACGTCTGCTTTGTTTTGTTTTTTAAATAGCCTTTTGACCTATTCATAATATCTAACTGAGTCTTTCTGAAATGGGATGTAAACCGTCCATAATGACTTTGACGCTCCATACTTTACTCACACAAGAACACTATCAAGGAAAAACCCTCTTACGTCAGATTTCGAACTTAAGGCCATAAGATCCAAAACCTGCTTTACTATCATCCATATGCCGTTGTACCACAAGGCCAAATGCGTCATGCATGTTTTATTAACATCACACGAAATAATTAAGTTTTAGGTTTCTTCTGTGAATGAGTATGCTCGGCTTGGCTTACTTTGTAAACGAACAGACCTTGTTTCAGTTCCGTTTGATTCATTTCGTATGCAACCTTAGCTTGGGTATTTGAAACTCTTGGAAAAGTATCAGGGAAAATGGTTTTTCACTAATTTTGGAAAATAAATAATTGTATTTATATGAGTTATAGATAGTTATTTATGGGTTTATATTCTATTGAGTGATACAAACTAATAGACTTGAAAATAATATTGTCCACATCTTTACATTCGTATAGTTGATTTATTGGTTATGGCTTCAATATTTGCCAAATATAGTTTGCAATTATATATTCCGAGTTATCGAATGAAGAGGGCAACGATTGTGACTATCATACACTAGCATGGTATCAGGAGAACCCTAGTAGCCGCCTCTCATCTCCGGCTACTCCTTGATTGTGATTATCATACACTAGCACAAACATTACAATTACATGGGTTTTATCTCCCATTCGCGTTCCAATAGATGAATTTTTTTTGTTAAAAGTAGTGAAAAAATGAGTTTTAACTACGTTAGAAATGTGTTAACTCACTAACTCTGGATAAAAATAACTATATATAATTGTGGCTAGTATAATTATTTTCTAGTGGGTTTGTACTATTGTGTGAGAGCTTCCAATTAACCAAACGCTATCCAAAATAGAGTTAAATAAATCAGAGATTGATCCTTGAAAGTGTATGTTTGTAACTCACAAAGCTGTGAAAAATTGAAATGCAAATGAGTGACAGTTGGGAAAATTGCGTGTTTGCAAATACAATCTTAACTTTTCAATGTTTTTTTGCATCATAATATTGCGAGACTTGCGAACTCAGCTGGGCTGGCCCAATTGGCTTGTTAGTAGAACAAGGGCTTTACTCTAGCCTGAGGTGTAAAAAAAACCGGTTTGGGACCGGTTTTAGGCAAACCGAACCAAACCGTTTTGGGTTTAAAACCGGTTTCACCCAAACCGGTTCCCAACCCGAACCAAACCGCCAGTTTCAGGACCGGTTTCCCTTAAGATCTACCAAACCGGTTTGAGAAAAACCGGTTTAAAACTGGCTAAAACCGGTTAAACCTGTTTATAAACCGAACCGAACCGACGTGATCAGGTCGGCCTATCTTGTGTGTAAACCGGTTTATAAACCGAACCGGTTTGAGTCAAACCGGTTTTGACCAGCCGTTGACCAAACCGGTTCGGTTTGGGTTTAAAACCGGTTTTGTACACCTCTACTCTAGCCCTCCAAAAACTAAGGATCCTCAATTTATAAAAGAAAAAAAAATTGTTACCTATGGGCTTTTATTCAGTTTGGCTTGTGGCTTTGAAGATGAAACTAGGGTCGATGAATCAGGGCGTAACTTTTAAGAGACCCGGGGGTCACCCGTCCCCATATTCTTCTGCTCAGTATTGTAAATTTACGTGTTTTTTTCCGAAAATTTTAACACGTATTGACTACCCCCTACCCCCCAAAAAAAAATATAAAAAATAAAAATAAACTTTGCCATTGCGCCGAAACAAACTATTTTTTTGTTAACTTCATTGATAAATAATTCTACCATACTTTAATTCAGATTTTAAGAGCCGTAGGAAACCACAATGCCACTCAAATTAAAGTTTAGTAGTTGGTATCATACACTGTGTGTCATAAAATCTTGTAGAAATCTCAATAACATTATCGGTTTATATTAAATACATATATTAACCAAAGATCTTGACAATCGATATTTTTTCCAAGTATTGAAGTATGAAACCCAACCAAAATACCGAAAGCTCATAAATAACAAGTAAATGAAAATTACGACACTCCTCTTTTCATTCCTTGATAGATCTTTCATTCATCCTTCTCCCTTTTCGGTAGATTTGCCCCCTTGAGTCTTGCCATACTCTTCGATTACGATATGAGAGAATAATTATACAGTTAGTGTTGTTTTAAATCCTCAAATTATACGAACAATGTATGTTGGCATGTATGCATGCATGCATGTGTGTGTATGTACGCATTCATGCATACGCATTCATGCATGTATGCATGTGAGTGTCTAGATTGATTTGTATGGTGCAATAACCATTACTAATGTATCTGGAGATTAAGGAAAATGTACCGGGAGAGTTTGCGTGGACAACTTTTTCCTGCTCTCTACCAGAAAGGGATTCGTTACCAGTAAAACAACCTCCGAAGCCGTCCTCATCAGACCTTGTTGAATATCCATCCTCAAGTGAATTTATGATCACATCCCTATCTACAACATGCCATGAGTCAATATCAGCCGTTAAACCTGTTCTAATCTAAATACAGTTGAACCTCTATAAATTAATAATGTTGAGATTAGGGTATTTAATTAATTTAGCGAGATATTATTATATCAATAAATTAAAAAATTATTAATTTAAAGAGTTGGCTTATATTCATAAGCAACTCTCAAATTAAGACAACAATTCTTCATAACCTTTTGCTGCAATGGAAGAATACATCACCTCAACTATTAAGTGCAATAGAGAGATTTAAAGCTAAAATCAATATATATTTAAAGTTCACAAAAAAATAAATGACTATAGATTCATTTTACTAGACAATCTTAGAATTTTGGAATATTTTAGTAATTATGAATTTATAGTTTCAATAGAACCAATATATTTACATTGGAATTTCAAAAAGTTATTACATTATTTTATTGATTGGGACCAAATTTTTTATTGGTTTCAAGTTGGGACCGAACAAATTATTAATTTTATCGACGTTATTAATGTTGGGTTTTAGCATCTATTTTAGAGTATTAGTTGAAACATTTTCACTAATCTAGCAACGGAAGCATGATAATATTTACAACCTATTGTTAATTTTATGAAACATACCAATATGTAACAAGGCTAAAACCCGAAATAGGATCAATCTACAAGAACAATAGGCTAACAATATGTAAAATATAATAACTCTTTTACCTCAAAAGAGTAGGATGATATGAAGAGGAAGATGGGCTAGCCTCCAAGAGTAGGATGCCTCAAGAGGTGATACCCACGAGCAACACCGGACGAGTGTTAGGACGAGAACACGAGAAACCGACCACCCGAGCCCTCCTTCCTTTCCTTGTTTCGGCCGAACCTTAGGGAGAGGGAGAGAGGAGAGTTTTTTATTGCACTTCAATTTGAAAGACAAGACAAGTTTGCATGTGTAGCTAGTGGGTGTTTATATCAAAAAAAAATGTCCAAGAGTCACAACACAATATTGGTTTGTTGGGGTGGTGGTGGGTCCCACCCAACCGGCCACACTCTCTCTTGTTTTTTTTTTTTTTTTTTTTTTTTTTGTTTCATTTATATATATATATATATATATAAAACTAGCCTACACTATTATAAAACTATTTTATAATCTTTTCTTAATTATTTAACCAATTAAATAATTAAATAAATAAATAATCCAAATTATTTATTTTAATCTTTCAAGTGCAATTTTTCAGAAAAACCGATTTCCTAAACTTTGTGTTCGGTATTCGTTTAAAGATCATATCTTAAACAAATACAATCCGGTGTCTATCTAGCTCGTTATTGGGTATGACCCGACTTGGATCAAGCACAGTTAGCCACATTAATCTAAATAAGTGTCTCGGGCATACGAAATTCCAACAATCTCCCACTTGAACGAGATACGTAGATAATTAATGCTAGTGGTGAATCCCGCCTAACTCGGTCCACCACCCCTAATGTGTTTGACGAAGTGTCATTCAATAACATCATCCTCTCCAAGTACCCTACTTGAAAATGATTTAGGTGAATCAATCATTATATCCCTTTGTTACTAGATGTCATGTTGGATCTAAGAGACATAGGCGATCATTCTCTTTACAATTCAACTTTATCAGGCCTTAGACATCTAAACTCTCAACACATAAGAGGAACAAATTCCATCTTGACTGTATACGCCTCTCACTATCACTTTATACTCCACCTGAGTTCATCCTTATGTACCATCTTTTACGAATAGCGAAGGGCAGAGTCAAAGTGTAATACTTGGTGAAAATCAAGACCCAGTATACATCTCAGGTCTAAGGATAATATGAAATTCTCCTTTACTCAAAATTACTAATGATCAGGTCCATTGACTCCATGTAGTAATATTGAGAGCGGGTCAGTCCAATATTCGTATCCCACAAATATCTATGAACCTTGGCAGCAAACCTATGCTCCATATTCATTCCTTATGAATATCCACCAATCCTAGTTCATAATAGTCTTGCTTCATATTTGTTCCCACAAATGTGATCGACTACGGACTTTTAGAATAAGATAACTTATTCATGGATTAAACATGCAAAATTAGAATTTAACTCAAGATTCCATAATCATATAAAAGAGTTAAATTACAAAAGTCTTTTAAACGTAAATACAAAATAGATCAAATCCAATTACTAGAATATCGGAGTCCTAAGCCACTCGCATGACGCTCATGTTTCGGTCTTTCTAGGAGCTTCGTGAATGGATCCGCAAGATTTTGATCAGTTCCAACTTTGCGAATACATATCTTTCCTTTTTCAACTTCATCCCTTATGTAGTTGAATCTCCGCTCTATGTGCCTTGTCTTTTGGTGCGAACGAGGTTCCTTGATTTGTGCAATCGCACCCTCGTTGTCACAAAAGATTTCTAGGGGGTCTTGAATGGAAGAGACCACCCCTAGATCAGTAATGAATTTCTTCAACCATGCAGCTTCCTGAGCTGCCAATGAAGCGGCGATGTATTCTGATTCTGTAGTGGACAATGCTACCACTTCCTGTTTTGAGCTCTTCCAAGAGACAGCTCCTCCATTAAGAGTGAACACATACCCAGACTGTGATCGAGAATCATCTCGATCAGTTTGGAAGCTCGCATCCGTGTAACCTTTTATAGCGAGTTCCTCCTCACCAGATCCATATATCAGAAACATATCCTTAGTTCTCCTAAGGTATTTCAATATGCTCTTAACAGCCATCCAATGACTGTTTCCTGGATTCTGTTGATATCTGCTTGTCATGCTCAAAGCGCATGACACATCCGGTCTAGTACATATCATCGCATACATGATGGATCCTATAGCAGAAGCATATGGGATTTGTTTCATCGTCTCTTGCTCACCCTTTGAGCTTGGACATTGAGCTGAACTCAATATGGTCCCTCTTTGAATAGGTACAAAACCTTTCTTGGAGTTTTCCATCTTGAACCTTTTCAAGATCTTATCAATGTATGTACTTTGGTTCAAACCTATCAAGCGCCTTGACCTATCCCTATAGATCTTTATTCCCAAAATATAGGCAGCTTCACCAAGATCCTTGATGGAAAATCTACTTCCAAGCCAAGCCTTAACGCTTTCCATGGTTGGAATGTCATTTCCAAATAGTAGAATGTCATCGACATACAATACTAAGAAGGTAATTATACTCCCACTAGCTTTCTTATACACACAAGCCTCATCAGCGTTTTTGATGAACCCAAAACTTTTGATTTCTTCATCAAAACGATGATTCCAAGTTCTAGATGCTTGTTTCAATCCATAGATTGATTTCTTTAACTTGCATACTTTATTAGGATGTTTTGGATCGACAAAACCTTCAGGCTGAACCATATAGACATCTTCCTCAAGATATCCATTTAGGAAAGCGGTCTTGACATCCATTTGCCAGATTTCATAATCATAATGTGCAGCTATGGCAAATAATATCCTAATAGACTTAAGCATTGCCACAGGCGAAAAAGTTTCATCATAATCAACCCCTTGAGTTTGAGTGAAACCCTTAGCTACAAGTCTTGCTTTATAAGTATCCAAGTTTCCATGCATATCAGTTTTCCTTTTGAAAACCCACTTACTTCCAACAGCTTTGGAGTTGAGTGGTGGTTCAACCAATTCCCAAACTCGGTTGTCATACATGGATTGCATCTCAACATTCATGGCTTCAAGCCATTTGTCACAATCATTCTTGGACATTGCATCACGGTATGTGGTCGGTTCATCCGAATCTACCACGTAGCAACCTTCTACAAAAAATCCATATTTTTCAGGTGGATTGCTAATTCTACCAGATCTGCGAACGTTTTGTGTGTTTTGATCAACCACTTGATCACTTTCAACAACCTCTTGTTGAGTGCTAGTATCAACCAATTGTGTATCATCTTGTGATTCTTGATCCTCATCAAATTTCACTGTTCTACTATTAGTTCCTTCCTCAAGGAACTTAGTTTCCAAGAACTTACCCTTTCGAGCAATAATAACATTTTGCTCACTAGGATCGTAAAAGTAATATCCTAAATCATCTTTAGGATAACCTATAAAGATACACTTAGTGGATCGGACTTCTAATTTGTTTGGGGTGTATTGCTTTACATAAGCTTCACAACCCCAAACTTTTAAGAATGATAGCGATGGAGCCTTTCCATGCCATACTTCAAAAGGTGTCTTCTCCACTTTCTTGGTTGGAGCCATATTCAATATGCGAACAGCGGAAAGTAAAGCATAGCCCAAAATGATAGAGGTAAAGTGCTTCTAGCCATCATTGATCGAACCATATCTAATAGGGTACGATTTCTCCTTTCAGACACACCATTATGTTGTGGTGTTCCAGGTGGAGTAAGTTGTGAAATAATTCCACAACTCTTAAGATGATCTTGAAAAACACCACTTAGATATTCTCCTCCTCTATCACTACGAAGTACTTTGATTGTTGTTTTGAGTTGTCTTTCTACTTCAGCTTTGAAGTCTTTGAACATTTCAAAAGCTTCATCTTTGTGTTTCATTAAGTACACATAACCATATCGACTATAATCGTCAATAAAGGTAATGAAGTATCTTTCACCATTCCTAGTCATTGGTCTAAAAGGACCACATACATCCGAATGTATGATACCTAATAATTCTTTTGACCTTTCAAAAGTTTTATTAAAGGGTTGCTTTGTCATTTTGCCTTGTAAACAAGATTCACATACATCAAATGAATCAAACTCATTGGTTTCTAGAATACCACTCTTGCGAAGAGTTTGCATGCGATTCTTGCTTATATGTCCAAGGCGACAATGCCAAAGATAGGAATCACCCAAGTCCTTCTTGAGTTTCTTGGTGTTGACATTATACATTGAACTACTATGTGACATACCACTTTGATCTATTTCATATATACCATTCATGGGTATAGCTTTAAAGTAAAATATGCCATTCATCAAAACATGAATATCATAATCAATAAACTTAAGATCAAAGCCACATTGTTTTAAAAGGGACACGGAAATAATGTTTCTCCTTAACTTAGGAGCATACAAAACATTTTTCAAAATTACTTCCAAACCACTTGGAAGCTTTAACATGTAGTCTCCTTGAGCTTGGACTTCAACTCTTGCTCCATTGCCCATAAAGAGACTAATGTCCCCTTTGTTGAGTTGCTTACTTCTTTTGAACCCCTGCAACAAATTGCAAATGTGAGTTCCACATCCGGTATCAAGTACCCATGTATTTGAAGAAATAACATTTAGTTCAACATATATAGTAAAGATAATACCTGAGGTTTGCTCCGCATCCCTCTTATCTTTTAACGCTTTGAGATAGGTCGGACAATTCCTTTTCCAATGACCTATCTCTCCACACTCAAAGCATGGATCTTGCGTCGCAACCTTTTGCTTCTTTTCCTTCGGTTTGTAGGGCGTGATGGCTTTCCTCTTTCCCTTTCCTTGGACGTGGCCCTTGCCCTTAGCAACACTTGCTTTGGGGTTGAAGTTATGTCCCCTTTTGCCTTCATTGATTGTTAGAACGGGTAAAACCCTTTTACCCATTCCCGCTTCGGCCGTTCTTAGCATTGCGTGAAGCTCACCAATGCTTTTGTCCCATCCATTCATGTTATAATTCATGACAAAAGTTTCAAACCTTTTGGTTAATGAGTTGAGGATCAAATCCGTAGCCAACTCATTAGACACGGGACAATTCAACCTATTAAGCTTTTCAATGTAGCTTTTCATCTTTAGGACATAAGATGAGACGCTTTGGGTTTCCTCCATACGACATGCATGAAACGCTCGAACCGTTTCGAAACGTTCCGCTCTAGCTTGTTGAAGGAACATTTCCTTCAATTGAGTTATCATGTCGTATGCCCCATGATGCTCGAAATCCTTTTGGATTTCGGGAATCATAGTTGCTAACATGAGGCAAGAGGCTTGTACCGAATCTTTGGTGTACGTGACCCAATCGTTATAAGCCTCCTCATCTTCCACGTTAGGCTCGTCGGGAATGGGATCGTCTAAGACATATGATATCTCTTCTTGCTTGAGAACTATTCTCAAGTTGCGATACCAATCCATAAAGTTATTATGGTTTAGACGATCCTTTTCAAGGATGGTTCTTAAGGATAGGTTACGGGTGTTATGGGTAGAGGTGTTTGCATTGTTAGCGGCCATCTACAAAATTTAACAAAGTTCTATTTTAGTATTATAAACAATTTTAATTATTAATACCCTTTTATACCACATTTTAAATAATAATTAAATTCTAGAATCCAACGATAAATCAAATTTCGGTTAGGTGACCTTTATCCCGTCATTTGATTTAACAAGGTAGTCAACCTTGACAATTGCAACCCTTTGCAACTTCTAGAGGTATGGGACCATTCGAAATCCTTATTTCGTGTTGGCATGTTTATCCCATCAACACCATTGGATCCCATGCTTAGGTGACCTTTATCACATGGTTTCCAATTCAAGTCGTCCTACTTGCATAAACATGTAAGATTAACATACAAGTGGTTAGGTGACCTTTATCCCACAAATATGTTAATATTACCCTAAGTATATTAGTTTGCTTGAAATGGTTAGGTGACCTTTATCCCATTTAAAGTTCCCTAATACGTTAAGTGTTATACAAAAGGATGGTGTTTAGACTTGTTTCCTTGGTAATTAAGAAAAAGGGATTTTAAGTTTTCCAATATTCTAGATTTAGGAAACTTATTTACCATGTTCTAACATGCATTTAGTAACATGGTTAAATGAAAACGATTTTCACCGGTTCTAATTATAATAAAACCATTTTTATTATAGGCGTGAGACGGCTATTTAATTATTTTATAAATACTACGTGTCACGTCAATTACCAATAATTATTAGAACCCATTTTATATGTTTGTTTTATAAGATCTATGTGACGGATTGATATCCTATATCTACCATTCAAACACAATCAAACAAGCATACAAACACCATAAGGTCAACCATAAACACGAGCCTCTAAGCGGACCACACTTGTTGGCCGAAACAAGTGTGTGTCCTAGTCTTATCCTAAGGGACATAACATGACACAAGGATGAGTGATATGCTCCCACTTGATCTTGCATCCAATGCTACAAGTGTCTCCTCTTTAATTTGTTGTGATTTCAACTTGGGCTTTTTAGTGGGCCTTGGACTTCCATAAGCTTCCTTGGGCCTAAAAGGTAAATTTGGGCTTTAATGGGCTTTGAATCCCAAATCGGCTTGTGAGGCCCAATTAACCCAAATAAGCCCAATAGGCCCAATCCACCAAAATCTTGTAATTCTTCAATTTACAACAAATATATCCTAATACATTTGGTCTAAAATAAAGAAAATTACAAACAACCTATTTACTATTACAACCATTTGTAAAAATAAATACAAGCCATAATTACTATTACATTCCAAATGAGTAATAATATAGATAAATCACAACACACAATCACAACATCCACATCGGTCTAGGCTCGGTTTGGGGACTAACTTACAAATAAATACATATCCAAATATATATTTAAAGACTAAAAAAAAAACCCCTCACGGTTGTTATTGGGCTTCGGCCCAACAAAAGTTATTGGGCTTCGGCCCAATTAAAAAAAACGCCGGCCCAAAGGGCTTCGGCCCATTTTAACCTCACGGCCCAAATGGGTTTCGGCCCATTTGGCCAAAAAACAAATTTTTTTTTTTTTTTTTTTTTTTTTTTTTTTTTTTGAACTTTAACATCCATATGTTAAGATCTTGGGTTTTATAAAATCTCATGCATGTTAATTTTATAAAACCAAAGGGGAAAAACTAAAAGTAAACCTATGTCCTTGTAACCGGCTCTTGATGCCAATTGTTGGGTTTTAGCATCTATTTTAGAGTATTAGTTGAAACATTTTCACTAATCTAGCAACGGAAGCATGATAATATTTACAACCTATTGTTAATTTTATGAAACATACCAATATGTAACAAGGCTAAAACCCGAAATAGGATCAATCTACAAGAACAATAGGCTAACAATATGTAAAATATAATAACTCTTTTACCTCAAAAGAGTAGGATGATATGAAGAGGAAGATGGGCTAGCCTCCAAGAGTAGGATGCCTCAAGAGGTGATACCCACGAGCAACACCGGACGAGTGTTAGGACGAGAACACGAGAAACCGACCACCCGAGCCCTCCTTCCTTTCCTTGTTTCGGCCGAACCTTAGGGAGAGGGAGAGAGGAGAGTTTTTTATTGCACTTCAATTTGAAAGACAAGACAAGTTTGCATGTGTAGCTAGTGGGTGTTTATATCAAAAAAAAATGTCCAAGAGTCACAACACAATATTGGTTTGTTGGGGTGGTGGTGGGTCCCACCCAACCGGCCACACTCTCTCTTGTTTTTTTTTTTTTTTTTTTTTTTTTTGTTTCATTTATATATATATATATATATATAAAACTAGCCTACACTATTATAAAACTATTTTATAATCTTTTCTTAATTATTTAACCAATTAAATAATTAAATAAATAAATAATCCAAATTATTTATTTTAATCTTTCAAGTGCAATTTTTCAGAAAAACCGATTTCCTAAACTTTGTGTTCGGTATTCGTTTAAAGATCATATCTTAAACAAATACAATCCGGTGTCTATCTAGCTCGTTATTGGGTATGACCCGACTTGGATCAAGCACAGTTAGCCACATTAATCTAAATAAGTGTCTCGGGCATACGAAATTCCAACAATTAATTTATCGAGTATTAAATTATGGAGGTTCTACTATATAATAAAAAAAGAAAAAGAAAAAGAGGGGAGAGGCGAAGAAAGAAAGAGAGAAATGAGTTTGCTCTTTTCATTTGTAGATTTGGTAATTCATAGGATGACATCAAGCGTCGTCTTGAGACATAAATTCAAATATTGAGTGGTTTGAACATTTTTATATTAACTTTTTAATTAAAAATAATATTCCTCAAGAATAAAATTCATGGAAATATCAATTTTTAATACTCTAAAACATTATTAATCATGGCATTAAATAAAGAAAACCTTTTTTTTCTTTTATTTGTCCGGTGAAGTTTTCGTTGCATGTCCATATTTCGAGTACGTGATTGTCATGTATTTGTTTTGGTGTATCTCCTTTGTTCTTTTACAATACGATGTAATCTGATATGTTTTAATAATACATCAAGATAAAGTAGATAATCGTTATGTATCTCATGACTACCGAGTTATAATTTGCTCTCCATACCATAAAGCAATAACTTTCTTGCCAAGAAAATACGAAGTGTTTCAAAATAATAACGTAAATAACCTTTTTGAGTAGGTTCCTGCGTTTGTTGAATCTTGTTCGGGCTGGTGGGGCTCCCTCCGCTGGTGGATCTCACACTACAGGTAATCGGAGACACTTTTCCAGACGCATTTTGTGAAGCTATAAAAACGAAGGAAGTTGTTGGTTTGGTGTGAACCGAAATTGATCTTATGATGCTAAACATTTCGGTTCGTGTTTATCTTTAACCTTTGAATTCTAAAGTTGTTAAATGATGGAAAGTAGGATAAGTTATGGTGTTTATGTTATATAGTTTCACACAAATGCAGCCAGAGATGAAGCGAGAATCAAGGCTGAACATGAGGTGTTTGACAAGTGTATGTTTTTATGTTAATTGCAAGCTTAATCAGGTAGGCTACTTTTTTGTTACATATAACTAGAGGTGCACAAACCGGTTTAAAACTCAAAACCGGTTTGGGTTGAAACCAGTTCGGTTTGGTCAACAAAAGTTAAAACCGGTTTATAGTCGGTTTTGGTTCGGATTGAAACCGGTTTTTACCATGTTACGATCAGTTTCGGTTCGGGTTTTGACCGGTTTCGGTTCGGTTAACCGGTTTGAAATCGGTTTTGGTGGAGAAAATTGCAAACCGGTTCCGAACCTACGGTTTCAAACCGGTTTCAACATAATTAGTTTCAGTTCAATTTTCGGATGAGTTCAGTTAACCGGTTTATTTGCCCACCTCTAAATATAACTATATTATGTATATCAAATATAAAATGATATGATATGATAAAAAAATTATATTTATTCATAGAAATTAAAACAGATGTTACTCATAAAGATGCATAAATGTATTTTCATAGTTTTATTTTATTTTTGGGATAACTTCGTAGAATAGTAACCAAGTTTCAAGTTTGTTTCAATTAAGTCACTCGTATATTATTTTGTCTCAATTAGGTCATTAAACATTCAATTTTGTCTCAATTAAGTCACTCAACTTTCAATTTGTCCCAATTAGGTCACTTAATTTTCAATTTAAGCTCAATTATACAACATTAATTTGGCATCATTAAACTCGCATTTGCGTTTTATACATCATACGAATGTCATATTACGTGTCATATTCGGATCCCATCGCATAGCGCGGGTAGGAGATTGATTTAGTTATGTGATTTAGATTTACAAAAATTGTTGTATGGTGATAAGTCGTATTTATTTTTATATACAACATTAATTTGGCCTTATTAAACTTGCATTTGCGTTTTCTACATCATATGAATGTCATATTACATGTCGTATTCGGATCCCGCGGGTCTCCTACTAGTGTGTGTATATATATACAAATACACACACATATATATAATAAATGAAAGAAATAAATAGAACATTTGAAGATTTCAAACGTTAAACGTAAGGAATAAGAAGAAGTTTAATAAAGATCGTCGTTAAATAAATAAACCCTGTTTGATCTATTGAACTAAACATGAGTCTAGCATATCAAGTATGCTAGTTAACTAAATACAAACATATTTAGTTCTGCTAGTTAGTTAGTTAGTTAGTTACATGGTTAATATATATATATATATATATGATAAACATTTAAGGAAAGGGAGTACTATTCAAGGTGAACATAACAGAATCCAGGTGAGTTCTAGCCCCCTTTTTTCATTAAACGTTTTTGGGGCTGTATGCATACTCGTATGTGAAAGAATTGGTGTACGTAATTTTAATTAGTGATGTATGCATAGCATTTTAATTATAAACCGTATTTTATGGAAAGAAAGAAACGCTAGATCTCACTAAGCGTGTGGCTGACTTTTAGTATGCAGCAAGTATTATGGATGATGTGGCGAGCTTGAGGTGCGTATGAGGCTATCCATATTAAAGATTTAGTTAGATAAAGAAATTAATGTATAAAAGTTTTAGTTTCTGCTGTAAATTGTATGTGCCTCCGCTGTATCAAACTAAGTTTATGAGAAAATCCAAAGTCTAATGTAGAGTTCCCGGGTCTGGGGCCTTACCGGTTGGTATCTGGGCAAAAGTTTGAGAGATTTAAGCATCCTCACATGCTTAGACTCAAACAAAGAATGTGACCGAAGAACATAGTTAGTATGCCGTATATCGCTCAAGCAAGCTCGGTAATGGTAAAATGCATGATTAATTCATGTATAATGTAAGTAGGTGTAAGGAAGTTAGCTTAAATGCTAGAGATACAGTTATATGATTATATGTGATTACGTGAATTGAATAATTTATTGTCAAACTGTTTAAAAGTAGAACCTAGCACAAGTGGAATCACGAAGGGAAGTGCATAGGACACGAAAAATAACGTGATTAATTAGTTAATCACAGCTCGCCACTGTTATTAAGTGCTTGCCATACTATCCTCGTACTAAATGGTTCCTAGTGTGATGACGTTTGTATTTTCTTAGAAAATATGAATGGCTGGCGCAAGGGGAGTTATTGGACACTGAGGTCGCATAGGACACTGTGGTAGGCCACATGTTAACCCGTTATCCTTTGCTAAAATGGTGACCAACACAAGAGAGGGAGATGATGCGTCTACACGAGACCCGAGTAACAACGAGGAGTATCAACTAGACCTTGCTATTCAAGCTGCCATTGCTCAAGCTGTGGCTAATGCAATGAAAGACATGCAACTCGAAAAGTCTGGGAAGTAACAGTAAGAGTACTAGTAAGTCAAGCGAAGGTAACACCAAAGCTACCGAGCAGATTGGGAAAGATACTGAGAAGGATGATGAAGCTGAAAAAACAGACTTGAGTGATCTCTGATCTGTGAAGGTTGATAAGAAGGAGAAGGATCAGGATGGGTGCACCTACAGACTGTTCAAGGGTTGTGGCCCACCGAAACTGATTGGCTTGGGAGACGCAGTAGCTACTCTCCAATGCATAACTGCTATGGACAAGTTATTCGAATCAGTGAATGTCGTCCCCAAGGCCGTCTCCAAGAATTTATATACCTTGGTCGAGCCGAAATAGAAAGGCCCGTAAACCCTAACGGTTTCGGCCTGTTTGGCTTCTAGTTCGGTTTTTAAGGCGAGTTTTTTCGCGAAAGCAGTTTCAGGTTAGGTTATTAATTTTCAAACTATCATTTTTAGAGGTGTACAACAATGTTATAATCTTATTTAGGTTAATGAGCTTATTTCTTAGTTAAATGAGTTACAAAATGCGGGTTTTAGAGGGTGATTAATATAAGGTTTAGTGTTAGTTTTTGTAGATGGTCTTGTGCAGTTTCTAGGGCTTATTTTAACTATTTAACTTCTGGAAATTATGTTAAATCTAGCAGTTAAAGTGCTCACTTATTGTTGGTTCCCTGGACGGATCACACGAGATATCGCGGTCTACTCAGGTGCGGAATCCCTGCGTAGATCGTTACGAGTGTAGAAAGCAAATCAAACAAACACGATACGATAAACGAACACGTTATATTGATAACCGAACACGTGATACGATATCACTATTACAGACTCGTTAACCAAAACTGCTAACAACTATCACACGATTCACTCAACCACACGTTAACCAACTATTGACAAAGCCGTAACCTAAGACTTTATATACACGACAACTTCGCCTGATATGTTCAGGCGAAGTTGTCCATAACTTCGCTTGTTCAACAAGTTCGCCTAGGCGAACTTGTTAACAACTTCGCTTTAAACAAAAACATAAATAACAATACAGACTCGATTACAGACACTAGACTATGAACTACTGACATTCATGCACCAACAGACCCCCCCTTGGCAGTAGCTTCATATCTCGATCTTTAAGCTCTTGTCTTGTAATCCTGTATCTTCACGCATGCACTCCTTCTCTAACACATACCGTGACTACTCGCTGATATTTCCTTGCTTCGTCCTTCCAAGCAGGAATATAGAATATCTTCTTTTCATTCAACACTTGCAGATCAGCTTTCGATAAGTTAACAAGACGCATCGGATCATACACCCTCAGCACTTCTTGTTCGTCTTCGTCTTCCATCACGGCTTCAGCAGTCTGGCAATCAACATACCACCATTTAAGATTCTTCAACACATCTCGAGGCATAGTCTTCATTGGAACCTCCTTAATGCATCGGATCGGTTTGTACTTCATCACCATCCATGGCTTGTCATCTGCTCTCATTCCCCTTTCTGTATCTTCCACGAGCTTTCCCTTCTGTGGCTTTAATAAATCAAACTTCTTCTCTTTTATGCTTTCTTTCCACACGATCTTCCCAATAACTCTTGCCATGTTGTCGTCACTTCTATTAATCAGGCCCAACCTAGCCAAATCCTTCACCTCACATTCCGGCAATGTATTGAGAGATCTCAAGGTTCTCTTGAAGTACTGAATACCATCAAAACGCTTCACCACAAACAACTTTATCTGTTCATCATATATCCAACAGATAATTCCCTTCTTCGACTCAGCATAGCCTTTGATGTTATAACTCTTCTTGAACATGGTTGGAACAGCAGGCTTCTTGGTCTTTATAAACCAATGAGCACAGCCTTCCTTCCACCTAGGCTGCTCCTCCCACTCAGTCTCATCATTTTCCATCTCAGTACCCATATTGGCTTTCTCCACATCTGGGATCTCGTGTTCAACATTTTCTTCTACTATCTCACCCTCTTCAATCTCATCTTCAATCACAATTTGTGCGCCAATCTTCTCAATCTCCTCAAACGGCAGCACATCATCATCAAACATATCATCATCTTCTAGCATATCATCATTCAATTCCTTCAACGCATCTATCACATCATCATCATCATCAACCATCACCACCTCATCACCACCAACTGCACCTGCAGACTCCCCCTGAGCTGTGGAAGTCCCAAGAGCTTGAGTAGTTCTTGGCAACTCACCACCTGCACCTTTCGGTGCATTGGGATCATCGTCTCTTTCGTTTCTCTTCTTCGTCCTTAACTCGTCGCCTCTACAGCCTGTCTCCCCCTGAGATGCCAAGAACTCCTTCATAGCATCTATAATACGCCCATGTTCAACCAGGAGGGACGACTGTAGTTGATTCTCTTCTACAAGGCGCTGAATAGCCTGGGTCTGGATAAAGTTTATCCTCGATTGCTCTGCCACGACCCGCTCAAGTGCAGCTATTCTCTCCGAGTCTGAGAGGGTTGCATCGAAATCAAACCTCATGTTAGATGTGTCTTGAGTATACTGAGGAGGGATCTCGAATGTAACCGGGACTTCAGAAGCAGTTGTGGACGTAACCGCAGGTGGTATCGTGACCGACAACCCTGCAGTTGCGACGACCGTCGACTCTACAAACCGTGCCACCACCTCTGAAGGAGTAAGCGTTGGAGGTGGTAACGACACAATCTCCGGAGTCGTCGTCTGTAGTGTGATGGATGGGATGCCAACAGCTGATGTAGCCACCACAGGAACATCTGCAGCGCTTGTAACATGTACAGAAGTAGGAACGATTGACATACCTGACAGTGCGGATGGAGCAAAACGTATAACACGTGAAGTCTCTCCAGCTCCCATACCAGCACCTGTCCTTTCACGTCTCGAACGTCTGATCAACTTGTGTATGTCCTCCTCTTCTTCCTCTGACTCACTATCATCCACCGTCCTCTTTCTCTTCCCCAACGTCCTCTCTCTAGTCACCAACATCCTCCTCGCCTCATTCATAACATCGTCAAGATCGGAGTCAGCCACCGTCGTAGCTGCTCTAGTCACAATCACTTCCCTCACCTGTGCAGCAGAGACCTGCACTTCTTCATGTGGATCAAAACGATCCATGTCGAAGAAACCTTGGCCGCCAAATGCAGCATCAAGGTCAACATCCTCCTCAGCCGACACAACAGGCACAGTAGGTACATCACGAGTTGCTCCTGCCTGTTGTGGTTGAGGGTCTCTGAACTCGTCCCCCCGAGCTGGCACATACCCCGGGTTTATCAAGTACCCGAAGAGTGGAGTATGCCTTGGACGAAGTTCAGGCTTGCTCCTCGCACTGGATGTGCGACATTGAGCAAAGATACGTTTGCTCACACTCTCCACGTATCTTATCGGGCGTCGTTGAGGCAAATTCGGAGCCACATGGTTCAAGATCATCTGGATGAATCTTGGATACATTATGAACCGCTCCCGAGCTATCGCCCTCCTATGTCTGTCGATCTCGTAAAAGACCATCTGACTAAAGCTATAACGTTTGTTATAAGTCAGAGCAGTCATTGCTGACTGCATGGTCGCACCTATACCGTCAGTGCCCGCCTTCCTCCCAGACATGCATACTATCATAACGTGCATGAGGAAGCGCCACTGATCGAGCAGGAACCCCTTCCGTCTCTGGGTATCGCCCAATGGACCAGAATAGCTCATTCGCAGAAACGCTCCATCACGAAACGGAGCCACAAAGTCAGTCGGGTCGTCCCGAGTCTCCTCTCCAAAGCGTAACGCCACCCGAATTTGTTCAGATGAGAACTGAACTTCTTGATTATTTACTGTTGCTCTCATGACCGGGGGCTCAACACGACAATCATACTCCACAGTCTGCCAGAAGTCCTCGATATTGGGTAAGGATATCGGCAGTGTCGTCGTGATTGCGTGGAATATCCTCGAGCGTAGGAGGAATGTGATTATCTCGCGATAATCCTCCACACCACTCGCTTCCGGGTCTAAGGTGATGAACATGTTGTGACCCGGGAAGAATTGCCTCTGATTGTCTCCGTCATCGCCTCCAGCACCTCCAGCACCAGCTACTGCAGCCATATCTGCAACAAACGAACCAAGTAAGATAAACATTAAAGCATAACACAAGTTCGCTTATTACCATGAGCGAAGTTGTGATAAAGACTGTATAGGCGAAGTTAAAGTTTGGGCGAAGTTGGGAACAACTTCGCTTCAGCTTTAAGTTCGACTAAAAATTATTAAGTTAAAAAGGTTCCAGGAGAAGTTAAAGTTGGGGCGAAGTTGGGAACAACTTCGCTTCATCTTTAAGTTCGCCTCACCACAACATCGCCTCAGGCGAATTTAAGTTTCAGGCGAAGTTGAGCATCAGGCGAAGTTAAGCATAACTTCGCCTCAGGCGAATTTAAGCTCCAGGCGAAGTTACGGATAACTTCGCCTAAACCTTAACTTCGCCTGAATCTGAAACGGCGACAGTAAGGTTAATCGAAATCCTGAAAACCGGTGTTTCGATTAACATTGACGATTGAGGAGGCTCAAACACATGATATTAATGATAACTAAACGACCAGGTTGTACATGAACACGTAAAACAAGTTTTGAAATCGGGTATAGGTTTCGAACATCCGAGGTCGTTAACCGGGTGTCAAAACAACCTAGGATTAACAACATCGAACATCGAGTAAAAGATATATAATCCAAAGACACCTTGAATACTAACTGAAATCGGAAAAAGGATAATCGGATGAAAATCGAGTTAAGTTCGCTGAGAAAACGGAGAATAAGTTCGCTGATATTTAGAATAATGAACTGTTTGACTCTTGAAAATCCTTATATAGGGGCGAAGTTATACAGGTGAAGTTACGGATAACTTCGCCTAGGCGAAGTTATCAACAACTTCGCCTGTTCAACAACATCGCCTATATATTTACAAAATATAACCTTATAAGTTTAACAGTTTTCCAATTAAGTTATAAAACTTTCCTTTAAGAACTAAATGACACGTTCAAGTCCAAGTAACCCGTTATAAACAAATACAACTACAGAAAAAGAAAACTTTAAACAATTTAAGTATAAGGGATCAAATTTCAGTCTGGATAGGGACTGCTACGTTTTAGAAAAGATCCGAACAGGAATCATACTAAGTATGTGACTGTCACATAGATCCGTGTTTAGCTGTATTATGACATAAAGAGACAGGTTGTAAGCATGTAAATAACTTAAGATGGTTTTCATCGTGTCTGTGATACGAGTTAGGTTAAGTTATGCCTCAAAATTTAAGTGGGCAACAACTCAGAAATATTGATGCCTCCTATCTCTCCTCAAAGCGTATTTTGCTTTCCCCAAGTCACCCCGAATTGACCTCGACCCATAGTGTCTGATTAAGTTGTAAGTACTCTTCATCTGGTTCCCGTTCTTCTTCTTACTCTAAGATTGAGAAGTCTTGACACTTTCATCTCTAGAATGTTCAATACTCACAAATTTTTTATTTTTTATTTTTTTTTAACTCACAAATTTACATATACTTCAGAGTAGTAAATAACTGCAAGTCCCGAATCTGGATCACTGCAGTTTCTTGAAACGCTATCTTCACGGGAATCAGACCACCCATGGGCTCGTGTATGACTGGGTAATTGCTTTTCTGCCTATCACTTGGAAAGATAAAAATGAAGACAAGCAAAACTCTTAAGGAGTTTCCACGTAAAATCAAGTAAATTTAGTTTGTATCACGTCTACTTTTACGCACCATAAAAAGTTACCATGACATACAATGACTGTCCTAAAGCCTTTTAAGCCTAATAACTTCACTAGTTAAGCACACAAAGTTAGTATATCTATCATTTTCCAAGGTTGGATCAATTTTCTGTTAAACATAGCTAACGAACTTCTTACGAAGTAGCAGACTTGAAAAATAATTTCATTTCCCAAAAAAAATTTTTGACTTCAATCGCCCCGATCAAATCAAGTCTTCAGGTGAACGGCTATCCCGAAGATCCAATGGATCAGCTGGACCGACCACATACAAGTATGTGTCCTTCTAACTAAGTATGATCGACTAATTTTCAGCGAAAGAAAGAAAACTCATCATAAACCGCCCCGGTCACTTTCAGTCATCTGGTTAATGGCTATTCTCATATTCTACAAGTAGAAATGAGGACCAAAACATATCCTAAGACATGTCCTTCAAACTGTGGTAACCGACATAATTTTAAGCGATAGTGACCCTTTTTTTTATTTTTTTTTATTATTATTTTTTTTTTATTATTTTTTTTTAATATAACATGAAAAGCATGGCTACTCGGGATTGATCATCCCATTAAACTCGATAAGGTTTTGAAATCTTGATTTGTCAAACGCTTTAGTATAAAGATCAGCGAAATTATCAAGCGTATCCACCTTTTCAAGCAAAATCAGTTTCTTCTCAGCACAATCCCGTATAAAATGATGACGTATGTCAATATGTTTAGTTTTACTATGTTTCACGGGATTGTTAGTTACTGAGATAGCAGCTGTGTTATCAATGTAAATAGGTGTAAGTAAGAAATTCAGACCATAGTCGCGCAATTGTTGTTGAATCCAAAGAACCTGGGAGCAGCAGTTGGATGCTGCCATGTATTCTGCCTCACAGGTTGAAATTGCGACCGAAGTCTGTTTCTTGCATTGCCACGACACCAATCTGCCACCAAGAAACTGACATCCTCCTGTTGTTGACTTCCGACTCTGATTGCACCCACCATAATCAGAGTCTGTGTAGGCGACTAGCTCCAAGTCTCCTCCTCTCGGGTACCACAACCCCAGCTTCGGTTTGCCCTTGAGATACCGCAAGATCCTCTTCACACCTTTCATGTGAGATTCCTTTGGGTTTGCCTGAAAACGAGCACAAAGACAAACAGCAAACATTATATCAGGCCGAGAAGCAGTTAAGTACATTAAAGAACCTATAATAGCCCGATACTGAGTTGGGTCCACATCTGCATCACCGTCTGACTCAGCACCCAATTTGTGATTGACGCAGATTGGAGTGTCGAATGGAGTGCTGTCCTCCATCTTGAATCGTTTGAGCACATCATGGACATACTTGGTCTGGTGAATGAACATCCCATCCTTCTTTTGATCAACCTGCAATCCTAAAAAAAAAGTTAGTTCACCCATAGCACTCATTTCAAACCTTTTCTTCATGACGGCCTCAAAATCTTGACACACGGAGACTTTTGATGCAGCAAAAATAATGTCATCCACGTAGACTTGCACTAGCAGGAAGTCGCTTCCTTGTCTCTTCACAAACAGCGTGCTATCTATCTGACCTCTTTCAAACCCATTTTCAAGCAAGTAGTCTGACAGAGTTGAGTACCAGGCACGAGGTGCCTGATGTAATCCATACAATGCCTTGCTTAACTTGTACACATGGTTTGGAAAATCTGGGTCAGGAAAACCCGGAGGTTGCTCAACATACACAACCTCATCAACTTTCCCATTCAAAAAAGCACTCTTCACGTCCAACTGAAATACCTTCATCTTTTTATATGCAGCAAACGCCAAAAACAATCTTATGGCTTCCAACCTTGCGACAGGAGCGAACACTTCATTATAATCAATCCCCTCTTGTTGATTGAATCCTTTCACAACTAGCCTCGCCTTGTTTCTTATGATAATCCCTTTCTCATCTCTCTTGCACTTAAACACCCATTTTGTGCCAATCGCATGCACATGCTTTGGTTTTTCAACCAAATCCCAAACTTCCATTTTCTTGAACTGAGCCAACTCTTCTTGCATGGCTTCGACCCACGAGCTGTCCTTTAAAGCCATTTGATAATTTTTCGGTTCAATCTGGCTGATAAAGCAGGTGTACAAGCATTCGTTGATTATTCCTGTCTCCTTAATGCTTGTGTAAACACAGGTGTGCTCATCCAAGCTACGTCTTGTTTGTACACCGGAGGACACATCACCAATCACATTCTCCAAAGGGTGATCTTTATGAATTCTCGTGGTCGGAATAGAACCGACATGCAAATTGTCTTCCAAGTTAGAAGAGAGCTCGTCAATGGTTGTTTCATGCTGAGAGTGAAAAGGATTGATAAATTCTTCTTCAGTTGAGGCAGCAGGGGTATCGATAGTATTTGATGAGGAAGGTTGACATTTATCAATCAGCTGTCTTTGCAATAGATTTTCTTCCTCATCAAGGATCATCTTCGTAGCAACTCTTTCTTCTTCTTCAGAGATATCTAAATCCGGTATGTTAAAAGACTTAAAAAGTTTAACATAGTCGAAAAACTCCGCAGGTCCGTTGCTTGGTTTTGGCGGTTGGTAACTTGTGATATCTGTGTTACACACCACCTCAATCTTGCTTGTCGATGTATTGAAGACACGTCTGTTGGGAGTCCCAACAACATAACCGACTAAGATTCCTTCATCGGCTACTTCACCAAATTTAGAATTTGTCTTCAAAATCGAACAAGGGGACCCGAATGGTTCTAGACCACTCAAGTTGGGCTTTCTTCCATGCATAAGCTCATAACATGTCTTACCCAGTCTTTTAACAGTTAAGACTCTATTCAGAACATAACAGGCTGTAGCAACAGCTTCAGCCCAAAACACCACAGGAAGCTTTGAATCAGCCAGCATAGTTCTGGCTCCTTCAATTAACGTTCGGTTCTTCCTTTCAGCCACTCCATTCTGTTGCGGTGTATAAGGAGCGCTGTATTGGTGTTCAATCCCTCTCTGAAGACAGAAGATCTCCATCTCAAAATTCTTGAACTCTGTTCCATTGTCACTTCTGATGAACTTAACCCTTTTATCCATAACGTTCTCAACTTTGGTAATCAAATTCTTCACCATCTGAGCCATTTCATCTTTTGATTTCAGGAAATATACCCACGAGTATCGTGAGTAGTCATCAGTGATCACCAAGCAGTATGAAGTACCTCCTAGACTTTTTGCATACACGGGACCGAAGAGATCCATGTGAAGCAATTCTAGAGTACTGGCAATTGAATTTACTTTCTTGGTGAGATGGGATTTCTTGTGCTGCTTTCCCTTCTTGCATGCTATACATTTATCTTCAAAATTGAAATTTTTCAAGGGAACGCCCAGCACAAGCCCATTCCTGACAATGTGGTTCATCTTCCGAAGATGAATGTGCCCCATTCTCCTATGCCACAATTCGGACTCTGTTTCACTCGCTTTTGTCAAAAGGCATGAATCTGCCGTGGCCATTTCAGTTGATCTCATATCCATAGTGTACGTATTTCTTTCACGTGGAGCCTTCATCAAAATCCACTCCTCAGGTATCTGAAAACCTGGTTTCAACACAATCGCCTCGTTCTTTGTAAAATGAACGGTGTACTCCTTATCACAAATCTGCGACACACTTAGCAGATTGTATTTCAATTCTTCTACAAAGTTAACATTCTCCAATGTCATCTTTCCGTTCGACACCGTTCCCCTTCCAGTAATATTGCCTCCACTTTCTCCGGCAAAGCTTACTCTCCCTCCTTGAACAGGTTTCAAATCGTGTAACAAGTATTTGTTACCCGTCATATGCCAGGAACAGCCGCTATCTACAACCCAAAGATTGTTGGCAGCCCTGTTCAACTGTTCCTGCACAATAAAGCAAAATATTAGAATTTAGGGACCCAAGACCAATTGGTCTTGGATCTATACATCCCAAACTTTGGCTTTCCAAAGTTAGTATCTCGATAACTCCTGTAAGTCCCATTAGGATATCTTATTGAAGATTGATTGTAAGGCCTTCCAAACCTTTGAGAATTGAAAGTATTATAGCTTGTGGTTTGGTTATTAGAAGTGTAAAACTGAGATTTGTTTCTATGAAAACCTGAATTATTCACATTTTTGAATTTTAAGTGGTTTTCATTTTTAGGAGCATAATAATTACTATTAGGTCTATTCTCAGCTTTAGTAGGCCTTACACCTCTGAATCGCTGCTTCAGAGGGCAATTTGCAACTAGGTGCCCTAATTGATTACATCTAAAACAACACCTATGTTCAAACTTTTTATCAACAGGTGTTTTAGATGTCGAGGCTATATTACTGCCCGTTCGTCTCACATAAGGTGGGACGTACGGGTTTAGTGGAGTACTCTTTTTATTCGTTTTATCTTTTTCTCCACTTTTGGGTAACACAACCTCCTCTTTTGCCTTACCAGACTCGGATGACTTATCCGAATCTGACGAGACTGGACTTTGATCAGAAATTTCAACACTTGAAACAGGCGAACTTGTTTCGCCTCTACTAACATTTGGTTCTTTAACAGTTACTTTAATTGGCACTGTCTGAGCAACCTCAAAGTCAACAGATTTCTGAACACTAGGGTTAAAAGTGTAATTGTGATTGTACGGTGGTGGAACCTCATGATAACCGATTCCTCCTCTCTTCGCAGAGGAACCTTGATCACTAACAAGGTGATCAAGAATAGCAGAAGAATTTCTGAACTGCTCCAGTTTTCGATTCAGTTCCACCACTTTCACCTGGTGGTCAGCAATCTGTTTTTCTCTCTCAGCAATTAGTTTGGTCTTTTCTTCCAAAACCTCATAACTTAAATCAATCACTTCAATTTTTTCAGCAAGTTTAGTTTTTAAACTTTTAACATCTTTTTCACAGGCTTTTATTTTAATTTTATAATTATTTTCTCTTGATTTAATAAAGTGATGATCTTCTTTTAAGGTTTTAAATTCAGCATCCAACCTAACATACTGATCAGTTATGGTTGCTAGTTGCTCAGACAAGTTCTCACATTTTGAACATATAGGTTTAGAACATACCTCGGAGAGCTGGTCATTGTCATCTGCCATAAGAGCTTTTTCTTCTTTGGTAGCCCTCTCACTTTCTTCAGTTTCAACCTTTGCCAAATTTGCCTGCTCAAAAGTTTCTTTAGAAAGCAGGTTCCAGTTGTATTCATCATCTCCTCTGGAAATCATGGCACTATAATCTTTTCTACCCTCATTATGCTGTGTAGACTTTCCTTGACCACGTTCTACACGCTCATTCCTACACTCCTTTGCAAAGTGACCGTTTTGTTGACAATTATAGCATCTCACCTTTGACTTGTCGAACCCTGGTCTTCCTCCGACAAACTTTCTACCGGTCTTATTCATAAACCTTTTCACCCTCCTCACAATCATGGCCATCTGCCATTGTAGATCCATTTCTTCCATATCGTCAGCATCAATCTGATCGTAATCTTCATCCAACATAGCTGGATCAACAATCTTCCCTTGAATGTAGTTCTCATAGGAAGCAATGAAAGAAGCATAGAGACCAAACTGCTCTTCAGCAGACTTGACACTCATAGGCATCTTGGAGTAGTTGTTGCTGGGAACACTTGAAGAGCAACTACTCTTGCTTACCTGGGGTTGAGAACCACTCGATCCAGCTGCTACATAGCAAACATCCCCATTTGTGTTAACTGACACATGCCCCTCATGAGATGAGTTGGGGCCCGACTCTCCCTTTGTGTAGTAGGCAGCCGATTCAGTCTTCGATCCTGAGCTAGTGTTGATTTTAGCTCCATACATACCTGGATCTTGAACCTGATCCATAGAGGTCTCTTTTCTGGCCATGTTAAGCTCAAAGGTTCTGAGCTTGTTGACTGCCGTTTCTAGATCATATGTGGGAAAGTCTTTGTCTTCCCTCATCAGCACAGTGTACATCTCCCATTTTGGTGGGAGAGCATCTAGAAGCTTCTCAACTATTTCTTCTTCTCGGTAGGAAATGGAATAGTTGCTCAATTCAGTCATCAGATGGTAGTATCGAGTGATAATATCATCTAAAGATTCATTCTTCAAATACTTGAAGACTGAAAACTGGGTTTTGAGCAATTTTATTTTTGAAGCCCGAATTCCTACATTCCCTTCAAATCTGCTCTCAAGAGCTTCCCAAAGCTCTCTTGCTGATGTGTACTTTCTAAACGTATGAAGGATCTCTTGTGGAAGAGCCATAGTAATAGCAGCATGAGCCTTGCTCTCGGCCTCATACATCTTTTTCTCTTCTTCTTCCATTTTACTATACTTTTTGATTTGGTCACGACCTTCATACTCCATAATTGGTGGAATATAACCATCCTGGATGCATACCCACATTTTCGCATCCTGGTATTTGACGTACTGTATGAACCGATCCTTCCATGCAACGAAATCGGTTCCCTTCAGCAATCTTGGGGCCTTGGTAGCCGACCCTGCTTCAACTTCCATCTTCACTAACTCAGAGATGTTGATCGACGACATCTTTCCCGAAAAGTAAGAAACCTGAAAAGTTAAATTTTTTTTTTTTAAGTACTGTAGGCGAAGTTACGGATAACTTCGCTTGAAGTAGGCGAAGTTGTAGAGAACTTCGCTTGAGTTAAGCGAACTTGAGAAGGTAGGCGAAGTTGTGGATAACTTCGCTTAACCTTATATCTTCGCCGAAACCCTACGCACAGTGACGGCAACTTCGCCTGATGAACACGAAGTTTCTGCAGATCTGTAAATCGGATTTTAACGAGGTTTTTGACTGTGTAAAGGCTTGAACATGATGGTAGGAGGTAAGAATGATCAAAAACACCAAACACACGTCCCGCGAATAGTCGAAACGGGACGATTTCTACACCCGCGTGAATATCCCGAACCACACAATCGAGCAAAAGCTCTGATACCAATTGTTGGTTCCCTGGACGGATCACACGAGATATCGCGGTCTACTCAGGTGCGGAATCCCTGCGTAGATCGTTACGAGTGTAGAAAGCAAATCAAACAAACACGATACGATAAACGAACACGTTATATTGATAACCGAACACGTGATACGATATCACTATTACAGACTCGTTAACCAAAACTGCTAACAACTGTCACACGATTCACTCAACCACACGTTAACCAACTATTGACAAAGCCGTAACCTAAGACTTTATATACACGACAACTTCGCCTGATATGTTCAGGCGAAGTTGTCCATAACTTCGCTTGTTCAACAAGTTCGCCTAGGCGAACTTGTTAACAACTTCGCTTTAAACAAAAACATAAATAACAATACAGACTCGATTACAGACACTAGACTATGAACTACTGACATTCATGCACCAACACTTATCGGTGTGGTTGTAAAACTAGTTTTTCTTTAAAAAAAAGTTACCGAATGTTGGTTTGACAGGTTTTTAACACATGGTTTAATATTAGTTTTCAGGGTTGGTACGTTTCTAGGTTTGAGGACCAAAATAAAATACTTTAAATCATGGAACTTATGCTAACAGCTCAGAAGTTAAAAGTCGCTTATTTATTCGGTATTCAAACTAGTTCGTCCTTAAACGAGCTACTGAATGACCATTAATTTGGCCAAGGTTTTGGGGCTGCATGACCTGTGATATTTAAACGAGATTTTATGGTTCAGTTTTTGGCCCGTTTGTTAGTTTAAAAACATATTGTTTTTTTATAGATTCTAAATATTCAGAGGGTTAATTTACTAATGTATTGAATCAGATTTTAATATGTTCATTAACTGTTAATGCATACTTCTATCGCTTTCGTCTTTGTCAAATGAAGGTGAGCGGAGCTTAAAGAAGCTAAATTGGAGTGTATATTAGATGGAGGAGAAATGAAGATATTATTATGTGGAGTGATAGAGAATTTGAATACGAACACGTGGGCGAAAACAACACGTAAAACGGAGTTATAACGAAGAAGTTATGCGTAAAACAGTATCCTGTATTTCTGGAGCATAACTTATGCGCCCGGATACATATGCGCCCAGACTTATGCGCTGGATAAGAACTTATGCGCCAAAAATGCTCTAACCTCCCTATAAATAGTAATCTTGACATGTGCATTCTTAACTTTTTGGTCCCGAACATACCTGTACTGATATTTGTCATATCTTGTTGTAAACCTTGATATAAATGAGAAATAGAGAGAAGATAATGAGAAATCTTGTTGTTTTCGATCACGTTTAGGGATTCCGCACCTTGATGTTGATTCTAGATATCGATCTACGTCTTGTTTACGACACGAACACGTTCCTACAAGTGGTATTAGAGATTTGGTGCTCGATATCGGAAGAAAAAAGTAAGACACGCTCGTTTCACGTCAAAATTTGATCTATTTCTCAACTCGTTAAAAGTTCGTTTCAGATTCGTTAAAGTCAAATCATTTCCAAAAGCTCAGAGTTTTTCGCTTTTGTGTGTGGATCAACTCTGGAAAGTTTCTTTGGTTTTTGAGTTCGTTTACTCGCTTAAACGACAAAAATTGTTAAAATCGAAACAAATTGGCCTGTTTCGGATTCGTTAAAGTCAAATCATGTCCAAAAGCTTAGAGATTGTTCATTTGGTTCACTGTTAAATCAGATAGTGACTCCTAGTTGGTTGCTGATTTGCACGTTCGTTTTTCGTGTTCGTTCGGAGTTTCTTGTTTTGATTTCGTGTTCAAACTCATCCGTGTTGATTCGGTATATCTTGTTTTGTGTTCGGTGTTTCGATTAGTTCATACGCTGAGGTATAAAACGATTTCATATGCAAGGGGCATTTTAGGAAGTTTAAGGGCTGTTTGGGTATTTACGTGAGAGTTACATGTTTGGTTCAGATTTGGATGAAACGTGTTAAACCAGGACAAAATATGCTGATTTTTTTTGCTGTTGCTGATGATTTTGTGGTTAAAAAGTGCTGATTTTGTTGAACGGGCCAAAACCGAGATGAACTGCTGATAAACGAATTGTTTTATTGCTGAAACGAGTTGATTTGCAGCTGATTTTGTTAATAAACGACCTGTTAACGAGCTGATAAGTGTTGAAACGATCCAAAAACGCGCTGAAACTGCATTTTCGAGATGAAATACACTGTTTTTAAGTTGCTGGTTTGCTGTTTAATTTGCTGAAAATGAGCTGAAAGTTGCTATTTTTTACGTTAAAGTTTGATGAAACGAACTGAAATCTTATTAAACATGCTGATTTTGATGCTGAAACGTGCTGAAACAAGCCTAAAACGAGCTGAAACGAACCAAAATTTGCTGTTTTGCTGATAAACGAGCTGAAACGAACCAAAATTTGCTGTTTTGACGAGCTGAAACGAGCCAGAAAGTTGCTGAAATTTGCTGTTTTGCTGATAAACGAGCCAAAAAATTGCTGAAATTTGTTGAATTTAGATCACAAAAATTTGAAAACTTTTAAAATGGAATTTTCGAGTTTGAAATGTTGAAGCTACAACGAGAAGAAACAGAATTAAAGTTTTGAAGAAAGAATTTGATGATTTTGAGATGATAAATGGAGAATCATTTAATCATTTTATCAAAAGATATTGCAAGCTTGTGAGCGAAATGAAACATATCGGGATTGAGAGACGTGAGTTCGAATACATTGACACGTTGTCTGATTTACTTGTTGAAACTTCACCTGAAGATTTGGGTATAATCATTTTATCAATAAAATCAGACCCCAACACATACAATAGACTCAATCTCTCCCGTTTCATCGAGAAGCTAACGATGCATGAGGTAATTGAAGATTCTGAGAAGGTTGTGAAGGTTGATGATAAGATTAAAGTTCAAAATGACTTGTCTGAAAAGTTTGAAATGATTAATCAACTTTCTGAAAAGATTGTCAAATCTGAATAACTATCACAACCAGAATTTGAGAACACTCCAAAGTTCGAAAATGATAGTGATTCAGAATTTGATGAAGAATTGGTTTTGGAATCATGGTGTTAGTCAACTTGTGATCCTATGAAGTTGGAATTCAGGGAAATTAAGGTTGAGGATGAAGATGTTGCTAGAGCTAAGGGAACTGAACCTATTCTCAAGCAAGTCATAACAGAAAGTTTAGACATTCCGTTATGAAAGTCGAAGAGGTTAAGTTATTCGAGGTACACCTTGAACCTTCTGCTCATTATCATGTTAAAATCAAATCAGATTTAAATCATTAGTCGTTAAACATTCATAACGTAAAGTCATATGAAAAATGTGAGTTACTTCATAAAGAATGTTTAGAAAAAGATGTGGAGAATAAATTGTTAAAAACTCACAATGACTCTTTAATAAATGAGCTTAAACGTATTAAGGAAGCTTATGCTAAGCTTCAAACATGTGAAAAGGCACTGGGGAAAAGATTGATCAAAATGAGAAAACAATGTTAATGTTAAAACAAACTGTAAATGACAAACAGATTGCCATAAACAAACATATTAACGAAAATACTACACTTAAACAAGAGCTACAAACTGTTAATAAAAATGTTGATGTGAAGCTTAATAGTTCTAAAGCAGCATCTTTCGTCCTGGACAATATTCTCCCCAAAGCGACAGGTAAAGGTGATGTAATTGGGGAAGTTGTTTATGGATATAATGATCATGGTGTAACATTTCGGATTTTTCAAACCGTATTCGTTTGCTTATAACTCGACCGGAAATATTTTTAGATCTTTATCATTATTGAAAATCAAATAATTATAATATATTTAGTTCCCTAATGTTCATTTCAAGTCCTTTATGTTTCCTTTATGGTTTATTTTCTAACTATAGCATAAAAAAAACTAATAAATGACAACATATCAAACCTAAAGGACTAAAAGTGTTAAGTTTCAAATATTCCCTCATGGCACCCCCGGAGTGCCACGCGACGGGGTAGCCTTGAGTTGGCCGCGCAGTGCGGTGGCGTCACTGGTCAAATCGTTACACTTTAGTTCGTTTCCTAGTTCGTTTAAGGTATAAAATCGATTATATTAGGTATGTTTGACTGAATTAAGGGCCAAGTAAACATCCTATAACTAAAATACAACTCTTAATTCGTTTTCCCTTGATCAAGATCATATCTTATAGTATATTTCCTTGATTCTTTCCTTAAATCGCGTATACTTGCTTAAACGGGCCAAAAAGCCTATAATTAGTTCGGTTCAGCTATTCCTATATAAACAAGTCATAACCATCTGCTGTAAACTTTAATCAAACCCTAAAGAACATCCCTAAACCGTCTCTAGCCTCTGCCATCTCGTATTCCCTTCGGTTTTTGGTGTTTTGTTGAAGAACCGTTCATATCCGTTTGACTTTGCAAGTTCAAGAACCTTTGACTTCCGTTTCTCATCAATCCTTTCACTTTCCGGGTAAGTTGTAAACTGTAAAATCGTTCATACATATTCCCTAGTCAATAACCTTTAATCAATTTCAGTGGTTGAAGGGTATTGACTGGTCAATTGCTTTAAAACCCGATAAAGGGTAAAACAGTCAACAACTTTGACTTTGCGTTTTCTCATGCTTCTGGTCGGATTCAATGTTCGGTCCAGAAGACTTCTATTCTCGTAACGTGATTTTAAGGCTACCTACCAAACCTGACTTCCGAATCGCTGTTCGGATTCTAGTCAGTACCAGCTCGCTTAAATCTTAAATTCAACATAACTAGAGTTCTACTCATCCGTTTGGATTGATTCCAGCGGCAATAAGTTCGTTTTTATTTATAGTTTAATATCACAAAGTTTCAGGTTCTGATCAGTTATCTCGTTTGACGCGTATTGGACGACTCGCTTATCCGTTGACTCGTTTATTCTTAATTATACTCACTTTCCTTTAATCTAAGGTGAGTTTGATCATTCCCCCTTTTTATACACTATTTTCTAACATTTTGGGGACATATGCGTACTTACTCATATTTTCTATTATATATATATACTCAAAATCGCAAACATAATTATTGTGTGAATATCAGTTGAATGCTATTTGCTAATTGCTACATGTTTAATTGTTTACTTGATAACATTCGGAGAGGTCCAACTTGTAGAGGGTTCTCATTAGTATGATCATACGACTGTCTTAGTAACCGGAGTCCGATTCGCCTGGCGAAGGTAAACCGACAATTTAGTCATTGTAATCAATGCCCGATTCGCTTGGCAATGATTCATTGGAACACGAGTACAACTTGGTTTTGGTTTGTTAAGGTTTGATTGATTATTACCACATAGATTGGTTTGCGTATTTAATACTTATCATTTATTATTTATTTATTATATAACTATTTGTTGTGTCAAAATTGGTGATCATCTCACTCAACATATTTGTTGATAAAACTCCATTTTCTACGCATATGCAGGTTGCCTAAGTTGAAGGATGGACACTTAGAAAGAACTTAGGGTTATATTGAAGACAAACTTGAATTTACATGATTGTATTTATTTATTTGAATTGTTTCGTTGTATTTGATTATTGTGTGTGTTATTTGAACAAAATAATTAATTAGATATTGTCATTTATATTTATGATAGTATCTTCGAGCTGTGAGCAATCGGATCACGCCCCGGCCTTTCCGCCTTAGGTTGGGGTGTGACATATTGGTATCAGAGCCGAAGGTTATAAGATAGGTCGTTAGAAATTGTCCTAGACATGTGTTAGGAACCCTATACGTGCTTATCTAAACTGCCTTATGTGCCATTTAATTGTTTACAACTTAATTATATTAATTATTTTATTGTATTGTATTTATATTGTTTATGTATTGCACACACACACAAATTCCAAGGTTATGCCTCAACTTTCAAAATATTTTTAAATCCTCTTAATCTTTGGTAGGTTACATTTTATTGTGGGAAATTCCTTAAGAATTCCCGTGTTTTGTTTTGCTCTTTCACCTTGAAGCGTGGGGCTATGACAAATCTCGTACAACCATAACTTCAAGTGGTACCCGTAATCGGCTAAACGGTTACGTGGTAAACATAACCGGCTAAACGGTTATACTTCCAAATTGTGTTTTCAAATTATTTTAAATGCCTAGTTGGGTGAAAAATCCATGGGCTCATTTCTTAAATCATTTTCGATTTGATTTTTGGGTTGGAACGTATCGTCCGGGGTGATTCCCAAGATACACCAACTACTTATATTTGATTCGTTGATTTGATATTTAGTTGAGTCGGTTAAATGCCATGTAACGCTCATGGTCCGAACAACTCCATTGATTCGATAATTCGTTAATTAGTTGGATCAGTTAAATGCCATGTACACGCTCATGGGCTGAACAACTCAATTTTCTATTACACATTATTTGAATTGGGCCATCAAAATGCCATGGAATGCTTATGGGAGGCCAATTCACAAAATTTATGTTGTTTATTTAGTTGGGCCATTCAAATTGCCATGGAAAGTTCATGGGAGGTCAACTCGTTTAGTATGCTTGGTTATTTTATTTTTGGAAAATCTTATAAAACATTATTTACTTAAGTGCTTCCAACTTATACATATTATTTTAATTCTTGACTCGTCCTCGAGTCTTCATTAGTACTAATTCATATACATATATATACATATACATACGCATCCCCATTCTTTCATATCAACTCATTCCCACAACTTACCCATCATTTCATTAAAATTTCATCCTTTGTCCTCATATAATGTCTTTCCTAAGAATTATCGTCGTAATCAACGTCGTTCACCTGCTTCTCGTGATTGTCGTTCGACTACTAGAATCGCTAAGGAGTTTGCTGTTGTATTCCATTAACCAAACGACCGCCAATCTCGACAAAACTAAAATACACCAAACAAGAAATCTTATACTAACTCATATCCATTAAAGTATTATCTAAATTATATTTTCTTATTTATATCCATATCCTCAAACTATAAATTCCTAAGTACATTTAAATCCTTATCCTCAACTTTAAACTATAAATATTTTATTATCTCTTGTTTTCCTTAATATCATGATGGTTTTCATAACTTATTTTCTACTTTATAAATATTTATTATTAAAATTCAATTATTGTAAATTTTATTATTATTAAGCTAAATTATGTATTCATTTAATTTCCATTTTTAAATTAAAAAGTTTCCATTAATTATTTAACTTTTATTATTAAATTGACTTTTTGATTTAACCTTCATCATAAATATTTCAACTCCCTACTTTGATTTTTTTTGAAAATTTTGAACGTTTTAAATGATAAATTCGTAGTTGTTAGAATAGTCATGGTGGTTCATGCATTTCTAGCCTCGCATTTATCTCAATTTATTTTATGCTTCACTTTGATTTAAAATTTGTTGTTTACTTAAATTTTCATTATCTATAATTCAATTTACACATTTCCTAATATTTTATAACGATTTTATGAAAAAAGAGAAGATCCACGAATTCCCAATTTAATATAATTTAATTCCTTACTTTATATTTTATCTAATTTTAAAGATTTAATTGGAATAGGACTATCTCGGTGATTCGGGAATATAAGGAAGAATTTACGCCCAAAACAGTTTTATGTATTTCTAGAGTATAACTTATGCGCCCGGAAACATATGCGCTCCAACTTATGCACCCAGATACACATGTGCTCCAACTTATGCGACCGGATACATATGCGCCCAGACTTATGCGCTGGATAAGAACTTATGCGCCAGAAATGCTCTAACCTCCCTATAAGTAGTAATCTTGACACGTGCATTCATAACGTTTTGGTCTAGAATGTACCTGTACTTATATTTGTCATATCTTGTTGCAAACCTTGATATAAATGAGAAATAGAGAAAAGATAATGAGAAATCTTTTTGTTTTCGATCACGTTAAGGGATTCCGTACCTTCACGTTGATTCAAGTTATCGATCTACGTTTTGTTCACGACACGAACACATTCCTATATTAACAAGTGTTGAGATAATTTTAAGCAAGGTTATTTATTGTTTCGTTCACCAGTTTAACACACGGGTTTAACATGAAATTAAAGCTTAGAATAATATGAACACAGAAACGAATACGGGCTATGGAACCTGGTGAAAATTAGCGTTTCATAAACAGCCTGATTCTTGGGCCGCTTCCAAGAGAAGGAAAGAGACACAGAGACCAGATCAGTGCTGCTGTTTGTGACCAGAGTATTAGAAACAATATAGTAGGGCTCATAATCATAATATAATTATATAAGAACAGTGCATTGCCATATTCTTGGATGTTCCTTGGCTAGTTCGTATGTTCCAGAAAGAGCAGGTCAGTTTGGATGTTTTGTATAGTGTGAGTATTGGTTAAATTTAGATGGAAATATAAGGAAGATTTCATAGCAGGGATTTATTGGATACTGAAGACATGCACAAGGTCTGATTGGTGCTGCAGAGAAGGAACGTGACTTGTGAGCAGGAGGAGTGGCCAAGGATTGTAAGTGCACGGATTTGGTGTCCGTAGCTGTTCGAATAGGCTAGGGTTGTTTAGTCTTTACACTTAATGTATAAAGGCTCATTCGCTAAGCATGTTTAGCGAATGAGGCCTCATTCGTTAAAGACTAGGCTTATCCGTTAAGTTAGGAGCCCATTTGTTACTACACTAACGAATGGAGGCTCATTCGTTAAGGTATACCCATTCATTAGGGGTGTTTAGCGAATGGGCTATGGAAAGACTTATTCGTTAGGAATGTTAACGAATGAGAAGGCTCATTCGTTACTATTGTTTTAACGAATGGGACCAGCCTATAAATAGGCCTTCCATAGTTAGTTTGCATAGAGATCTGTGCTTATTTTTCCATGTAACGTTATGCTGCCGGATTCTCTCTAGATCCCTAATGTATTCATCATCTATGTAATGTATCAATGATTAAAGTATTGTACACGACCTAATGTATCGATTTGCGACTAGATCTTGGCTCGTAAACATTTCTATAATGTTCTAACAAGTGGTATCAAAGCTGGCGGTTGCTCGTTATACGTATAATTTCGTGTTCGTCATGTTCATAATCTATTTGATCAGATTTTGATTGATTCAGTGAGCGAATGATGAATTGATTGATAGATTCAAGTTCCTGATTAAAATTCGAGCATTTATAATGTATTTTGAGTGTTCAATTGACTGTTTGATCAAAATCCGCTATGGATGAACCTTTGATTTGCAGATCTGAATTGACCTAGATATAATGTATGGTTGAGAAAATTGATAGTTGCATCAGATTTTTAATGTAAATCCGAGTCTTCATGTTGAAGTTGGGGGTTAATTATGAAGTTTTGATGATTCTTCCATGGATGGAGCTTGAAGATTTGCGTTTTCCGGCCACTGTAACAGTTTTTTTCCGGTGAAAATCGGTTTTCCGGCTACAGTGATCACTATAACGGCTCATTCGTTAAATTTAAACTCATTCGTTAACGGAGTTTTAACGAATGAGCTCATTCATTAAAGGGTTTAACGAATGTGAGCTTCATTCGTTATGTGCTTATTCGCTACGGAGGACTCATTCGCTATCAATACTCATTCATAATTTTTTTTTTCTGACATCCGTCAGTTCCAAAATGAATGTGAGTTAACGAATGTGTTCCTATTAATTCATGATTTAACGAATGTGGAAGGTTTGGTTATTTATAACGAATGTGAGTCATTCGTTCATGGTTAACGAATGTGGACAAGAGCCATTCGTTGAACACTGTTCTAGCGAATGTGAACAGGATAGCGTATGAGATTCTTAAAAAAAAGGTATTTTCGGAAAATTTTGTCGAACGAAATTTTTCGGGGATATTCCAAATGTGTGGGACACTCTTCTAGCAAATTTTGGTGACATATTTTCCGGCCGACTTTTCACGCATATCGAGGGGCCGGGGGGAGTAACCGACTAAGTTAACGAGAATTTTATTGAAGATTTTCAAAGATTTGGTCAAGACCTTGCCGAATTTGTCAAGGAATGGGGGAGATAAAAATTTCAAGTTTATTCTATTGATATCTTCCTACGCTTGCAAAGATTTCTTGAAAATTACTACAATTCGGGTGGTAATATGTGTTTGCAAAGCTATGTTTGACCGAGTTCAAGACTGCAATTGTTCTTCGATTGGGGATTGATTTTTTCAAGATTGAAACCTGACTATGTGGGATACGAGTGTCTGTCCGATTACTTCTTTCTAAGGGACTTTGATCCTGACTATGTTGGCTACGAGTATTCGGCGGATTGCTTCTGTTGAAGGGGACAATTATTGAACGGGCTGATTTGGTTGAGGAATATATGAGTCTTGTCATCAGATTGAAGAATGTGATTGTTCGTGATTGATTAATGATGGTTGGAACTCTGAATCATATGCCCAAAGCATTAGAGCATCCAAGCGTATTGGTTGCCGAAGAGCTTCAAAGAGTTATATTTTGGGATAGACGTTATCGAGAGAATGAAGACCTAAGTGAAAGATGTTGAGTGATCGGGTTGTTCATGAAGATGTGTGACGAGGTGAAACGTAAAGATATTTTTACTTTACCAGTGTGACAGATAGCCGATGACTTGTTGCTAATTGACTCGTTTGATTGAACATATCATATGCCAGTTGGATGATCGGGATGATCACCTGGACATGCTTATTTGAGGGGGAGATCTGATACGAGTAGCTACAAGTTGTTGGTTTGCTTATAAAGAGTTATATTTTGTCTGATTGCACAAGCCCGAGAATCATCAGTCAAGGGGGAGGTTGGCTGTTCGGCTGATGATATGCAGTTAAAGTATTCAACTTTAATGTATTCGTCGTTGGCGTATTCGACGTTAACGTATTGGAGGATAAAGTATTGAAGACTAAAGTATTGGATGCTAAAGTATTGGAAAGCATTCGATAGCTACGGACAAGGGGGAGTCTGTAAGTGCACGGACTTGGTGTCCGCAGCTGTTCGAATAGGCTAGGGGTAGTTTAGTCTTTACATTTAATGTATAAAGGTTCATTCGCTAAGCATTTTAGCGAATGTGGCCTCATTCGTTAAGACTAGGCTTATTCGTTAAGTTAGGAGCCCATTCGTTACTACAGTGTAACGAATTGAGGCTCATTCGTTAAGGTATACCCATTCATTAAGGATGTTTAGCGAATGGGGCTATGGAAAGACTTATTTGTAAGGAATGTTAACGAATGAGAAGGCTCATCGTTACTACTGTTTTAACGAATGGGACCAGCCTAAAAATAGGCCTTCCATAGTTAGTTTGCATAGAGATCTGTGCTTATTTATTCCCTATAACGTTATGCGGCCGGATTCTCTCTAGATCCCTAATGTATTCATCATCCATGCAATGTATCAATGATTAACGTATTGTACACGACCTAACGTATCGATTTGCGACTAGATTTTGGCTCGTAAACGTTTCTATAACGTTCTAACAAGGATTTTCATGGGTGCCTGAGATTTGATTTGGATTTTTGAGATATAATACATTTTGTTATTTTTAAAATTTTATATAATTAGTTTTTTATTAAAGTAATGGAGTGTTTTTATTTTTCTAAAAACATAGCTTATGGTGATTTTAGAAATACCTATTGGGTCTCAAATCTCATTTTTTTTTTTGAGTTTGATTCGGGGACCGGACATAATATAGAATGTCGTTTGATGTTTGAGCTATGTATTTTGGATACCCGGTAAGATTAAATGCTTGTTGGAATGTTTCTTAAAATTTTTGAGTTATCAGGCTCGGGTTCATTTGGGTTAAACGAGTTATGGTTCATTTTGTTTCTATTTGGGCCAAGTTCTAAAAGAATAACCCTACATTTGGGGTTGCACATCACCGTGACTAGAATGGTTAACAATATTCGATACGCAATCCTTGCATTTGGGAAATTTTCTTGGGTCTCGTTCAAATGCTTCAAACTTCAATAGGGATTATAAATTCCATCGTATACAATGTGTCTAATGAGCTCAACTCCATACAAATTTCCTCGCCATCAATATCCGATATTCCTTCAAACTTGAGTGCATTTTTAAGAAATTACAAGACAACTTAAGGTTTTCATAAACAATGCCCCTTAAGTTACGTGGAAACAAAAAACCCAATAATTGCTCATAATTTGTGAATTGATCAAATCTTGTGTCAAGAGAAGCAATAGCTTGATCAATAACATATAAAACATAATTTACTCTAATTGTTTTTCATGAGTAAATGAAGCTTCTTAGCTACTTGAACTCTCATCATTTTGTTTTTACCTTTTATTTAATGATTTGGTTAAATGGTTTAGGTCCAATAACCTAAAAATTACCAAATGGACTATAAATAAAATATATGGGATTTTTACATATTTCCCCTTGCTAACCTTTGAAATTACATATTTCCCTAAAATATAAGTTTTTAATGCAAAATGTACAATGCTCTTTAAGCATGATTTGGAGAAATATGTAAATGCCCATATATATATATATAGACCCGATTATTTTTAAATGATCAAAATCAACTATATTGCATAAATTTTTTAAAGTATGTATACAAGTCTAAAAAAATTGGACCCCTGAAAAAAAGGTGCCCCGATCGAGTGTGTGACTCGCACACCTCTTAGGCCAGTCGTGGCCGTCCCAATCAAGTAGTGGGGTTTGCTACAGTCTTTGTGTGATGAAGCCCTCTTCTGGTAAGAGACAGTTGAGCAAAGAAAGACCCCAAATGAGATTAAGGCTATGATGTGGGAAGATTTGCAGGAGATGGTGATGAAGCGTTTTTGTGTGCTGATGCGGACGTTGAAATGGTAGAGCTAAAATTCCTAAACCTTAAGGCAGGAAAGAAAACCCACAGCGAGTACACCACTAAATTCAATCATGGTCCTGGTTGGTTCCCGATATGGTTAATACTGAAGCGTAGAAAATCAAGTGCTACATAAGAGGACTACCACAAAAGATCTGGACATTGGTTAGGACTAATAAACCTGCGACATTGTAATAAGCTATCGAATTAGCTGAGATTATGTATGATGATAATGGCAGAGAGGAGAGGATGAGGTTGGGAAGAAAGGAAAGAAGCCAATCTCCAACAATACAGATGCTGAAAATGATGAGCCACCCAAGAAAAAGACAAAAATGGATGAGTTACTGTTTATAACAATTGTGAAAAGAAACACTCGGGAGAGTGTAGGGTAGGGCTAAACGCATGTTACAGATGCGGAAAAATGGTACACTTCTCTTGGGATTGTAAGAGGGATAACAAATGTTTCAATTGTGGAGGCGCCGGTCACAAGGCTTATGAATGTAAAAAGCTCAAAGCAGGAGGGGTGGGGGGGAAAGAAGGGGTAGACTCAATATTTCTGTTTATCAAAGCAGCTGCAGGAAGGAGAATTCAAGAAGAATAAGTTGTTTTGTTTTGAGTTTATGCTATGTATGACTTTAAGGATTTCGTGCATGCTGTTTAAATTTAAAATTTAGACTCAAGTTTGAATGTGATGTTTATGAATTGAAATTATGTTGTGATTGAATCTTTGGGAACGACAGTCAAGCAATGCATGACCTTATAAGTTAAAGTAATCGGTAGTGTTAGAATAGTATAATACAATGTCTCTTAAAAGACGAGAGGAGACTTGTTAAGTCAGGATAAGAAGCATATCATTGAAGGCTTCATCGACAAACTACCTTGAACAGCTAAAACTCATGAACACCACTCGGTGACTGCAAGATCGAGATTAAGAAGAATAAACCGGTAAGCTAGGAAGCTAAGACGGTTCAAGAAAGAGTGTGAATACAAGAAGCGTTCCTTTTACAAGGATTAAGCAGGTTTCGAGGACGAACCCTCTTATAAGGAGGGTACACTTGTTCCATCCGGCTTTTTGAAAATAATAAATAATAAATTTTATTATTTAATTATACATTATTATGTGTTGGCGATTAAATAAAATAATATAATAGAGTGGTAGGCTTAAATAGAAGATGAACCAAGAATTTAAAGTATGAACTACGGAATGTTTCGGGCCTAAAGTCCATGGGCGTGGGATATTTAAACCCTTAAAAACATTTCCAAAACCCTAGATTTCATACTTTTCATATTACCAGCATACACTCAAAACACACGCAAACACACTCCTCATATATTCCACTTTCAATCGAATTCAAGAAGCAAGATTTGAAGATCGGTTTCATTTTTAAGATATGTTTCGATCAATAAGATTGATAATTTATTGTTAGTTGAGCTTAAAAATGGGTAGAAATATAGATCTAGTTTAGTAAAACCAATAAAGTCGTGAACTTACTATAAAATGAATAATGAAAGTTAAACCTTTGAGTAGGAGTTTTGGTTGGTCACGCTGAGCACCAAGACTAACATTCAAACTTTTATTTTCTTTAATATAGTAAAGACCACATGGGATTATTGAAGCAGCTAATGGATCGGTTCCTTTTAAATAATAATAATGATAACAAGAATAAGGAGGTAAAACTAATGCTAACAAGCTGGAAACAGCCTAATATAACTATATGAGTAATAGGAACGGGGATCTGAGCATAAACACACACGTAGCTTGATGGTTTGGTTGCTGTTGTGAGTGCGAGAGTTCGCGGGTTTGAAACCCGAATCTCGCAATTGTTTTTGTGAGATGAAATGCGATGCGATTGGGCTTGATCCATGCGATGCGATTGGGCTTGATCCATGCGATTGCGATTAGGATTCATGTGATAGGGTTTCATGCAATGTGATTTGGGCCTGGCCAAAGAAGTAATAAGCTTATTGGGCCTAGTCCTTTATAACCAAAGTTAATCCAATACAAATAAACCAAACTAACCGACCTCGTCAACTCTGTTAAGTTCCGTTAACTTTTTAAAGGATAAGTTAGCCGGTAAAGAAAAGAAATGCATATAAGGTTAAATGAAAAGAAGATATATATATATATATATATATAGGGGAGGGTTCCAATGAAAACCCCTTAGTTTTATGAAAACTTTGAAAACTCATTTTAACCAATCCCAATTTTTTTGGTTTTTCTATTTTTAATTTTCTTTTAAGGGTGTTTAGGTAATTGTGTAGTCCACTATTTAAGGAATTTATTCATTGATTACATTTATTACTATAGCATATGCAAGTATTTCATCACCACATGTTTTGTTTGGGTTCCATGTTGTTCAATTTTATACATCATTTGTAGAGTTATCATTTATATTTAATAAAAGTGTTTCTTCTATAACTTTATATTCCTTATCTGAGGTATTTTCATTTATTCTAGAATCGTATTAGTCTTTTATGAGTATTCTAGACATGAAATAATCTCTTTTGAGATATTGACCTCTTTTATGGTCTTTAATAATATTGTCTAGATGTTTTTCATGTAACCTCTTTTTGTGGTTTATCAATAACATCTTTTTAATGTTTTGCATGTAACCACTGTAAAGCCCTGCGTTTAAGCGGAATACGGCCTGGTGCAACATATAGATTACTCATAAGCTCGTAAAACTATTAATAGTGACTATAATTATTTTATTTCAAAATTTTGCAAATACACATGTAGTTTGATAATAAGACAAATACAATTACATCGTAATACGACAAATATTATTCAACGAATATAATCCTAAGGTATAACTGGTTTTCTTGTCATGACACTTCATCATATCAACCTGCAACACGTTTAAAATAATATATTTTATCAACAACACATATTGGTGAGCTTTCACAAGTTTTTGCATATATAAGTATATATAAAATGCGTGATTCAACGATCGTCATGCGATATATATATTCAACATAAAGTAAACGGAATGCAACGAAAAATAGCGCCCCAACCTAGGGAATGATAATGATACCAACATTTTTTATAACCGAAGTTGAAGGATAGGTAGCGTAGGTACGTCCTGTCGGACCCTCCCACTTTGCATTTGCGATTGCGATTGAGTCTCACCATAAAGCAGTAAACACATTGTACATGATACACGTATACATCATAAATAATACGTATGGACAATGACAACACAAACGATATAATGTGAATCGATTTGAAAACAAATGCATAACCACCGAATTAAAAATTGAGACATGCTACACCCCAAAAATATTATAAAGCGGTAAAAAGGGGGTAATAAAATACTCAATTGGAAAATGTGTGTAAATAAGTGAAGAGGCGGACATGGTATTAAGCGAGTGAAATGAGAGAAATTGGTTCGACTAGCGATCCTAGATGAGAAATAAATTCTAGGATCAAGATGGTATGTTAGGAATTAAAATTAAAAGAATAAAAGTCGCGATCGGTTGTTGGTTCGTTTAAGAAAACAAACAAAGTCTTAGAAATTTATTTGTTTAGTTAATAATATATAAAGGGTGGATTTAGGTTTTTAAGAATAATATATTTTATATTTTTAAAGGAACTTTGGTTATAATATTTGTTAGTCAAGTTTAATGAGTTTGATTCGATAAGTTAACTGAACACTAACGAACCAAGAGTGAAGATGTGACCTTACCACATTTGTCAAGTAGTTTGACAAATATGATAATAATCAACATGTGAAAACACACTAAAAACAATGATATAGATTACCCTGATACTGTACACAAACTTGAAAAACTTGGAAATCTTGGACGGTTTGACTTTGAGAAGTTAAAGTAAATGAAACACCAAAATAAGGAAGCAAGAAGACAATTGATAGCACGATAGACTTTGAGTGAGATATGAGTTGGACAAGGGAAAAATAATAGATGGAGGTATGATTTATATAGCTATATAATCGTTAATAACAACGCAAAAAGAATTAATTTCAAGAACTAGTCAAAAGGCTAGTCTTAGGCAATAATAATGCAGACTTAAAATCGTTTTGACTCAATTAATGAATAATGAAGATAATTATAATACTTGAATAGGGTCAAGGTACATGAACATGAATTATTCTTAAAAATAATAAGTTTAAATAAATTAAAGTTACTATATTAACTTATATAATAGTAGTACATATTCCATTTGATAAAATATATATTGTTTATCCGAGTTTACAAATTGACATGATATGAATGTGGTTTATTAATCCGGGTGTAAAACTATTAGTGATTTAACAAACATACAAGACTTAAAGTTGCTATGAAAATAACTAAAATACATACATGAGAAGTAAATAAATTAATAACGAAAACTTAGTTAAATATAATCTGAGTATGTAGATAATAACAATAATAATAACAACAGAAAATTATACAAAAAAATGAATCAACATAACTTGAAAATCAATACTTTTATTAACAAAATGCGGATCCGAATTATATCATAAGTTTAAATTGGGTCGTGTGTCGGGTTTAAAATTGACGAATGTCACAGGATTCACAACTTTTGGAAATTTAGTCCCGAAATTGACAAAGAAGCGAAGTAACAAACTACAGCATGGAGTTGTTAAAAGTTTTGACAGCACATAAAATAATTCATAAATAAAATAAAATAAAACAGATCTTCAAATGACCCGAAAAACGCTACAAACATGAAATATGGCAAGGACACTTATATATAGGATGTACCAGCGGCGTACCCACCATGCCCTTATCATATTGTATTTGTACAGTTACCCAAATCACTCTTGGTTATGAGTTATTGCACACAACCGTACTCACTATGATTTTCATGCAAGGATTTTGATAATTACGAGTGCGCCCGTAATTAATTAGTTCATTGCATGGTCCACATGGTTTGTCCCATTGTGTGGTTTATAAGACATAAAAATTAAATTAAAGAAACTTTTGAGTATACAAAAACTTTGAAATCAAAATTACAGAATAGATAAACGAACTATCGGAGTTAGAAATAACAGATTAAATAAATGAAACTTTCGAAGTCAATAATAATAATATAAATAAAACATTAAGGTTAGAGAATAGATAAACAAAACTTTGGTAGTCAAGAGTAACAAAATTGATAAATGATACTTTTGATGCCGAATTAGTTGAAAATAGCAAAATAGAGAATGAAATCTTAGGTTACCAATGACATCATAGATAAATAATTGAAGTTAAGAATAATAGAGTGATTAAACAAAACATTGAGCGGCAATACTACATAAACAAATCGATTAAAACAACTTGGAATTAACATGTAAATATGGCGTCTATTAGATATCTATAAACATAGCCCCGGTTTTTAGTAAACGAACTCGTTGAAAGGTAACCGGTCATAGGCAACCAAATGTAGGAATGCGATTTCTGTTAGTAACTATGTACAAAACCATGTTCATAGTCACAATTTTCACTAAACGATTATGTTCATGGGAAATCGGTCATAGACGTGAGATTGAGATGATACGGTGGTTATTAGATAACTATGTACATAACCATGTTCATAGTCCCAATTTTCACTAAACAATTATGTTCATGGGAAGTTGGTCATAGACGTGAGATTGAGATAACACAAATAAATTGATTCAACAATGCAACTATGTACTCTAGATGATGTATGCAGTCGTGTCGTGTGCTTTGAGAGAAAAGCAAATGAAAATAAATCATTGAAGATTAAATAAACAAATTTCACATAAATCCATAACTAGTTTCGAAAAATTTCAATACATAGAATTATTTCGATTACATCCCAATGAAAAAGAAAATACATGAAAAAGAAAGGGAAGCAAAATGCAGCTTGATAATCTTGTCTTCTTGAAGGTAGGCGGGTCTGTGGTACGAAGACTAGTGTGGGGCGGTCCCATGATTTCTTAGGTGAAACTCATTGGCATTGGTTAAAGGGAAAAATGATTTTTAAGATTCGTTTTAGTTTGTGAAAATCGATTGCAAAAACGTAATGATTTTATAACTCAAAGTTAAATTTTCTTTATGACAACTGAAAGTCCTAGATTTGCGCCAAGGCTTACAATAATTTATAAAACCTTTAGTGTAAAAGGTTTTCTGTTGGGCGGCGTTCTAAAAAACAATAGAATATCGTCGGATAAAATGATTCATTGTATGATAATTATCTCAAAAGGCTTTAATTTGAAGAAAAATATTTTATTTTAAAGGTTAGCTGAGGAAACTGTTTTCTTAAAATTGAAGAAAATTATTTTCTTTTAAAATTTGTATATCTTGGTATTGTGAAGTTTTCACGCTTATACCTTTTCATTGTTTTCTTAAAATTCGTTAGCTGTAATTCATGCAAAAACAACAAAACACAAGAACTCAGAGACCTTAAAATTTTCCCTTAAGGTCAACATTAATACACACATATAAGGTTCCATTTTTTAACAAAAATAAAAAGATAAAATAAAGTTGAATTTGGACAGTGCCTTAATCTCCAGTTCGATACATGACTTTCACACGTTTGTGCTTATAGTATACACGGAGGAGATTCATGGTTTGTACGAAACACCAAGAAAATAAAGCAGAATACTTAAATCTTAACCCTCAGGTCGGATAGTCTTATCGAGCAGGAGATGATCAAAGATTTGAATAAAAATAAATAAAAAATCAAGTTTAATTTCTTTGCAAAATGAAATTGAAAATAAGTTGAATTTCTTTGCAAAATGAACACAAGCACACACAGCAATCTTTTAACTTTTCGATTCTTAAAGCTGATACTAACTAGGCTTCAAGATGTTAATCCACTAGATTCGGTTGTATTTAGGTTTATAACACATACTTTTTCTTACTTAAAGGCCTAACAATGCACTAATATAATTAAGCATACAACCTTTTCGCTTACTTTTTCCTGGATTTAGGACCAGATGATCAGTGTACTATCATCTTCCCTTTTTGCTTCAAAAATTCATTTTCGAGGAGCAACATTTTTTAATGTTTTGGACTTTTTAGCATTTTTGGATGTTTTTGAATTTTCAAATATTTGAATGTTTTTGGTTTTTCAAATATTTGAATATTTTTGATTTTTTTAAAACTTTCCCCCCTCTAAAAACAAAAACATATGACAGATATTGAAAACTATGTACAAACACAAATTGTGACTTTGATGAATGGATCACAAGATGTCGAAATCCATAATCTCAGGATCACTCTTATTCCCACCGCCCAGTTCCTTAATATCGTTAAGCTTGAGTAAATATTGAAAACGATTTTTATCAAAAGTTTTGGTAAAAATATCTAAATTTCGCTCATCGATGTGAATTTTATATATGGTGATCAACTTCTTCTTGTAGCCGTCACGGATGAAGTGATACCGTATTTCTATGTGTTTAGTTTTAGAGTGATTTACCGGATTTTTAGTAATTGAGATAGCAGTAGAATTATCCACAAATATAGGTGTAGTTAGAAAATTCTAACCCTAATCGCGCATCTGCTGTTATATCCAAAGAACTTGAGACCAGCAACTAGATGCAGTTACGAATCAGCCTCACACGTAGATAGTGACACAATTGTTTGCGTTTTGTATTGCCATGTGACCAACCTACTGCTGAAGAATTGATATCTAGCATTTGTAGATATCGCGTTATGCTTGCAGCTACCATAATCAGAATCCGAATAAGCTCTCAGCACGAACTCGTCATCATGAGGATACCAAAGACCGACCCCTAGAAATCCCTTCAAATATCGTAGAATACACTTGACAATCATGAGGTGAGAGAATTTCGGGTTGGATTGATATCGGGCACACAATGAAGTTGCGTACATGATGTTTGGCCGAGAAGCAGTCAAATATATTAGAGAGCCAATCATGGATCAGTAAAGAGTTCGATCTATATTTTCCCCATTGGGATAAGGGCCAATCCCATGATTCAATGAAAGCGGTGTACTGATTGTCGTTGAATCAGACATGCTGAATTTTCCCAAGATGTCGTTGACATACTTCGTTTGATGAATAAAGATACCGTCGGGTAACTGATCCACCTAAAGCCCTAGGGAAAACTTCATCTCGCCCATTGCGCTCATCTTGAATTTTTTTTTCATGACTTTCTCAAACTGCTTGCACATATCATCATTTGTGGACCCAAAGATGATATCATACACATAGACTTGCATGATCAGCAGATGTCCAGCCACTTCCTTAGTGAACAGTGTACAATCGACCATTCCTCGAATAAAGCCATTATCCAACAGGTGTTGGGATAATGTTTCATACCAAGCTCTCGGGGCTTGGTGAAGTCCGTATAAGGCTTTATCGAGAAGGTACACCTAGTATTTATGGATCGGATCAACAAAACCCCGGTGGTTGTCCCACATAGACTTCTTCACTAAGTTTGCTGTTAAGAAAAGCGGACTTGAAATCTAGCTGGTAGACTTTAAATCCTTTCCAGGATGTGAAGGCTAGGAAGATCCAAATAGCTTCCAATCTTGCAACCGGTGCATACACTTCATTGTAGTCGATTCCTTCTCTCTGGTTGAATCCGAGAACAACAAGACGAGCTTTATTTCTGACAATAATTCTGTTTTTGTTGCGCTTGCACTTGAATACCCAATTTGTGTTAATTCTCTTTTTGTTTTTAGGCAAGTCGACAAGCTTCCACCCACCAAGTTTCTCAAACTACTGCAGTTCTTCTTGCATGGCATTAACCCAACTCTCCTCGATTAATGCCTCTTTATACGTTTTCGGCTCGATTTAAGAAATTAAACATTTAAAGGAAAATTGATACTGCAGTGGTGACACTTGGGTATAGAAACACCGAGGCTTTGATCAATCTGAATTCTAGTTTGAACCCCCGTGTTTAAGTTACCAATGATTCCAGATGATATGACACAGTCCTTGAAATGACATTGGTAGATACGATCACAACAGGTTCGAGATTTGTCAGATTCTACTCAACAATCACCTAAGTGGAACTCGAAGATATGACTTCAATAAGTTCCTCAGAAGTTTCACCATCATCATCAAAGATTGGAGTTGTCTCAGCTATAGCATCAGGTATAACCAAGGTTCTAAAAGTCGTTAGGCGGTCCTAGGCGGTCGACTGGAGAGTTGCGACTACTCGGGAATAGTCGGGGATTACTCAGAAAATACCTACGGAGTACTCGGCCGAGGCGGGGAGTACTCGATCTAGGCGGGGGAGTAATCGGGGAGTACTCGGCCGCCTACTCAGGAGTTTTACAACATTGGGTATAACGAGATCAGGAACATCATCTTGAGGATCTTGAAACAATTAAGTTTCAGGTGATGAATTGTTAACTAAATCTTCTCCAAGCTGTGTTGAAACAACATGGAAGCAGCTTCATCAGAAATGAATTCCTCTGGTAGATTGAAGCTATTTCAGAGACTATCATAGTCGAACAACCACGCATAACCTGTCTTTGAATTGGAGCAGTATATTGTTGACAATCAATGTGCTGTACTTGCACAATCCGATGTTGACTTGGAAGATACACTCGTCGCAATGAACTAGCATACCCCACAAAGAAACCCTCTACCGACTTGGGTCCGAACTTTCCATATATATCAAGAACAGTACATGAAGACCCGAAAGGTTTGAGCCACTTCAAGTTGGGTTTACGTCGGTTAAGCAACTCGGAGAAAGTCTTCCCGTGTCTTTTGACTGTGAGAACGCAGTTGAGAGTACAACATGCTGACGCCACAGCTTCGGTCCAAAAGCTAAGTGGTAGCTTTGAATCAACAAGCATGGTTCGAGCAGTTTCAATCAGAGTCCGATTCTTTTGTTTAGCTACCCTGTTCTGTTGTGGAGTGTAGGGTGCACTAAATTCATGAAGAATCCCCCGTTCATTACGGTATCCTAACATGTTGTTGTTCTTAAACTCAACCCCATTGTCGCTTCGGATTCTTCAGATTGTACAAAGTCTCCAACTTCTGGAACTAGATCATAAGATTGGCAAAGGTTTCATCCTTCGTGTCCAAAAACATAATCCAAGAGAATGGAGTTCTCCACTGATACTTTTGACATTCACCGGACCGAAGATATCCATATGCAGATGCTCTAAAGGCAAGTTGATGGTGCTAACCATTTTCTTCGGATGCGGCTTATTCGACCATTTTCCTTTCTTGCACTCAATACAATCTTCATTCAAATGGAAGTTCTTCACATTAACCCCGTCGACTAACTGATTGTGAACCAAATGGTTCATCTTCCTCATGTTGATGTGTCCCATTATCCTATGCCATAAGATAGACTCCTTCTCAAACGATTTGGTAATTAAACATTGAGCATTTGATGATAAAGTAGAGCAGTGCTCATGTTGAGAACATATAAGTTATTCTCTCAAGAAGCTCGCATCAGAATCCGTTCTTCGGGAATCTAGAACCGGGTTTCAAGATCATACACTCTTTGTTCGTGAAGTTTGTCGAGAAGTTCTTATTGCAGATTTGTGATATGCTCAATAAATTATTCTTCAAATTGGTGATGTAGTTCACCTTGTCAAACATGACTTTTCCATTTGACAGTGTTCCCTCCCCGACTATCTGTCTTCATTGGTTTCCAGCAAATCCGACATAACCTCCTCGAATAGATTTGACATTTTCGATTTAAAGGAGGGCAACCAACATGTGCCGAGAGGCTCTGCTATCCATAATCCACCTTGAATCATGAGATCTTGGAAGCCCCTGCACATACAGTAAACAGATTAGTGAAACAAGGACACCCAAGCCTTCTTGGTCTTGGCTTGTTTTATTTTAACAATAACATATCATCTGTTTCTGATTCACTTGATAGCAGATCGCAACTAGATATATTGCTCATAGTATCAATAATAGATTTCTTATCATTATCATAGCCATGTGGCTTGATATTCGAAACAGTTGGTTTAGCCACCCAGTTTTGACCGGTGATTTCTTTTTAATGTAAAAAGTTGGTTTCTTGTTAGTAGAACTTTCACCCTTCTCGAAAGTACTTTTTACATTAACATCATCATTTCTTTTCAAGATCCTAACCGGCTAGGATCTTGAAATATTCACCTTTTTGTCAATAACATGAGAGATTACAGGTTTCTTGAGAGCCAACTTCGAATGGCGAATGTGAATGTGCTTCATTCGTTTAGGACATGCATAAAATACATGCCCCACCTCGTTGCAGTTGAAGCATATCATCCAGTCTACAAATTTGTTTATCGGAGGTGCTTCAGCACGTTCATGTTCGGCCTTTTCTTTAAAAAAATTCTTGATTAGATTGCTTTCTGAAAATAGACTCTTTTTCCGATTATGAAGTTACCCCTTTGACAAACACAATTTTCTTGAATTCTTTGGGTTTGTTAACTCATTGAGTTTGCCATTTGTGATAGAAACTTGTTTTGGCAAATCTCATTGAGTTAGCTCAACCCTCACTATCTAAAATTTTAACCTTAACAGGTTTCTCGGTTAAGACAATTTCTGACATTTTTACTCCGGTATCCCTATCACACTCGGAGCTGTGAACAGATTGCTCAAACATCACATCTACAAATTCAGGTAACCTAGATGTGGACTCATGAAGTGGAGTAGAGATCTCCATGTTCAACGCCTTCTCAAACCCATTGGGTTTCTTAGGAATCTAAGAGTTCTAGATTGTAGGCGGAACAAAATGATAACCCACATCAGGTTTCCTTCATTCAACCACATCATCCTCAGATTTCTTTTAACAGTGTGAGGACTTGGGGATCATGTGGTCCAGAACAACGATGCTGCCGAGTAACTTTTCAGTTTCAAGTTCACTCGCTCAGTCTCAATCTTGATAGCTTACTACTCAAGTTTGAGAGCTGCATTCTCATCGATATGTCTATTAATTGCAATATGTTTATCTTCTACAGTGTGTTTTAACATTCTAATTGTTTTCTCATCCTGTAGGATTTTCTCCCACAACATTTTCTCACACATTTGAAGCTAATCATAAGCTTCCTTAACATACTTAAGATCAAGCAAGACAGTTTCATAGTGTTTTTTAATCTGCTTTATCTATAAACTCTTAAATTCACACTCTTCACAAGGTATCTCACATAGTTCACATACATAAGACGAAGGAGTTACCTGATTAGCCATGAATGCCTGTTCAGTAGGTAAAAACTCCTCTCTTGAGACTTCAGATATCTTATCAGTAATGTCTTCAACCTATCCATCAATTTAAGTATTAGTTTGCTCCTTGTTTTCCTTCACTTTCTGTGACTCCTCAGTCTGCTCATCCTCATCATCCTCCCCAAAGTCAATCTTACTATAAGGAACCTCCTCGCCATTAAACAATCCTGCAAAACTTTCAATAATATCAGCAGGAAACATGGTATGTAAAAAAATTAGAGGGAACATAATGAATCCTGTTACATGTATGAGGTAGATCATCCTCTGAGTCATCAACAGCATCTTCACATCAGTCTTCTCCATGAAGTTAGATGTAATCTTTTCAATGGATTTATCATCTTGATCAGTAACCTCCTTAGCAACCTCATTAACTTGTTTAACCTCAGTTTTGACCTCATAAACCCCAGTGGCCACTTTTACCTCAACCTCTTCATCAAAAACCACTTTAACCTCTTCTTCAGCTTTAGAAACCTCATCAACTCGATCCACCATTTCAGCAATGTTTGCTTGGAAAGCAGTGTTCCAGTTAAACCCCTCATCTGCCTGAGATGCATGGCAGACTTTGGTTTGTGAGGTTGAAGCTTCAGTATTCTTTTTCTCACTGTTTGAAGACTCAGCTTCATTTGGTCTCGGTTTGTGATAGATTGCCTGTTTGTAGTAATCCCGACCAAATGGATTAGCCCCGTTATCACCAACTTCTTTACTTGTGAATTCCCATTTGAAATGACACTTTTCCTTGCACCTAAAGCATCTCACTTTTGACTTGTCAAACCCTAACTTTGAAGGTGACCCCTCCAGAACATTTTTCCCAGTAATTTCCTTAAACCGTTGTGCCCTGCTAATCACACTTGCCATGCACTAGCGGATATCAATCATCTTCATCTCTTCTAGGTCTATTTGATCATAGTCCTCCTTGGTCATGTTGTAGTTCCCAATCTTACCCGCAATTAGACATTCATAGGACTCCAACAGAGACCCTAAGAAGGCCATGTGTTCTTTTACATTTTCTGGTGTCATCCCGCTAACATTGTTTATGTTCGCAGCAAAATTGCACTATAAAACATCAGGGTCTTGTTGTTGAGAGCTGGGAGGTGCTAGGTTAGTTGGGATTATGCGAGGGTAGCTGCTACTGTATTGAGGTGTAGAAGGCATGTTTCCCAAAAAAGCATGTCCCGTGTTTTCAGTACAGAAAGCCATTTGTATCTTGGGACTTGGGGTAACAACTGATTGGTAGCTCTTGTAATAACGACCAATATCTTGGGAAACCACTAAGCTCTTCATCTTCTACTTCTTCCTCAACTCCAACTCCGGAGCTTCCCATTTTTCAATGAAGCCAGCAAGGTTCAATTGTGCATATGCAACAGGGTTAGATGTTGTATCATTATGAATGTACCCCAATCCTCAGATAGTGCATAAGTCAATTTATCAATGTATTCATACTCCGCTTGTCAATACCCATTCTCTTCATCTCATTAACAAGATGGAAATAACGTTCAGTCAGTTTAGCGAACGTTTTTCCTTTGACTAGAGTAAAGATATCAAACTCTTTCTTCAGCAATGCCATCTTGCTTTTTCTCATATACGGGTTTCCTCTATCCTTGTTCAGTAGAGCTTGCCAGATCGAGTAGCATGAGCAATTGTGTTGTAACAGGTGGAATCTCGGCCTTGATGGCTTGCTGGACTAGATTAAGCATTCTCTTCTCCCTTAAGAACAACGGTTTCTCCCGATCTTTAATTTGGGATAAACTATAGTTGCTATCATTTTCATTTTTAGGGATCAGATACTCTTCCTCAACAGCGGTCCAGGTCTCGTAGTTTTAGGCTTGTAAGTAGGTCTCAAACTTGTCAGCCCACGAGGGGTATTCTTCCATCTTCAGCAGCTTTGGGGACATGTTCGATGTCCCTATCTCATTCTCAAGATTCAAGTTTTGTAGCAACGTAGACGGCTGAGACACAAACGCGTTGGGATTTTCTATGCTAGAAATTAGGTCAAAGTATAAGTTGCAAAGTCAAACGTAAGAGTCTTGGTCAAACTTGGTCAACGTATGAGTCTTGATCAAACTTGGTCAACGTATAAGTTCTGGATGGTCAACGTATAACTCCTACTCAAAGCTTTTCAAGCGTATAAGTTGTGAAAACTTATGCGGCGTATAAGTCTAGGACTTATACGCCGTGTTAGTTATACGCTAAGGATGTACTTATGCGCTTAGTACTTATACGCCCAAGAACATATGCGCCCAAAATCTGATCTTGCTAACTTTTCTGTAAGACCCCGAATCCTGGGAATCCTACAGTTGGTAATCATACCCGAAATTCTCAAAAATTTAAAACCAAACAAGTTCATCTTATTAAAATCAGTTCAGAGTAATTAAACAGCGGAATAATAAACATCAAAATGCCCAAAAACCAGGAAAAGTGCCCAAAACCAAAATTTAAATGCTTATAGTAATAAATTAAAAGAAACAGTTTGCATTATTATTTCTTCGACTAGATGTGCCTTCAACCGTCCGAGTGGTCTCTAGCACGTCCAAGCAGTAATCTCCAATCCTCAACCTGAAAGTCAATCTAACATACACACAAAGTCAGCTTGAGCTGAGTGAGTTCAAGTTTTTAATAAGTAACATTCATTAAACAATTTAATTCTATATGTATAAAAATGTAGGAGAAAATCATAAGTAAATAGATATATAACTTTCCTTGGTCAAATCATAAGTCAATAAAATCATAAATAACTCTTCTTAATCAAATCATAAATAAATAAAATAATAAGTATCCTTTCTTGATCAAACACGCAACACGGGCCTCCTCACCTCGGGTCTTCCCCGAGTAATATATTTGACCCAGTCGCGGTTTAACAAAAACCAACAAAATCATGCAACACGAGCCTCCTCACCCCGGGTCATCCCCAAGTAATATGTTTGACTCGGTCATAGTTTAATAAAACAAAAATCACGCAACACGAGCCTCCTCACCCTGGGTCATCCCCAAGTAATATATTTGACTCGGTCACGGTTTAACATACCCAAACACATGATACGGGCCTCCTCACCCCGGGTCTTCCCCAAGTAATATATTTAACCCGACCACGGTTTAACAGAACGGCGGGCCTCCTCACCCCGGGTCATCCCCAAGTAAAATATTTGACCCGTCGGGACATAAACATGCAACACGGGCCTCCTCACCCCAGGTCTTCCCCGAGTAATATATTTGACCCGGTCACAGTTTACCCACACATACACATTCACATACACAGTTACCAACATCAAATTCAAACATTCAACCCATCCATATCATCACATTCAATCCATAAATAATGGATAATCTAGGAATTAATACTAGGCCTAATAGTATCCTCGAGCCTAGACCATGAATAATATATATAACCTTAAGGAATATAAGACTATAAACGAGTCTAAAATATCCTAAGGCATAAAATATAAATCACACATATTTTCATAAATCAACATATACGAAAGAGGCTATGTAATACCATCTAAATAGTTGTAACAAGTAAAATCGGGTAAAATTGTAATACGGTGTGTATGCTAGCCCAAAACGTAAAAAGATTAAAAAGGGGCATCATGAACTCACCTGACACAAGGCACGAATTCACCACAAGCTAGAGGGCCCCTAAGTATCCCCACAACTCAAACGCCTGTCGGTTAATATACAATCAATACTAACGACACTGAAAGGACTCGCTTATCCTACGAGACGTTCTAACACGGTTCGAGTTACCTAAAGCCTCGACCTCATCAAACTCAATCATAACAGCCCTCGGGGCCTTACATTTACCAACACGACCTTTAGATACTCCCGGGAATAACGAATTCCCAAATTACCCCGGAAGCACTAGGTGATACTAACACGCGTTTAAGAGTTTTTTAGGAGATTAACATCCAACTCAGCCCCGTGTGGACCCATTATGATAAATTCACAGACAACGAGTCCACACAACGTTACACGAGTCAAATGGGTCGGTAATTAGCAAGTACAACACACTAACTATTCAATAAACGCGAATACGCGTTGTAACGACCCATTTGAGTAACCGACAACCAATTCAGCCCCATTACTTATAAAAACAATTTTCCAACAGCCCGTACATCAAACCGAGGTCCCCCGAACTGAATTGGTCATTAATTACTTCAACACTCGCGTTAAACGCGACAATTCACTATTCTAGACAACTGAATCCTAACTTTCAATCTACCACTAGTTGACCAATCAAACGAGCACCAAAGTGCACGATAGAAAAGTATATTATATTAGACATACCTAGGAAGATTATTGAGCAAAACCTCACTTAAAACAGCCCCGAAAGGTACTCGAATGGAAAGCCACCGGTTAAGCCTAAAACGAACGAATAGATCAATAACGAGTATAATGTGCAGATTTTAGCATGTAAAGATGTATTTTATTACATACGAAAACCATAGAAATAAATTATGAAATTTTTACCAGAGTTGGATAAATGTATTAGATTTATAAAAATATTTTTATTATATTTTTCCAGTGGACACAAAAATCATAAAAATCCTTCCAACACAGAAAGGTGTGTGCAGCTATTTCAGTGCGCAATAAAATGGTTTTATTTTTATAAAAATAATTACCCAACCAAATTAAACGATTTCATTTGGGTTTGATTCCTAACTCAAAATAATAAGTTCCAGAAGTGGACCCAACCAATTTGGACTTGTCGAAAAAGAGTTATGATGTCGGGAATACAGACCAGAATCCATCCTCCCGATTCAGCTTTGACACTCGATCTTATAAAATCATAAAAACCATTCAAATCTTGTCCAAAAATAACATATCATACCTTTCTGGAAGGTAGACTCAAAGTAGAACATCATAGAAACAAGAATCGATCAAAAACATTAAAATTTCATCGAGTTACAGACCGAACAATAAACGTGTACGAATCTGTCAGAAACTGCTATAATCAAAAATCAACCCTAACGTGTTCATCAAAGGGTTTAATGGTGAAAAATAGTTATATTAACATTATACTAACCTAGAATTGGAGTTTGGAACCTCGGGAATGGCTGGAAAAAGGAAAAAATGCAGGTGCGGGGCTGGTAGAGAAGAGTGGCAAGGTTAGGGTTAATTATTATAAAATGTTACACTTAGACCCTCGAACTTGTAAAACGAGATGTCTTGAGCCAAAAGGTTAATTAAAATAACTTTCGAGGATGTCTAGAAGGTCCTTTAAGATGCCAAATCGGGTCTCGGTTAATGCACAAACTCTACAAGGCTTACTTTCTAATTAACGAAATTTAATGGGCGTTACATTTTCACATTTTGGCAATGATTTCCTTGGTGAAGTAGCTTGATTTTTGGTAGGGTTTCCCACGGACATATAAGGAACATCTTGTGAGAGTTTGGTAGAAATTTGACGGTGAAATCTTGAGATATGTAGAAATGACTTCAAACTGAAACTTGTGTTTTTCAAGCAAATAACTAGCCTATGCTCTGATACCATTTAAAAGGGGTTGATGCTGACGTGACCGTACGTAGGATCCCAATGTGTTATTGGCTTTAACCTTGAAGTGTGGAATCCATCAAAGTACAAAACATGCAAGTAGCTTTAACGTTCATTTTCATTAACTTGAAGAATAAGTACAGGATGACATGACAATATCAATGCTCTTTCTCTCTCTTGAATACACTTTCTCTCTCTAGAACTCTCCAAAAGTCTCTCTCTCAGTGCAAAAATTGTGAACTATTTATAGACATGGGATTAGCAACCTATGGGCATATAAGTATATACGGCACTTATGCGTGCCATAGGGAACTTATGCATTGGTTATGCTCTTATTACAAAAAATGACATTTTAATAAACAAAAAGAAATACAACACCCTAGCGATAGACGTTATGCTACAACAATATGGATCAATCTTTCAACAATCAGCAGCGAGTTATCACCTATCCATCAGCACCGGTAAAGCAGAAATAACTTTACATTTGACTTCATCACACATCTTCATGAACAACCCTATCATTTACAATCTTTCACTTTGGTTTTAGCTCTCTTGATAACACTTATCCCAAAAATATCAACATTCTAAGCTCTTTTACATCTCATTCGCTTGGATGCACTAATGTTTAGGCATATGATACAGAGCTCCAACCTCCATTAGTCAATCCTGGACAATTTGACTCGTCAATCCAATGACAACACTCATATTGCATTCTTCAACAAGATCAACCCGTTCAAATATTGTCCCCTTCAACAATAGTTATCCGCCGAGTACTCGTAGCTAACATTGTCAGGATCTAAAACCTTCCGAAAGAAGTAAACGGAGAGACACTTGTAGCCTACATAATCCAGTTTCAATCTTGAAAAAATCAATCTACAATCAAAGAACAATTGTAGTGTTGAACTCGGTCAAACGTAGCTTTAAACCATATATTACCACCCGAATTGCAGTAATTTTTCAAGAAACCTTTGCAAACTTAGGAAGATACCAATCAAATTACATCCTTGGAAATTTTATCTCCCTCTTTTCTTGAAAATTCGGCAAGGTCTTGAACAATCTACAAACTTCTCAAATAAACGTCTCTTTAAATTAATCGTGTTCTCCCCCTCGGCAAGTAGATACGAGTGAAAAGTCGGTCTGAAAATATTATCGTCAAAATTTTCAAGAAGAGCGCCCCGCTGTTAGTACATGAAATATCACAAGTGCTGGGAGTTGAACCAACAAGTCGTTTAGTCTTTGTAATTCGGTCTTGATATGTGTTTAGAATATTATACGTCTTAGTGAGAGAAGTTCATTCGTTAAAGTGCAAGGCTCATTCGTTGGAGGAGTATGGAGTTTGGCTAATTCAACGAATGGATGGCGAATGGGAACATGCACGAGCAGCGAATGGGAGTGTAAATGTAATGAATGGCCTTGTCGTATAAATAGGTTCATTTCTAGTTAGTTTCTAGGAGTTCATTTTTACGAGAGACCAAATTGTAAAGTTACTCTGCCGAAATTTCTAAAGAGCTTCAACGAGTTAATATTTACATATCATCTTCATGCTCGATCGTTTTCGTTCATCGATTAGTACCAAAATGCGCCGAAACAAACACCATGCGTTTTTGGTTTCGTAGATCAATATCGAGTTCATCGATCCTCATCGGGGAAAAAAGTGGTATCAGAGCAGAAGATTGATCGTGATACATTAATTCGTTGCTAAATTATGATTTGAGACATGTTCTTCGTGTTCTTCAAGTTAAAGTTACTGTTTGATTGAATTTTTGGATGAATCTATGGATAATTGATGAAATTTGTTGATAATTTGTCTTTGAGATGTGATTTGTGCCTTTGTTGTGATTATGGTGGATTCATTTGATGATTTAATGGCTAATTGATTGAGTCCACCATTGACGCCCATGAGCAAAGCTTGAATTTGATGGATGAATATGGAAATTGAAGGTTGATTGGCGTTCATGATGTGATTCCGAAACTTTGTTGAAATTTTGGTGGCTTAATTTAACGATTTAATGAATATTTGATGATTCCGGTGAAGATAACCTTTTTTTGGACACCGTAAACAAATTTTCCGGTAAAATACGTTTTTCTGGTGTCTATAGTAACCGCTCAAACCTCTCATTCATTATGTTATTGTTCAAGTTGTTCATTCATTACCGGGGATTGGCCATTTGTTAATGAGTCCTTAATGTATGAGTTCATTCATTATGATTGTTTAACGAATGAGGAATTTTTAAAACGAATGAGACCTCCTTCATTCTAAGTTAGCGAATGTGGATATCATTTTAACGAATGAGGTTATTGAATGACACTCTATTCGTTCAATGGGCAGCGATGTCACACCACATCCTAAGACGGAAATGCCGGGGTGCGAACCATTGGTTTATAGCTCACAAGGTACTATCATAATATATAAAATATGACAATATCAATTAATTCATTTATTTCAAAATTCAATTCAAGTGCACAAAGTTTCAAACATGACAAATATAACCTAAAACAAATAAATAATCCATAAAAAAATAATAATGCAAATATTTCATGATTTTATTGTCTAAGGTCTTTTTATATGTTCTTCGCCTTAACTTCAAATCAACTGGTAACCTGCATATGCGTAGAAAATAAACGGAGATTTGTCAACAACACATGTTTAGTGAGATGATCACCAATTTTGACATTATAATAATATGTATATAATAAATAATAAATGATAAATGCTAAATACGCAAACAAAATAATGCGAGTAATAATCAATCAAACCGTGAGCAAATAAGGTGTTAGTTGACCGTTGCCTTGAGAATTGTGCATTGGCTACTATGACTAGCATACAAATGTGATTATTGGTTGACCATCGCCATGCAAACGAGCTTTGGCTACTAAGACTATCATATAAATGTGATTTCCGGTTGACCATCGCCATGCGAGCGGGCTTTGGCTACTAAGACATCGTATGATCATACTATAATATGATTATGATAGACCTCTCCGAATGCGATAAAATAAACAATTAAACAAGTAGCAATTAGCATTTAATTGAAATACTCACACTAATTATGTTTGCGAGTTTGTGTATATATATGTTATAAAATATGAATTAGATACGCATATATCCCCAAAACATCTAAAACAGTAAAATAAAAGGGGTTTGATATCTCACCTTATTGCTTAGGCGAGTGTGCGAGAAATAGACTAAAAGCACTATTAAACGAACGAACCATCCTTTAACGTGCTGATTGAGATAAACTGAACAAACCTGAAACTAGAGATAATAAACTAAGATTAAAAACGAGAACATAGCCGTTGGATGATCCAAACGGATGTCTAGAACTCCGGTTATGAGAAAATTTAACGTTTAAGCGAGCTCGTACTGACCTGAAACCATACAGCGAGTCGGAAGTCGAGTTTTGGTCAGTACCCTTAAAATCTCGAGATAAAAATAAATGTCGTCCGGACCGAAAGTTGGTTCCGACCAGAAGTGATAGAAATCGATTGGTCAAAGTTGTTGACCAATATGCCCTTAAACGGGTCGGAAAGCAATTGACCACCAAAATTCCCTCAATCACTGAAACTGATGGAGGGATTTTGTTAAGTGGATGAAAACACTCAAAAACACATCAGATAACTTATCCAAACGATGAATGGAACAAGAGATAATCGAGGTCAGACGGTCCGGAAGCTTGAAAGTCAACGAAGCTTGAACAACTTGAAGAAATTGAAGAAACTGACAATGAGGGAAGGGAATTTCGATTAATGACAAATATTAAGAGTTAAGGCTTGTTTATTAGGAAATAGCTTGTTTAAGATACCGAATAATCAATTAATGACAAAATCGGGTATAATAACATAGAGATTTCGGTTTGGACAATAATAAAACGAAAATGGACCAGCTATAATATTTCTTGGAGTTTAAGTTTTGTTAATTTAATCGAAAATAAGAAAGAATTGGCAAAATTGAAAGTTATGGAATTATAAAATAAGTTAAACTAAGTTTAATACAAGTTTTAAATAATTCAAAAGATCCGAATTACATTCTCGAATCAGTTTAAACATAAACGAATACAGATACGAAAAATTCGAGACGTCACAGTCTCCCCTACATTAGGGAATTTTTTCCTGAAATTAAGAAAAACAAAAACATAATCGTGTTATAAACAATTAAACATTAAGGAAAATATTTTTAATGAAATTTAAAATTTACCATAATATGGGACTTCTAATAGCCAGAGCAACGCTCCAAATGAAAATCCGATAAGGCACTTATATATAGGATGTACCAACGGTGTATCCACCATGTCCTTATCATCTTAACATTTGTACCGTTACCCAAACTACTTTTGATTCTAGATTATGACATAAAAGTCCATGATGGGTCTTCAGAGTGTCCGAGCATCCACGACCAGATCTACCCTACGATGCTATGAGCGAAAATCATAACAAAGTGAAAAACTCAAAAAACATCTCTTTAATCTCGGTTATTTATTGATAGCAGTGATAAGTACGTTGGATATGACAATGTGAAGCTTAGGTACAACATGGACCATCCCAACCTGGAGGTCAAAAGGACAAAATGAACACAAATGCCAAGCAACCTATTTATTGGCTTGCTTGGTGACTTATGTGGCGCATAACTTATGCGCCGCATAAGATGCTTGTGTTAGACATTAACGTACAATTCATATCCTAATTCACATGCTAACATGACAAAACAACACAAGATTTAAGTACTAGACATTTCATGCTCTTACATGACACACAACTGTACGTATTATGGTTTCCATGCGAGGACTTGGATAATTATGATTGCATCCATAATTACTCTTATCGTCGGATGATCCGCATAATGCGTCCCATCATGTGGGTTACAAAACATTGAAAGGCATAGTTTTGAGAGAAAGTAAAAGTTTTTAATTTTAACGATAAAATAAGAAGATCATAAATGTATATCTCTTTAAAATTGAAGGGAAATGAAATCCTAGACGTTGAGAGAGTGATGAACTAGGATAGGAATATAAATGTACGAATGTGTACGAAAAATATCACAACATGTTGATGCATGGTTCGACGTCTCGGTCGTTATAATGTATTATTATATTAGTTTAATGCATTAGGGGCATTTTGGTCATTTAATGTAACTGACCATTCGCCTAATGTAAGGCACATTCGTTAGTCTTAACGAATGTGTCCATTCGTATAATGTAAACCTCATTCGTTAGTTAACGAATGAGGCAATTCGTTGTTAATGTAATTAGTAACGAATGGCTTAGTGTCATTCGTTGTCACTTAATGTAATAGATAGCGAATGAGTCCATTCCTTAAGGCTAAAATTAACGAATGGATCATCTCCTATATATAGGAACTGTATATGTTTCTAAAGTAATGAGAATTCCTGATTATTGAGATTGCACTGTTACTCTGCCGAATTCTCACCAGACACATTCTAATCGTATTCACATTCGTTCTAATCGTAACTAGTTAATTGTATTGACTCGAATCAAATGTTGTAATCATATGAACTAGATCCGTATCGGCTCGATTGATTTCTCACAACAAATATTAAGTGAAGGATTAAATTAATAGTTTAGTTAACAACAAATCTTTAAAATGAGTAATGACATGTAAAACCTTTAAATATCGCAAACATTATGAATGAAATTCTTAAGACTGAGAGTATGAATTTGAACAAAGTTTCAAGTTTGGTTAGATGAAAAACTGATGAAAGAGAAATTGATATGAAATTATAGCATTGGAAGTTGTGAATTTGAGATGAGATGCATTCAAATTACAAAATTAAAATATTAAAATAAATGGTAAATAGTAATTGAAATATTAATGAAAATGCTAAAATATACGTATTGAAACAAATCGTTACTAGATTAAATTGGGATGCGGATATTCCCGAATCACCGAGATAGTCCTACTCCAAATAAATCTTTAAAATCAGATATAATATGAGGTGTGTCATTGGAGTATCCATGAATTACGAGGAATCTTCCTACTTCCACCAAATCGTTATAAATAATATGAAATAAGTAAATTGAATTATCCATAATTTATCATGGATATTTAAGTAAATAACGAATATTAAATTAATAGTGATAATGAAAATGAGATGTGAAATAATATAGTAAAATAAGATAAGGGTGAGGTTAGAAATGCATGAATCACCATGACTATTCTAACAACTAACAAAATAATCACTGAAATATTCAAAGTTCTCAATATGTAAAAATCAAAGTAGTGAGTTGAAATATTTACGAACCACCTTGTAATTTCAACTAAATAACGAAATTTAATAAAAATAGATCATGGAGATACCCACGAACCACCACTGGTTTTCAACAGTAATCGTGAAAATGTCAATAAATCAAATGGGTGATTGAGTTATACATTGGTTCCATGGAGATTCAATTAAGAAGGAAAAAGCCAATTTAATAATAAAAATTAAATTAATTAATGGAAGATTTGATTTCATAGTGAAAATTAAAATTACATGAAGAAAAACTCAATATAATAATAAAATTACAATAATTGAATTTTAATAATAAACACTTATAAGATCGAAGGTAAGTTGTGAAAAATAAGAAGTAACAAAAGATTAATGAAAACAAGAAGTACTAAAGTGTTAATAGTTAAAGTTGAGGGTAAAGATCGAAACATGTTTGATAGTTTGAGAATATGATAAAATGAAATAATTAAGAGAAGATAATTTAAATAACATAACAAAGTGGTAATTGCATTAGCAAACTGTGATAGGTGTGTCTGGAGGATTGTGTCGAATCATAGGAATTATGCAACATCCATATTTTGAGATTAATAGATAAAAGAAAATTTATTATTACATGTGTGTCATTAATTTAATTGTGTGATAGTGTTTGGGTTATGTTGGGTTTGGGCTTGGGAATGGTTAGGAAGAGGTTATGGGCCCTAGGGCCCATGGAACCCCTATATAAACCTCCTCAACATCCAAAATTCCATTTTCTCCTCCCATTCTTTTCCTCCCAACACACATACTGAAGAACACACACATACTCTCTCCAACACCCGGATCCAAATTCGAACCAAAGGAAGGACGAATCTCGTGTGTAAACACCATCAAACAACAAGAATCACCACCAAATCCTCGTGTTGGTCCAGATCCGAACCGAACCCAAACCAAAATGTGAGTTTTGGTTAAAAAGGTTAAGTTTTAAGGTCGGTTTCGACATGTAAACTGATAGAACGATAGATCGGGATGTAAGATGTAAGAAAAACATAAACTTGGTGAGTCGTAACCTAGCGGGTGCGATATAAGAAGAAAAGGTGATGTTCGGACTATGTAAAACATGGGTATACAAAGTTGGTACAACCCAAAACCCATAAAAGGGTAAAATCGGGTTCTAAGGAAGAGTTATGGGAGAAAATGGCTTTAAAATGGTAAAAAACGAAGAAAAGAAAAGAATTCGCATCGCACAGCCATGCGAAGCGAATGGTTCCCATGCGAAGCGAATGGTTCCATGCGATTGGTTTCCATGCGAAGTGAATGGTTCCATACGAAGTGAATTCTCCATGCGAATTTTGCACGTGAATTCTTTATGCGAATTCTCCATGCGAATTCTCCAACCAGGGGCTCTGCCTCTTGGAACCTGCTAGGGGCTTCCACCCCTAGATCCCGCTACCAGGGGCGCTGCCCTGGACCCCCGTTAGTTGAGAGTTTCATTAACTTAGATGTAAGAAGTAGTAGTAGCAGATAATTGATACCCATAACTTGTTACACAGTTAGCCGTGCACAGCTAAGGAAGGGCATTACCATTAACTCAGAAAGAAACCGACTGCGGGTGAGTTCTAGCCCCCTTTCTCAGTGATATTTTTCGGGGCTGTGTGCACGCTCCTAAGTGATAGTTAATACCCTTATCTTTAGTCATAAGCGTAGGATACGTGTATGATTATATTGAATGTTATTATTAATAGAATGCCGTATGAATGTGCGTATATATATATAATTATTATATATGCAATTGAAGGATATGCGAGGTATGCACATATGATAGTAAACGTATGTATGATTGACAAGTGCCGTATGGTTGTATGGTTATGCGACGATAGGGACAAGACCCTAATAATATCTGTGATGTTAGGGACCATATGTCACACCCCAACCTAAGGCGGAAACCCGAGGCGTGATCCGATTGATCACAAATTGAAGACACTATCATAATATAAATGTGAGAATATCTATTTAATTATTTTATTTCAAATATACACACAACTTTACAAACATTACAAAACAATCCAAATAAATGATTATACACATGATTTAACGATTGTCTTCATTATAACCTAAGGTCTTAACTAAATATTCATACTTCAATTCAAGCAACCTGCATATGCGTAGAAAACAGAGTTTGTCAACATAAAGTTGAGTGAGTATATCACCAGTTTTGCATGTCAATAATAAATAAGCATAACGTGATAAAAGCGGTAAATATAATCAAACCATAAATAAACCAAGACGAGTGCCAACGAATCGTTACCAAGCGAATCGGGCATTGATTATGATGACTAAAATTTGTCGGTTTACCTTCGCCAAGCGAATCAGGCTCCGGTTACTAAGACGGTCGTATGATCATACTAATGAGCACCCTCTAAAAGGGGAATACGGTGGACCTCTCTGACAATGATAGAACATACACATAAGCAAATAGCAATTAGCATATAACAAGTATATTTGATTTAAATCACTCACAATTACACGTATGCATTTGTTTAATATATATATAGTAAGAAATATGGATAGATACGCATATGTCCCCAATGTTTAGAAAAGTTGGTAAAATAGGGGAATGATAAACTCACCTTAGATTAATGACAAGCGAATATAAAATGAATAAGCGAGTTAACGAATAAGCGAGTCGTCCACTACATGTCAAACGATATAAACAAATCAAAATCTGAAACTTAAGTTATGTTATATTTAAGATTTAAGCGAGTTGGTACTGACCAAAATCCGAACAGCAAGTTAGAAGTTGGGTTTTGGTGAGTAGCCTTAAAATTTCTTGACGAGAATAAAAGTCTTCTGGACCAAACATTGATTCCGACCAGAAGTATGAGAAAACGTTAAGTCAAACTTCTTGACTGATTTGCCCTTTAACAAGTTTTAAGCAAATTGACAAGTCAAACTCTTCAAACATCGAAATTGATTGTAGGTTATTGACTAGGAATATATATGAACAATTTCTATGCTTACAACTTACCCGGAAAGTGAAAGGATCAATCATGAAGATGAGTCAAAGGTCGGTGCATAAGCAAAGTCAACCGAATAAGCGTGTATCTTCAACAATAATGCAAAAACTGAAGGATTTTATGAGGCATAGAGAGGGGTGACGGTTGAGAACACTTCAATAGGGTTTAGGTAAAGTTTATGGCAGAGAAAATAAGAGTTGTTTATATAGTAAACACTAAAATGAACTATATTTATTTAATTTACTCGTTTAGGAAACCGAATCAAGTTTTAATGACCAAATCACCATTATATGCAATAAAATTTGTTCTTGAGGAAGGGGTAATGTATATGGACATGTACTTAGTCTATGTGAGATTTATTGGGGCTTAAAACACTAGATATATTCCAAAGTTAAACGATTTAGTACAAAAAATGAACTAGGAAACAAAATAATCAATTAATGACAAAATCGGGTATAATAAAATAAAGATTTCGATTTAGACAATACCAAAACGAAATTGGACCCGCTATAACATTTTTGGAGTTTAAGTTTCATTAATTTTATCAAAAATATGAAAGAATTGGCAAAATTAGTCCCCGCAGTTCCCGAAAAATGCGATTTTTAGCCGTTTTAAGCGATTTGAAAGGTTGTTGAGGACTAATTGGCATGATTAAAAGTTATGAAATTATAAAATAAGTTAAACTAAGTTAAATACAAGTTTTAATTAGTTCAAAAGATTCGAGTTAGATTCCCGAATCGGTTTAAATATAAACGAAAAATCCGCGATGTTACAGTCTCCCCTACTTTAGGAAATTTCATCCCGAAATTAAGGAAAACTAAAACATAATCATTTTGAAAATAATTAAAATTTTAAGGGAAAATATCATAACATAGAACTTCTAATAATCGAAGCAATGCTTCAAATGGCAATCTGATAAGGGCACTTATATACAGGATGTACCAGCGGCGTATCCACCATGTCTTTATCATCTTATCATTCGTACCGTTACTCAAACTATCTTCGGTTCTAAACTACGACACAAAATTGTACGTATTATGATTTCAATGCGGGGACTTGGATAATTATGTTCGCGACCATAATTACTCTTATCGTCGGATGGTCCGCATAATCCGTTTCATCAAGTGAGTTATAAAATATTTAAAATAAACTTTTTAAGACAAAACAAATGTTTTGATAATTTTAAATATAATTTCAAATGGTAATTAGTAAACGTTCTAGTTGGATTAATAAAACTGTGTGATTTCCAAAACATCTTTTGCTTATAAAATTAGAATTTTGTAGATTGAAAGGAAATAAATTTCGTAAAACAGATGTTATTATGAATTGTGATAATCGAGAATAAGGAATTGAGATGGAGGTACAAGATTCTAATAAGTCAGCCTTGATGAAATGAACTTTATTCGGGAGATGAAATGCGCAAAAGTTTAATTTATAACAAATCTTAAAATAATTAATAACATATGGAATCATTAAAGATCGAAATCATTAGGAATAAAATTTTTAAAATCGAGAGTATAAGTTTAAACATAGTTAACGAAAATTTTGATGAGTCGCGTTTGATTAATTTGAGAACTTATGAGATTAAAGAGAAGTTAATATAAAGTTATTGCTGCTCAAGTTGTGATTTTGAGATGTAATTAATTCGATTTTTTAATAAAATTTTTAGTAAATAATAATATTAATGAAAATGAAAATGTACTTATTCAAATAAATCGTTATTAGATTAAACTGAGAAGCGGATATTCCCGAATCACCGAGATAGTTCTATTCCAATTAAATCTTTAAAATTAGATAAAATATAAAGTGGGTAATTGAAGATATTAAATTAGGTTAAATTGAGAATTCGTGGATTTTTTTTCTTTTTCACAAAATCATTATAAATATTAGAAAATATGTAAATTGAATTATCGATGATTTATAATGGAATTCTAAGTAACTAACGAAGATTTAAATTAATTGTGATACCAAAATTAAGATGTGGAGTATATAATAAATAAAATAAACGCGAGGCTAGAAATGCATGAACCACCATGACTATTCTAACAACTACAAATTATCATTAAAACGTTCAAAATTCTCAAGGTGTATCAAAAATCAAAGTGGGGAGTTGAAATATTTACGAACCCACGTTTAGTTTCAAATAACGAACTTAATCAATAAATAAAGTGTGTGATGAGTTTTAGTGGAGATTAATCAAAAAGTTAATTTTAACGGTAAAAATTTAGTTAATGAAAAATTTTAATTTAATAATGAAAAATAAATTTAGAGGATGAAAAATTTAGTTTAATAATAATAAAATTGATAATAATTTAATTTTAATAATAAAGATTTATAAAATAGAAAGTAAGTTGTGAAAAGTAACATGGGATTAAGGAAAAACAAGAGTTAATAAAATATTTATAGTTTAAAATTGAGGGTACGGATTTAAGTGTACTTAGTAGTTTTATAGTTTAAGGAAATAAATGAGAGTAGATAATTTATTATAACAGATATAGTTAGTATAAGATTTCTTATTCGAGGTATTTTAATTTTGTCGAGGTTAGTGGCATACAATAGCAACTCCTTGGTGATTCTAGTAGTCGTACGGTGATCATGAGAAGCAGATGAACGACATTGATTATGATGATGATTTCCTAGGGAAGACATTCTACGAGGGACCAAAGTGTAATTTTTATGAGATGATGGGTAAGTTGTGTGGATAAGTTGATGTGAGATAATAGAGAAGTGTACCTAAATAAAATTTTGCAAGTGATGACCCGAGGACGAGTTGGGATTTAAAATAATGTGAATAATTTTCTTGAGATATTTAATTTAATAAATAATGTTTACAAAAATTCAAATGTAAATGTTAATGGGTTGGGCTTCCCATGGTAGCTCAAGAACCCAATTTAAATAACAAAACATATTCAATGAGTTGGCCTCCTATGAGATTTCCATGGCAATTTGAATGGCCCAACTAAAATAACGAGTAACAAACAATTGAGTTGGTCAGCCCATGAGCGTGTACATGGCATTTAACTAACCCAACTAATTTAACGAATTATCAAATCAATGGAGTTGGTCGGACCATGAGCGTTACATTGCATTTAACCAACCCAATTAAATATTGAATCAACGAATCAAATATGAGCAGTTGGTGTATCTCGGGAACCACCTCGGACGATACGTTCCAACCAAAAATCAAATTGAAAAACGGGTTGAGAAATGGATAGTTGGAGTGCCCATGGATTTCCATGGATTTTTCACCCAACTAAGCATTTAAAATAATTCAAAAACACAATTTTGGAGTGTAACCGTTTAGCCGGTTATGTTTATCACGCAACCGTTTAGCCGGATACATGTACCACTTAAAGTTACGGTTGTACGACATTCGTCATACCCCCATGCTTCAAGGTGAATGAGGAAAAACAAAACATGGGAATTCTTATGGAATTTCCCACAATAAAAGGAAATCTACCAAAAATAAGAGGATTTAAAAATATTTTGAAAGTGAGGTGTAACCTCGGAATTCGTATGTGCGTGCAATAAATAAATAAGATACAATACAATAAAAAAATTAATCTATTAAGCTTTAAACAATTAAATACCACATAAGGTAGTTTAGATAAGCACGTATAGGGTCCTAACACATGACTAGGACAATTTCTAACGACCTATCTTATAACCTACGGCTCTGATACCAATCTGTCACACCCCAACCTAAGGCGGAAATGCCGGGCGTGATCCGATTGCTCACAGCTTGAAGATACTATCTTAATACAAGTGTGACAATATCTATTTAATTATTTTATTTCAAATATACACATAACTTTACAAACATTATAAAACAATCCAAATAAATGATTATACACATGATTTAACGATTGTCTTCATTATAACCTAAGGTCTTGACTAAATATCCATACTTCAATTCAAGCAACCTGCATATGCGTAGAAAACAGTGTTTGTCAACATAAAGTTGAGTGAGAATAATCACCAGTTGTGCATGTCAAAAAGTTTTGAAGCAAAAAGGGAAAATGATAGTACTTTGACGGGATTGATCTAGTACATGAATAAACTAGATTAAAAATTACCGTAAGGCCAGCAATATGATATGCAAAGATAGGCTTGACAGACTATATAGGAACTGATAAGATATAAAGATAATGAATGCCGAACCTAGTGGAATTACATCTTGAAAGATTGATACTATATCTGATTTAAAGAAAAGTCAAAAGTTAAAATGATTACTGTGTGTGCATGCGTTCATTTTTGAATAAAATTCCGCGTTGTTTTTATTTTATTTTGCAAAGAAATTCAACTTTATTTTTTCTTTATTTTTATTCAAATATTGGATCCTCTCCTGCGCGATAAGATTATCCGATCTGAGGGTTAATATTTGGGTATTCTGCTTTATTTTTTTTGGTGTTTCGTATAAAATTTTGGATTTTCTCCGCGCGATAAGACGGTATTATCCGAATTGTGAGATAAGATTTTATGCAATTTCAGCTTATTTTTATCTTCTTATTTTGTTGAAATGGAACCTTATTTGCGTGTAGTTATACCGACCTTAAGGGAAAATTTTGACCTTTTGCTTTATTTTCTTTTTATTATTTTTGCATGAGTCACAGTTAATCAAAAATTTGGAAAATCAAAAGAAAAAAAAACGTACATGTGATATTCACTGTATAAGAGATAGAAATGTTATATCTGATTGATGGGGTCCACATATGGTTTCGTGCCTAATTGAACCAAATTAAAACATATCGTAAAGTTTCCGACAAGTCTGTGAAAAGTTTAAGAGGACAACTATATCTGCAATCATCGTTGGGTTACGTGTATATAATCATCGAAATTGAAGTGCTACTCAGTGATATTTTCGTCAATATGATTCCCTGCTCAACTCATAAAATATGTACTGCTTTAATAGTGTAGTCGTTTATTGTTTTTCGTTATTTGTTATTTGAAAATTTCGAAAATCCAAAAAGATTTTTTTTATTTTCAATTCTGCTTTAGTTTCGATTTACCAAGAATAAATTCAAAGGAAAAAGAAAAAGATTGATCCCCAAAAAGATTTAAGTTAATCGTGCCTAATGTATTTACAACTGGTATCAGTTGTGGTTTTTAACGTAAAAATCCGTTTAAATTAAGTATTACCGATCCTTGGTTGATCGGGCATTTTAATGTATGCGATTAAACCCTAAAATTGGATTTAATTGATTATTTAATTCAGTGTTAAAACCCTAATTGGTTTTAATATTATTTAAATCCTTAAAAGAGATTTGTATCTCATTCGCTAAGGAAAGTTGGGTGATTCGTTAAAATGTGTAACGAATGTAAAGCCATTTGTTATTTAAACATAACGAATGAGTTTCTCATTCGTTATAAAGACATTCGCTTCCGTTGTGCATAACGAATGGAGGTCATTCGTTTAAACATTTAATGAATAGAATGTATAATGTATCATTCGTTAAAGATTAACGAATAACTTCTTTATTCGTTAAAATGTTAACGAATAAGAGAAGGTAAAATAATTTTAACGAATGAGAATCTTATTCGTTGAAAAGTTTAACGAATCAGGATTATTAATTTAACGAATGAGGTCATTCATTAGTTCAAATTTTGAATGAATGACCTCGGGAGTTGTGAAATTATTGGGTTAAAATCCCAATGTTTGACGAATTCCGTTTCATTCGCCATTTTCCTATTTCACTATCACCCTAGACGAACTATTGCAAAATTTTTCCAAGATTTCATACCTGCTTATTATCGCAATTGATTAACATATTCGTGTTATACAGGTATTGGCGATCTCAATGATATGAGTCTGATGGATTTTCATCGGGTTTTTATGTGTTAATTGAGTGATGTTCTAACTGGTCAAGAACCGAACAGTTGCACACTGTAAAAACTTATAGATTGATAACCATTAGTTCCGATGATCATTGATTAAGATATAAAATTGATTTCCGACAAATGTCATTGGATTTAAATGTGAAAATTGTTAGGAAACTAACTGATACGTTGTTGATATTCATCGTCTTTGACTTTGAATAGTCAAAATTAATTTAATTTTTGACTCCTGATAGTCAAATGAAAATTTAATTTACATTCGTTACCTTTGTAACGAATGATCAGGTCAGATTCGTTAAATTGTTAACGAAAGACTATCTGTTTCACTAAGGTAGCGAATGGACAGTGTATTTGATAACGAATAAGTGTAACGAATCAGAGTTGATTCATTAAAGTAATACACATTGATTCGTTACAATAACAAATGACTTCACGTATAAGTATGATTTGTTCTTTGTAACGAATGTAAAACATTAATTGTATAACGAATGTCTCATTCATATAAAGTAACGAATGAGATGCTCATTCGTTAAATCAGTATGATGTATTTACACAGTTTGCTGATTTTTTTTAAACAGAATATGGCAGAAGAGATTTTTCAACATCCAGTTCCCGAGCAACAACCAGAAAATAATCCTGAGCCACAGCCTGAAGTTCAAGATGAACCTGTTCAAGCTCCTGTCATGCTGTCATGGAATAAGAGCCATAATATTTGTGCCTATCTTGAGCCGAACTTTGAAGATTCTCCGATATTCGGGGGAATGATTAGTTTTCAAATTCGCTCGAGAATCTACAAGGCCATTTCTACCCGTACAGTTGTTTATAAGAAGATAATACAAGAGTTCTGGAATACTGCTACGTTCAATGAAGAAGATAATCAGATAGAAGCGGTTATTCAAGAAAAACTGGTGTTGATTGATATTGGTGTGATCAGAGACTCACTGGGATTTAATGACACAGTTGGTGACAGATGTGAGTTCGATAGAGCATTGATCAGAGGTTTATTTGGCTGTGTAAAGTATAATGGTGATTTGGGCAGATCTAGGTACAAATGATGATAAATAATCTGGTGCCTGACTTGGAAAAAGATCAAGCAGACGTAATGAAGCTCGATCATATGAATGAAGAGACGATGTGACGTTTGAGATCGTATAGAGGTCAGAGTTTGGCAGATCGACCAAAGTTTAAACGTTTGATTGGTCATCTAGCGAATATTGATTATGTCGCGCCACCTAATGATCGTTGGGCTCATGACGATTCCGATTCAAAACGGGAAGGTGGTGATGGTGGAGATGATGGTGGTGATGGTGGTCCAGGACCACAAGCCGAGTTAAGTTATGAACAGAAGCGTAAGCGTAAAGGTAAAGAACCGATGACAGAAAAGGGGGAGAAACTGAAGAAACAACGAGTTAGAAAAGGTTCGGGTATTGAGATACCGAGTTAGCCGTTTGTGCCTTCTACTGATGTTTCTACTCCTATTATTTCTTCTACTGCTTCTCCAGTTCCAGTTCCACAGATTCCACGATCTCCTACTTCTACTACAATGACAGATTTTCCTGGTTCTCCAACACCTGTGCAAATTCCTATGTCTCCAATGCCTCTCACTCTGACTTTGGCTACTACTATGAGACCTGATCCTCATTTTGGAGACATATTACATACTGTATTGACACAGATGCCTAAACCATAGCCAACTAATCTTGTTACTCCTGTTACTCCAACACCGTTACCGAGGCCTAAGCACTCTTTTATGTCATCCAGTCGTCCTCAGGGTCCTATGCAACTGGTGCATCCAAATTTCTATCTTATGGCTCCCCAAGCTCAATGGTTTCATATGATGAATCTATTGCATTTACAGCACACTCAAATGCAAGCAGAGAGAGCTGCAAATGAGCTAGCGCAACGGAATTTGCTGAGGCATCTTCTATCGGCTCAACGTGATAATAGGGAACTTCGAGCCCTGATTGCTGCTCAGGGGGAGAGATTAGATAAGCAGGATGAGATTTTTCTTCAACTGACATGCAAAGAAGATGAATTAAAGAAGTTGAAGAATAATGAAGACGATCAGGATGGTGCAGGGGGTGGGGTAGATCAGCAACCGGGCAGAAGTTCCACACCGTCGGCGGGTAATAAGACTGATGCGAGTGTTGGTGGTGGGTCTGAAGCTAGTAATCTACAGATTGTTCCATATAAAGATTACACGAGAGCCAAGCCAATAGATGTTATTCCGGCTAACATGCTTCTGTTTGTAGGAATGGATGGGATTGTATACAGTATGGTGAATGCTGATAAGATCGAAGAAGGAGAATTTGTTGATCATTCTTTAACGAAAGAACAAATTGCCTTGCTTCTGGATCTAAATGATGATGAGATTGAGGAATTGGGTAAGAACGTTGATGTGGAGATGGAAGATAGTACTGATACAGGTATTCCTCACGGGAATGTACCTGATTTTGAAGAAGTGGAAGTGGAAGATGTTACTGCTGAAGAATATCCGGAGTTTTACACAGATAATAACAATGACTCGGGTATTCCATTCTTTACGACTGAACATTTTGATGCAGCAGAACGTCGGTTACAAGAAGAAAAAGAGAAGTGGAATAAAGCTGCAAAGACCAGTCACGTATCGACAACAGAGAAAAAGCGCAAACGTGCTTTGGATGGTATGTTCGAGCATAACGTAAAGAATATGAACAAGATGATCGAGACCTTTCGTTATCATGAACAAGAGGAAGTCAAATTAGTAAGGGATCGAGCATCGGCATACCAAATGAAGAAGTACAAGCCAGCTAAAGATGTGAGAGGTGACATGGTAGCATGGCAGTATGATTCTGAGCTTAAGGTATATATTGTGAAGTGGGAGCATGGTATTTATTATTTCAAATGCCCACACGATATCTTATCTATGCCCAGATGGGATGTGAGAACCCTAGCCAATCGACCGTTTGGGAATCGTGGGGAGGATAAATGGGCTAGTTGGTTCTATAAGCAGTTATTACATGAAACCCGGTTTGGTTTCAAGTTCTTCAAGCCTCAGGTGCCAACTCAAGTACATTGATGAGATTGATACTCGCACTGGCTGGAGGAAGTTAATTTTACAAGTCAAGCCGCCGAAGACTATGAAGAGGGTTCCCATGAAGATATTTCCTCAGAGTCTTTTCACCTCGTTCAATTATTGGTACTACCACAATATTACAGGTGAAGCGGTGATTGTTTATGGTTACGGTTCTAACACGAAGACAATACGTGTTATTGATCCAATGTGGCTAGTCAACCTATCTGAGTCTGACAACGATGCGTTATTTATATGTCTGATCAGATTTGCTAATGTAAGAGATTATGAACTTGCTATGCAGTTTCAGAAGGTTGTTAGAGTCTGTTATGCATACAAGATTCATAGCTGCGTTGACTGGAAGACGAAGATGTTCCAGTGTTAAAGTAGATAAAGAGCTCGAGACGAGGGGGAGTTTGTTGATACATGTTTTGTACATCTCGGTCTTTATCAGGGCATTAATGTAATAAGTCTAAAGTATAGGGGTCTTAATGTAAATATGTCTAAATGGGCCATTCGCTCTAATGTAAGTTACAGTCGTTACCCCGTAACGAATGTAACACATTCGTCTAATTGTAAGCTCATTCGTTTACCTAGATTAACGAATGAGATAACGAATGAGGGCCATGCGCTATCATTTAAATTATAACGAATAAGTATGTTTATTGGTTAAAGTATCTGCAACGAATGACACATTCGTTAAGTGTTAACTTAACGAATGTGGTCATCTCCTATAAATACCCTGTAACTTATCATTAATGTAACAGTTCTGATATTTTGCCATTTCTCTCTTGTTACTATGCCGAATTGTGCACTCAACATACACACTACACACACATAATGATCTAGATCCACATACAATCCTAATCGTATAAGAATCAACATGTGTATCGTTGTTATCAAGATCTAGATCCACATACAAGCTCTTTCAAGACAACGTACCCAAACGATGAATGGAACAAGAAATAATCGAGGTCAAGGGGTCTGGAAGCTTGAAAGTCAACGAAGGCTTGAAGAACTTGAAGAAATTGAGGGTTATATGATTTGCCTTGTTTAAATATTAAGAGATGGTGGCTGATATTTAAGTAATAATTTAGGGCTATATGATTTGCCTTGTTTAAATATTAAGAGTTAAGGCTTTTTTATTAGGAAATAGCTCGTTTAGGAAATCGAATAATCAATTAATGACAAAATCGGGTATAATAACATTGAGATTTTGGTTTGGTCAATAACATAAATTGGACCCGCTATAACATTTCATGGAGTTTAAGTTTCGTTAATTTAATCGAAAATTCGAAAGAATTGATGAAATTGAAAGTTATGGAATTATATAATAAGTTCAACCAAGTTTAATACAAGTTTTAAATAATTTGAAAGATATGGTTAAACATAAACGAATACAAATACAAAAAATCTGTGATGTTATAGTATCCCCTAGTTTAGGAATTTCGTCTGGAAATTAATCATTCGTCTCGATATCGTTCTATGTAATTTATCGTATCGTCTCGTATCATCTATATCATATGTATAATGTTATCCGATTAGATCCTGCTAGAGGAATAAATAGTTCTCTCAATTTCTTGTTTTCCGCGATGAGGATCGATGAACTCGATATTGATCTACAAAACCAAAAACGCACGGTGTATGTTTCGTTGCGTTCCGGTACTAATCGATGAACGAAAACAACTGGGCATGAAGATGATATGTAAATAGTAACTCGTTGAGGCTCATTAGAAATTTCGGCAGAGTAAGGTAACAATTCCGTCTCTCATAAAAATGAATCTTAGAAACTAACTAGAAATGAACCTATTTATACTACAAGGCCATTCGTTACACTTACACTCCCATTCGCTACTCATGCATGTTCTCATTCGCCATCTATTTGTTGATTTAGCCAAACTTCATACTCCTCTAAAGAATGAGCCTTGCACTTTAACGAATGAACCTCTCACACTAAGACTAAATGACTCGTTTGTTCAACTGGCACTTGTCACATTCATGTACTAACAAACTCCCCCTTGATAATTGCTAGAGTTCGTTTAAACTTTAGTCTTTGTCGCTTTCTGTTGGTTTTTCACTTGATCGTCACGTGTGTCTTTATACAAGTAATGCAATGTAGAAAATACACCAACAAACTCCCCTTTCGGCTTGGCTGTACGTCTCCAATCTTTTTCAGCATCAATCTTGCACACACGATCATCATCTTCACTTGAAAGGCCCGAACCCCGGGAACCCCACAGTTGTTAATCATTCAAAATATTCGTAAAAATAATTAAACTTAAAAACAATTCTTTTCATTAAAATAAGCATCATAGAGTATAATTCGGCGGAAAACGTAGAAAACAAAATAAGTTCCCAAACATTTTAATTACTCAGCAAAACTTTTTGAATTTTTATACCCCTTGTTGGAAGATAAAAAATAAATTGGATAGAAAAATATTTTTAGCTTTTACAAACTTTATGCTAAAACACACCCAAAATATTTTTGATTTTTCAAAGTTAATTACAAAACACACCTAAAAACTTTTCGTAATTTTTCATATATTCAAACAAAAAATCAAACTATAATCATAAGACAATAAGCAGTACATATTACTGTGAGAAAGATCATGACATGGGATCATATTGACTAGTAACGTCCTAGACTACACTTCAATTTTGACATTATTATGCACATAATCCAGAGGTGATTGCAGATATAATTGTCCACTTTAAACTTTATACAGATCCCTCAATAGCTTTACGATACGTGTTAAGGTTCAATTAAGCATAAATCTATGTGGACCCCATCTGTTAGACACAATTTTTATATCTTATACAGTGAATTTTCACATGTATACATTTTTCTGTTCTTAACATGATTAGTTGTGACCCATGCAAAAGTAACCAAAAAGAAAATAAAGCAGAATGTTTGAGAAATCAACTGAGCCATATCGGATCTAGTTCATATGATGACAAAGCTATTACGATTATGAGGACGAATACGATTAGGATGTGTGAGTGTGTGTCTGGAGAGAATCGGGCAGAGTAACAATATCAATTCATAAACAAAGGATTCTCATTACTTTAACAATAGATACAGGGCCTTATATAGACGATAGGTCATTCGTTAAACATCCCCTTAATGAATGGCCTCATTCACTACAAATTACATTAATGAACATGAATGACTTCTAAGTCATTCGTTACTATTACAATATCAGACGAATGGCCCTTCATTCGTTATCTCATTCGCTAACACTCTTAACGAATGAGACTTACATTAGATGAATGGATCACATTTTTTATGATATAACGAATGTGCCTTATATTACATACGAATGGGCTTTACATAATTACCAAAGTGTCCCAATTACATTAATTATAATATAATACTTTATAAAGACCGGGACATCAAACCATGCATCAACAAACTCCCCCTCGTCTCGAGCTCTATATAATCTTCAATACTTTAAGCAATAAACCTCTTGGTCTTCCAGTCATTGCAACCGTGACTCTTGAATGCTTAACAGACTCGAACAGCCCTCTAAAACTGCATTGCAATATTGTAGTCTTTAACATCTGCAAACCAGATCTGATTATGGTATAATGCATCGTTGTCGGTTTCAAATAAATTAACCAACCACATAGGATTAATTACGTGTTTGAACTTCGTCTTGAATCCCTATCCTAATATGATTACTGCTTCACCCGTTCGGTTATCATAGTACCACCTGTTGAGCATCTTAAACAGACTTTGAGGAAAGGTTTTGACCGGTACCTTTTTCATCGTCTTTGGCGGTCTTACCTGTAAGATCATCTTCCTTCAGCCGGTGCGTGGATATATCTCGTCGATGTATTTGTGTCTTGGCACCTGCGGCCTGAAGAACTTAAACCCGCAATGAGCTTCGTGCAAGAGATGTTGATCTAACCAAGTGGCCCATTGATTGTTTCCCCAATTAATGAATGGTTAGTTGGCCAATGTTCTAACATCTCACCGTGGCATGGATAACATGTCTATGATACGTTTAAATTAATAAATATCGTGTTCCCATTTCACCACGCATACTTTAAACTCCTAGTCGTATAACCAAGAAACAATATTACCTTTCACCGATCTCCGGTTCACGTACTTTTTCATCTGGTATGCTGATGCTCTGATCTTCTCCTGTTTGATATCTTCGCGCTCGTTATAACGAAGAGTCTAGATCATCTTGTTCATCTATTCAACATTATTTTTAGCATACCATCCAAAGTACTCTTTTTCTTCTTTTCAACCACCGACTCAGCACTTTTATTCCACCTATCGCGTTCCTGCCTCAAACGCTCTTCTATAGCTTCAAAGTGTTCAGTAGTAAAAAATGGAATACTGGACTCAGAATCGTTCGTCGTGTAAATTTCTGGATACTCCTTTGCAGTCACCTCCTCTACCTCAACCTCATTATAAATAAATGGCGTACACCCACGTGGAATACCCATATTTACATTAGGTTCCATATCAATCTCCACATCAACCATTTTACCCAACTCCTCTACCTCTTCCTCATTTAGACCAAGAAGCAGAGTGATTTGTTCTTTTGATAATGAGTGATCAACAAACTCTCCCTCCTCGATCTCATCCGCATTTACCATACTTGTCACAGCTCCATCCATTCCAACAAACAATACCATATTAGCCGCAATCATGTTGACCGGCTTGACTTTCGTGTAATCTACAAGTTGTTACCTCCACTACCACTTGCCTCAGCCTGTTTACCAGACGACGATATAGCACCGCCCGGTTGCTGATCACTGCTACCTCTTCCCATATCGTTAGGATCTTGGTCATCACCTTTCAGTTTCCTCAGTTCGTCCTCTTTGCAAGTGAGCTGCAAGATGATCTTGTCCTATTTGTCCAACATCTCCCCTTGAGTAGCAACAAGGGCCTTTAAATCCTTGTTCTCTTTCTGAATAAACTGAATAGGACGATACATATTACACTGCTCAAGTATCATATGCTCTTGAAACACCCTATTAGCTGTCATCTGCGTTTGTTGCAAGTGTATCAAATTCAACACTGGAACATCTGGGCTTGAGGCGACATCTGATTGAAATTAGGATGAGCAGGCTGTAATGAACCCTAAGGGAGATTGAATGCCATGAAAGAATACTCAGGCCATGTCATCACATGCGGACTTGTCGGAGCCATTTGTGCTTGCAGGCTCGGCATTGTCGAAAGAATAGTCTGTGGTATCTCCCCAAATCGTGGATCAACTATAGTAGTAGTCATCAAGGTGATAGTAGGAGCTACTGCTAGAGGAGTAGGTATCACTGGAGTTAAAAGTTCAGGAAGGGTCTTCAGAGTGACGTGTAAGAACATCCACGACCAGATTTACCCTACGACGCTACGAGCGGAAATCATAACGAAGTGAAAAACTCAAAAACTTCTCTTTAATCTTTTAATATATTCATTGATAGCAGCGATAAGTACATTGGATTTTACAGTGTAAAGCTCAGGTACAACATGGACCAACTCCACCAGAAAGGGAGAGGGACAAATGAACACAAACGCCAAGCAACCTATTTATAGGCTTGCTTGGTGACTTAAGCAGCGCATATGTTATGCGGCACATAACTTACGCGCCGCATATCTTATACGCCGCCTAAGTGGTTTGTGTTAGACATTAACGTACAATTCACAATTCAACATCACATGCTATCTTGACCTAACCACACAAGACATAAGTACTAGACATTCCATGCTCTTACAAACTCCCCCGTGGATTGTACTTGTCTTGTGGAATTTAAGCAAAGAGACATTTCATGCTTCAACAAACTTCCCCTTGGATATTGCTTAGCTTTAGGTCAACCAACAACTCAATCATCAAGATTTAAGACCCCTTGGACATTATGCTTTCCCGATTCTCTTCAAATGATTTGACTTTTAAGACTGTTAACCATCTGCTTGAAAATCAAGTTTTGTATCTCTCGTGAGTCTCCAAAATTCTTTAATCCATTACTATCTTATTCCATTTCCCAAATCAATTCATGATGAATCCCCAAATACACCGATATCAAGCATTTAACCTCATTATATTTGATCCATCAACCCAATCATATGGGAGAACCAACAATCCTCTAATCCCATGTTTTCTCTCCAAGTAAAATATCTTGAATACTCAATGTACAAGTATTTATAGCTTGTAAAGGAAAATAACGATTATGTTCATATATCAGCATTTAAGTATTGTATGCCATGCATAAGTATGTATGAACCAAATGATTTTACTTGCAGGTAAACCTTTATACTTTGACATTTCAACAGGTAAGTGATACGGAGAGGATACGACATGAAAGTATAACAAAAAATTGAAGGTCGTATATGTCACAAGGTACTATACGGCGCGTATGTTATGCGGCGCATAAGTTATGCGCCGTATAACTTATGCGGCGCATAAGTTGAACTTTGAAGGCTTTTGACAAAATTTTTTGGGAAAACGATGATGAAATGATTTGATTTTTGAATATGTTGTTCAGCACCAATGATATAACAATCCTTGAAGTTTTGGTGAGGTTTGAACGACTACATCGTCTGGAATGATAAAAAATGTGTATAAAAGAAACGTTTTTGAGCTTTTCTAGGTAGATCATGAGCCACAAGGCTCTGATACCAATTAAAAGTCCAGGAAGGGTCTTCAGAGTGGCGTGTAAGAACATCCATGACCAGATCTACCCTACGACGCTATGAGTGGAATCATAACAAAGTGAAAAACTCGAAAACATCTCTATAATCTTTTTATATATTCATTGATAGCAGTGATAAGTACATTGGATTTTATAGTTTAAAGCTCAGGTACAACTGGACCAACTCCACCAGAAAGGTAGAAGGACAAATGAACACAAACGCCAAGCAACCTATTTACAGATTTGCTTGGTAACTTATGCGGCGCATATGTTATGCGGCACATAACTTATGCGCCGCATATCTTATACGCCGCATAAGTGGTTTGTGTTAGACATTAATGTACAATTCACAAGTCAACATCAAATGCTATCTTGACCTAACCACACAAGAGCTAAGTACTAGACATTCCATGCTCTTACAGACTCCCCATTGTATGTACTTGTCTTGTGGCATCTAAGCAAATATACATTTCATGTTTCAACAAACTCCCCCTTGGATATTGCTTAGATTTAGGTCAACCAACAATCAATCATCAAGATATAAGACCCCTTTGACATTATGCTTTCCCGATTTTCTTCAAATGATTTAACTTTTAAGACTTTTAATCAAGTCTTGTATCTCTCACGAGTCCCTAAAATTCTTTTATCCGCTGCTATCTCATTCCATTTCCCAAATCAACTCATGATGAATCCCCAAATACATCGATATCAAACATTTAACCTCATTGTGTTTGATCCATCAACCCAATCACATGGGAGAACCAACAATCCTCTAATCCCATGTTTTCTCTCCATGTGAAAGATCTTGAATACTCAATGTACAAGTATTTATAGCTTGTAAAGGAAAATAACGTTTATGTTTATATATCAACATTTAAGTCTTGTATGCCATGCATAAGTATGTATAAACCAAATTATCTTACTAGAAGGTAAACCCTTATACTTTGACATTTCAACAGGTAAGTGATACATAGAGGATACGACATGAAAGTTTAACAAAAACTGAAGGCCGTATATGTTTTTGACAAAATTTCTAGGGAAAACGCTGATAAAATGATCTGATTTTTGAGTATGTTGTTCAACACCAATGATATAATAATCCTTGAAGTTTTGGTGAGGTTTGAACGGCTCATCATTTGGAATGATCAAAAATGTGTAGAAAATAAAATTTTTTGAGCTTTTCTAGGTAGATCATGAGCCACAAGGCTCTGATACCAATTAAAAGTACAGGAAGGTATTCAGAGTGACGTGTAAGAACATCCACGGCCAGATCTACTCTACGACGCTACGAGCGAAAATCATAACGAAGTGAAAAACTCAAAAACATGTCTTTAATCTTCTCATATAGTCATTGATTGCAGTGATAAGTACATTGGATTTTACAGCGTAAAGCTTAGGTACGACATGGACCAACTTCACCAGAAAGGTAGAGGCACAAATGAACACAAACGCCAAGCAACCTATTTATAGGCTTGCTTGGTGACTTATGCGCCGCATATCCTATACCCCGCATAAGTTGTTTGTGTTAGACATTAACGTACAATTCACAATTCAACATCACATGCTATCTTGACCTAACCACATAAGACCTAAGTACTAGACATTCCATGCTCTTATAGGAGTAGAAACTAGAGATGTAGGAATCACTGTAGTCATAGAAGCAGGAACAGAGACAAGTATGGACGGTCTAATAGTAGGCAACACTGGTTGACTCGGTATCTCAATGCCGGTTCCTCGTCTAAACCTCTGCTTCTTCGATTAATCTGCCTTCTCAACCATCGGTTCTTTTCCCTTACGATTCCGAACATCTGAACTAACAGGAGCACTGCTAGGACCCGGAACACCACCACCATCATTACCACCACCCTCACCACCAGCACCACCTTCACGCTGCGAATCTGAGTCATCGTGAGCCCAGTGATCATTAGGTGGGGATATATAATCAATATTGGCAAGATGGCCAATTGTGGTATGTCATGCAACGGTTGTCCATGATATGTACAAATCCTCCTCATGGTATCCAAGTTCAAATGCTCGAGAAGCATAATGTCAGCACTGTTCGTCGGGTCTTTCACCAAGTCTAGCAGCAAATCATTGATGATGAGCTGGAGAAAGCGCGGATACATTAGAAACTTATTCTGACGAGTTGTACAGTTCCCCTTTAAATGATAGATCATCTCTAAGAAGTTGACTGGCTTGTTGAGAACTAAAGCAACAAAAGCTGGCTGCAACATGATTCTCCACTCGTCAAAACCACCTTTTCATCCTCCCAAGCAACGTATAAGTACGTGTAACATGTACTTATATTGCTAACACAAATACGCCTTATTATACTTTGACTTATCCAAGTCCCCCTTATACCTTACACGACCAAACAACCCTCTTATCAACGTCCTATCAAACTCACACCGATCATCAACTGTATCTCCAAACCCTAACACATCCCTTATCACCGGAACATCAATTACTACCGATGATATAGGTTAAAATATATATAAATATTATAAATATTTTCTACACTTTTAAGTCCTTTGAGCTAGATTTTATTGAATATTACTCCTATTTGGCTCATATTTAGATATAAATGGTTCAAAGAGAGCGAGCCAAAATAAAGTAATTTTTTTAAGGAACAAAAAAATTCGACGAGTAAAACCTCGTACGTGTTTTATATAATGTCATTGTCAATTTTCTTAGGAACTAATTCCTCAAATGAGACTATATCTGATTTGTTCGTAAGTTAAATAGTAATAATAATCATAATAAAAAATTTTGTATATATAACATGAAAGAAAAGAATTACATGCTAATTATTGGGACTATATGTCACATATGAGCAAAGTTTCATTTATTTTAATTGTGATATAATTATCTATTCTCTTTTAATCTGGCCCAATAGAAGAACATGAAAGAAACGTGAGTCGGTTAGCAAATGGGCTTTTAACTTACACAGGATGGTGTCTACCAATTATTTAAAGGAGGGGTTTCAACAATAAAGGGGGTCGGCTACTAGGGTACGCCATCCTTAGTGGCAACAAGAATCAATCAAATAAAAAACAAAGAAAAGAAACGTGAGACAGCAGCACAAAAAAGAAAAGGGCTTTAACCCTATTACCTCCAAGCCAGGCCACTGTTCGAACAAAGAGAAAAGGAAAGGTAAAATAGCCAAGCACGTTGCTAGGCACGTCACAAAGTCAACGGAAGAAAAGAAAATTAAAGAAGCAGGCAGGTAGCTCAATGAATATTATTTGTTTTACGATGAACCGTGACTTATATTTTATCTTTGTTTCATCAATTATTTTATTATGAGCGGCTAAACCAGTAAACTGCCTAGGTTCGGATGAATACTTTTTAGACTCGTTTTATTTTTGTTTTGGATTATTTATTGATTGGTTTCGCTTTGGTAAAAGTTTCTATTATATTTGGTTGTGAGGCATATGCGTATTTGGTATTAATTTATGATTAATTTATTGTTCCATATGCGTCTTTGTGAGCGTCTTTCATGTATGGATGCGTATTAGATTGTTTACAATGTGTTTACAACTAGTTTATGGTTTATTGTTAACGTTTACCATAGGAACGGTAATTGAAAGTTTAAAGATACCTTATATTCTGCCACATTAGAGACCGGGAGGTAGTTAAGTGTCATTTGTCTTGGTCTTTTGCGAGTTTGGGTAGTGATTACATGGGAGTGAGTTGCCCTAGATTCCCTTAGATTCTTATAGATCAGAATTATAACCGAATTCAATAAGAATACCCCTTACGCCTTAGGGTGTTTTGTGATTAGAGAGATCGGGAGGTGTTTTAATTTTTGGGTACCCTAGCATAGTTAGGTAAGGTGAGACTGGGAGGTGATCCGAACCATTAAACTGTTGAGCTTTACACGACATTAGAGTTTTTTTAGGTATTTTTGGTGAGACCGGGAGGTGATCTAGCATGCCTTAGTTATTCTTTAATGTCATATTTTTAGATACCGGTTACCAGTCATAAATCCAATTCTGAGAGTTTACGAGTTGACTAGTAGGATTCTTTACCTAGGTAGTTGCTTTCCCTTATATAAGTTCTAGTCCGATTTGTTCGTATATAGTTCCGTGTCAGTTTTAGTTTAAGTATTCTTTAGTTTATAAGTTAATAAATAAAAACATAAAAATCAATTAAATCAATATATTTAAGTTCTTAGTCAGAGTCTAGTTTAGGTGTCGCTAGTGTCCTGTGGGTTCGACATCCGGACTTCATTAGGCTTTACTACAGTCGATAGGTACAGTTGCCTGTCTAGTGGTCTAGCATTAGGAGACTCTAGATTTATAAATTTAAAACTAGAGTATCTAAGTTAGGTTAGGTTTTTGTAGAGCCCGTTTTGCACATCAAGTTTTTGGCGCCGTTGCCGGGGATACTTAGGCGATAGTGTAACTAGCTTTGATTAAATTTAATTGGTTAATTGGTGTTTTTGTGTCTTACAGTGTGGTGTGTCTTATGAGTTTGTGTCATAGATTTAGCGTGTCTATTCATCTTTAGGATAATTTTGTTTCTGTTTTATTTTATCGAGTCTAGTTAATATGTTTAATAGATCGAGTCAGTTTAGGAGTATTTTGTATAGAAGATGTTGGAGAGAGATGATGTTGGAAAGAGCTGAAGAAGAGGAACATGAAAGAGCCCGAAAACTAGAGGAAATTGAAGCTAGGCATGATAAGTTGATCGAAATAGATTGACTCCGTAAAATGGAAGAACTAGAAGCTTGGTTAGAGGAGTTAAGTGTTAGATATCATATTGAGAGTTTTCCTTACAAGGAGCAGCAAGTCGTTTATGAAGGGGATGTGGTTGTATGTGAGGATATCACTTTGGATCCAGAGACGATAATGGACGAGTCAGTCCCACCTCCGGTTTAGGAAGAAGTTAAATCGATTAATCAGTATCCCATTGATGACTTCTGGAGTGATGATGATGAGGCGTGATAGAGGAGACGGAATTGAAGCCGGTGGATTACATAGATCTGAGTGAAGATGATGTTGAGGAGACACTTGACCAGATGGAAGATGACGAAGAGGAGGAGCATGCACCATCTTGGGAGGATGAGTTTGGTGATGATTTGGTAGGTTTACCTGTTTATGAAGAAGATGAAGAATTTGACCCTGTTGGTGATCTTATATACTAAGAAACATTAATCATAGGGAAGCCAGCAATGGAGATCAAATGTGCACCAAACGAAAAAGAAGAGGAAGTGGCAAATGAAAAGGGTTAGAATCTAGAGGTAGTTGAGTCGCCATTGCAAATGAGCATTAACAGATCTGTGGAGGAACTATATAGTAGATCGCCCCTGAAATTGGCAAAGCCACAGAAGAGGGCGCAAAAATGCTTGGATCAGCACATTCTGAGGGTTCAAAGATGGTACAATAAGATTTATAGGACAACACTTAAATGCAAGAGAAATCATTTTCCTCATTATATGCTACGTATTAGGTTTGGTCTGGGTAGGTTTAAGTATTGGTGGACCGACCTGTTTGATTGTTTTAAACTACTTTTTAGTTTCACTATGTGTTATTTACTTAAAAATATTGGTCGGGCGGAACTAAACGGGTTAGACCGGGGTTGGATAAAAGAAAAGCCTCCTGATTGAAATTACAGGAGCGAGTCCGGCTGAAGATTCTTCTGTAAATTAGCACTTACCGGGAGGCAACCCGGTAGTATGTTTTTGTTTTTGTTTTTTATTTTTATTTTTGGGGTTTTGTTGCTTTCGTGTGCTGCTTGTTTCTTGGTTTGCTTTCAGGTTGCCGCTCCAGGGATGTTATTGGCTGATTGATGATACATGGTTTGATTCAAGTGTGGGGATGTCGTTGTCTCTTGCTTATGGATCGCTGTTTTCATTCGTGAGAGATGATTTTATTGATACATACTTTTGTTCATGCTCGAAATGGAGGGCACGTGGCATGACTCACGAGGAAATATCGTCATATTTACCAGGGGAGTCTGTTTCACTTTACTTATATTTGAATGTTTGCTTTATATTTTTGTCTTTTTCCTGTCTCATTGAGGACAATGTGACATTTAAGTGTGGGGATGGGTGTCAGGACCGTGAATCGGGTGAAACCTATAAAGGTTGAGAAGAACACACCGACTCTGCTAACCCAAAGGCCTATTGAATATCCCGGCTGAATCAGGATATCCAACAAGTGAGAACGAAGGAGTGAAAGTATAACAGACACGAAACGTAAATGAATGATCAGTAAGAACGATTTCAAGACAAAGATTCACTGCATTTAATATATCATTTAATACAACAGTGAAAGGAATGTCTAGGGTTTCGTGTATGACGGTGGCGGCGATTGTACGAGAAAACAAAGAGAATATTCTTTGGAATGTTTTTCGTATTCAGTGCGAGCCAGCCTGTATTACATCTGGAAATCCGTGTCCTAAAAGGTATCCTAGGACCCCTATTTATAAACCCTGACATTCCTTCTAGAAGTTCCTAATCATTACATAATGAAACTTAAAATAATACAAGTGTTGAGTCCTCGAGCAAGGTAACTATCTAGCTCGAGCATACTCACTACGCTAGGTGTACTCGATGAGTGTCTTCGAGCATATTTTACTTAGAATATATTCTCCTCCAGTAAGCTTCTTTCTTCTTGACTTGTCCATGCTTTGCTCGAACTAGTCCATCGAGCAAGCTCATTCTTCTTGATGTCTTCAGTTATACTTATTCAGCAATCTTTAGCATGCTCGGATGTAAATCTTGCTCGGGAACTGAACTGTGCTCGAAGTCCCTGCTTTGTGTTGGTACATGATGTCAGTAGTTCAGTGTCAAGTGTCTGTAATCGAGTTTGTTAGATTTGTGTTTTTGTATGTAAGGGAAGTTAGCTCACAAGTTCGCTGATACAGGCGAACTTGTGAACTAAGCGAAGTTAGGGACAACTTCGCCTGAACATGCCAGGCGAAGTTGTCGCCTTTATAATCAGCTAGGTTACGGCAGTATTGGAGATCAATCAGTTATTCGAGTTTACGAGTCAGAGAGTTTGTGTAATCAGTGATTGATATCACGTGTTTCCGGTTGCAATATAACGAGTCTTTGTTTATTGTAACGTGTGTTCGATTGTATTAACTCGTGTCGTCTTCTACGCTCGTAACGTCTTACGTAGGGATTCCGCACCTACGTAGAACGGGATATTCCGTGTAGATCCGGCTGGGAACTTACAAGTGGTATCAGAGCCTTAGGCTCTTATGCTATGGTTCGAGATCTGCGTTTTGGTGTTTCTGGCACGTTTCTGATGCGTTTCTGTCCGAACAGCCGCCGCAGGCGAAGTTATGGGGTTCAGGCGAAGTTGTCGCTTAAATTTTAGGGTTTAGGCCAAAATATAAGGTTAAGCGAAGTTATTCACAACTTCGCCTACCTCACAAGTTCGCTTATCTCAGGCGAAGTTATCTGTCAGGCGAAGTTTTGGTCAGGCGAAGTTAGGGACAGGCGAAGTTAAGGAGGAGCGAAGTTGACGTTAGGCGAAGTTAAAAAAAAAAAAAGTGTTTGAAGTTTTCGTCTGTATGGCTAGGTGTACACGATTATTGTGAGACCGAAGACGTTGTTCCGTCAACGAGTGAAACTTGTTATCTCTTGGTCTTACGTGTGAACAAATACGTGTCAACTCTGGATATGGAGTTGAGGTTGCGAATGGGATATTGATTGAAACTGGATATTGACACATATTTGGGTGTTCGTGGGCAATGAAATTGTTGTTGTTCGAGGTTGAACTGAAGGTTTTTGTCATTACTGGATTGCGGTCAGAGCATATTATTTATGTTTTTTTCAAGGCGTTCGAGAATTGGATCCTGAAACGTGATGCTTATTTATTAAAGTGAAAATTCTGGAACAAGTTGGATTTAATCGGGAATTAAAGTGTTTATGTTCTTGATCGTTATCCCTGGTGATTGAAGATGCTTCGGATTAATTAATGGTCATGTGTGTTAGATTCTGTCAAGGTGGTTTTGTGATGAAATTGATCACTTGATGTTGAGTAGTTGAAGATTCAACCTTATCGTATGCCGACGTGTTGGTGAAGTTGTGGAGGGAGCCCAACTTCACGTGTTGTGAAGTCAGAAGGACTTACGTGATTGGTTGAGATGATCAATTAGGCACGGGGATGCATGCATTTCGAAGACCTCAATCTATTTAGTCGGAGAAGCTTACACTGAAGGGGAGATCTAATATGGAAGACGCTGGGTGATTGGTAGATTTGTGATGCTACACGACAGTTTCAGACACGGCTGGTTGAAGAGCAAACAGAAGATCATCAGTTAAGAGGGAGTCTGTTGGTGCATGTTTTGTAACAGATGATCTTTTGTGTTTGTTAGAATTGAGAGCAACGGTCAAAGGGGAGTCTATTGGTGCATGTTTTGTGACCGTCGCTATGCAATTCTGTTCAGCCGAAACGAAGTACGAAGTTAGAACAACTTCGCCATAGGCGAAGTTATAACAACTTCGCCTTAGGCGAAGTTATAACAACTTCGCCTACAGGCCCAAGCCCGTGAAGTTTATATATATATATGTGTGTCTTGTTTAGGTTTGTGTATCCAGAAAATTAGAGTGTGTTTTGTGTTACAGTTCAATTGTCTAGAGAGAAACCGAGAGGGAGAGTCGTGTGGGACGGCCCGAGGTAGAGCTCACCTCGGGTCGGCCGTGTTTCTGTTTATGTTCGGTATGTAACGTGGTTTTGATTATTATAAAAGATCTGCAGATTTGTTTATCCCGTTCGTGTGTTTGTTTTTATTGAAAAAAAAAAATCTGTTGGTGCATGATGTCAGTAGTTCAGTATATAGTGTCTGTAATCGAGTCGTTTGGATTTGTGTTTGTATGTAAGCGAAGTTAGCTAACAAGTTCGCTGATATAGGCGAACTTGTTAGATAAGCGAAGTTAGTGACAACTTCGCCTGAACATGCCAGGCGAAGTTGTCGTGATATATATTGATTAGGTTAAGGCTTAATCAACAACATTCTAGTCAATCAGTTATTCGAGTTTACGAGTCAGAGAGTTTGTGTAATCAGTGATTGATATCACGTGTTTCCGGTTGCAATATAACGAGTCTTTGTTTATTGTAACGTGTGTTCGATTGTGTTAACTCGTGTCGTCTTCTACGCTCGTAACGTCTTACGTAGGGATTCCGCACCTACGTAGAACGGGATATTCCGTGTAGATCGGCTGGGAACCTACAATTTGATCACGTGACATCTTCTTATTGCATCCATGCTTGTCCCCATGTGCTCGATCATCCTGTGCTCGTAACACTTGGTTAAAACTTGTATGATCAAGCTATTTGCTCGATTGGCAATCTATGCTCGATAGAAGAATACTCTTGCTCGTTGAAGTGTAGCTTGCTTGAAGCCTTAAAACTTAGAAGTATTAACCATTTAAGGTTCTGAAGACCTTGCTCGAAGTAGTAAAACCATGCTCGATTGCCTAAGCTTGCTCGAAGTCCATACTTAGCCGTTTTCTGAGGAGGTTGAGAAGATTCCAATCTTCCTTATCAAAAATCCGACCCAACAATCTCCCCTAGATTGGAACAAGCTCAGATGCACCAAAACAAACCTGCATAGAGTTACACATGTATCAGACATAGAGTATATATCATTTAGGAACATGTCATTTCATTACATAATTAGGAATTCTGCCACTTGGGCATTATAAATTAAACTCTTTACAAATTTAAACAAAAATACAAAGATAAGCAGAAATAAAATCTATCATCCATTTAGCTCCTTTCTGTTATCTTCTTCCTCTACTCCTTGCATCAGATCTTTCTTTTAGTTTCTTGACGTAGGCGGCCCTTTGTTTTAGCATATCAAGCTCTAAGGAATCAGATGCATCACTTGGAAATCTTGCATCAATTAGATCTTGTAGGTCTTGTGGATGCATGAACTTGAGGTCTTCATCATGTCGTATTATGGCAATGGGAATTCCAGACATATTTCTCAGAGTAGTGGAATCATCAAGCTGATTGTACGTTATGTATGTGATTCTTCCAAGTTGTTGTACCTCTGAGTTTGGTTCCTTCATGACTTCTTTCATAGCTAAGAACTCTTTCAAATTCTTCCTTTTGTGGTGAGAGCTGCTTGCTTGAGTTCTTTGTTTCTTCAATTCAAAGAGGGAAAGCTCAGATGTGTACTTTATTTATCCTTTGTAGGTTCCCAGCCGGATCTACACGAGATATCACGTACTACGCAGGTGCGGAATCCCTACGTAAGACGTTACGAGTATAGAAAACTATACGATTAACACACGATAATCAAACACGTTGTATACCAACCTTAAACACGTGATACGAAGATCACTTGGTTACAGACTCTCTCTGACTCGAATACACGAAAACTGAATGAATGATTAATTCCAAATAAGCCGTAACATATAGCTTATATAATCACGGCAACTTCGCCTGGCATGTTCAGGCGAAGTTGTCACTAACTTCGCTTGACTAACAAGTTCGCTCATATCAGCGAACTTGTTAGCAACTTCGCTTATACAAAACATAAAACATTACAAACACAATTACAGACACTAGACACTGAACTACTGACATCATGCACCAACAGACTCCCCCTTGGCAGTAGCTTCATCTCTTTAGCTTCAAACACGTGTCTTGTAATCTTCAACCTTGTATCTTCACGCATGCACTCCTTCTCTAACACAAACCGACACAACTCTTTGATATTTCCTTGCTTCGTCTTTCCAAGCAGGAATATAAAAGATTTTCTTCTCATTGAGCACCTGCAGATCAGCTTGCGATAAGTTTACCAAATGCATCGGATCGTAAACTCTTAGTACCACTTGCTCATCCTCGTCTTCCATCACCGCCTCAGCGGTCTCACAATCTACAAACCACCACTTTAGGTCTTTAAGCACATCCTTGGGCATAAGCTTCATCGGTACTTCTTTAAGGCACCGGATCGGTTTATACTTCATGACCATCCAAGGCTTTCCATCAGCTCTCAAACCTCTATCCTTGTCTTCAACAAGTTTTCCCTTTTGTGGCTTCAACAGCTCAAATTTCTTCTCTTTTATACTTTCTTTCCATACAATTTTCCCAATAAATCTAGCCATATTATCGTCACTTCGATTGATTAACCCCAATCTGGCTAAGTCTTTCACTTCACATTCCGGCAGTGTATTCAACGATCTTAACAGTCTTTTAAAAAACTGAACGCCGTCATACCTTTTAATCACGAAGAGCCTCAACTGCTCATCATAGATCCAGCATATAATCCCTTTCTTCGCTTCAGCATAGCCTTTAATGTTGTAACTCTTCTTAAACATTGTAGGGACCGCCGGTTTCTTCGTTTTGACGAACCACTGAGCATAGCCTTCCTTCCATCTAGGCTGCTCTTCCCATTCAGACTCATCGCTTCCAATCTGTTTACTCATATCAGCTTTCTCAACATCTGGAATGTCGTGCTCCACATTCTCTTCTACTATCTCTCCCTCTTCAATCTCATAATCAATCACAATATCTTCTCCAATCTTCTCTATCACATCACTTGGTAGAATATCATCATCACCAACCAAGTCATCATCCATCTCCTCTACGTCCACCACCACCACATCATCACCACCAGCTGCAGATGTCGACTCCCCCTGAGTTGTGGAAGTTCCAAGAGCTTGAGTAGTTCTTGGTAGCTCACCACCTGCATCTTTCGACGCATTGGGATCATCGTCTCTATCATTTCTTCTCTTGGTCCTCAACTCGTCGCCTTTACAGCTCGTATCCCCCTGAGATGCCAAGAACTCCTTCAGAGCATCTATGATCTTTCCATGTTCTACCAGCAGGGACGACTGCATCTGATTCTCTGCAACTAGGCGTTGAATAGCCTGGGTCTGGATAAGATTCACCCTGAAGGAGTTCTGCCACGACCCGTTCAAGTGCAGCTATTCGTTCTGAGTCTGAGAGGGTTGCATCGAAATCGAACCTCATATGTGAAATGTCTTGAGTGTACTGAGGAGGGATTTCTGATGTCACCGGGACCTCAGAAGTAGAAATAGACTTAACCGCAGGTGGTATCGTCACCGATAGCCCTGCAGTGGCCACAACAGTCGACTCAATAAAGCGTGCCACGACCTCCGATGGAGTAACAGTCGGAGGCGGCAACGAAACGATCACGGGAGTCGAAAGTTGGAAAGTAGTGGGTGGGAGGCCAAATGTAGATGAGGTAGCCACTACAGGAACACCCGTAGCGCTTGGCCTTGTAACCTGTAGGGATGAGGGAACCATTGTCATACCGGATAGTGCTGGTGGAGTGAAACGTACCACCCTAGAGCTTTCACCGGCTCCTGATCCTGCACCTATCCGTTCCCTTCTTGACCTCCTTATCAACTGTTGTACCTCTTCCTCATAGTCTGACTCGTCATCATCACCTGTTCTCTTTCTTTTCCCATGTAGTCTTTCTCGAGTCACCATAATCCTTCTCGCCTCTGCCACTTCATCATCAGAATCTGAGCCAGCCACCGTTGTAGCTGCCCTAGTAACATGCACAGTCGAGGCACGTTCAACTGGGACCTGAACGTTCTCCTCTGGATCCACCCGATCCATATCAAAGAATCCTTGACCACCAAATTCTGCATCAAGGTCCACTTCCTCCTCCGGTGACACAACAGGAGCAGCAGGTATAGCTTGAGGTGCTCCTGCCTGTTGTGGTGCCGGGTCCCTAAACTCATCCCCACGAGCAGGCACATACTCCGGGTTGATTAAGTACCCAAAGAGTGGAGTATGGCGAGGACGAAGCTCAGGTTTGCTCCTCGTACTGGAGGATCGACACTGGGCGAAGATCCGTTTGTTCACACTCTCTACATATCGGATCGGACGACGCTGAGGAAGTGTTGGAGCAACATGATTCAAGATCATTTGAAGGAATCTTGGATACATGATGAACCGCTCACGCGCCATCGCTCTTCGTTGACGATCAATCTCGTAAAAGACCATCTGACTAAAGCTGAATCGCTTGTTGTATGTCAGAGCAGTCATCGCTGACTGCATGGTCGCGCCCATGCCATCAGTGCCCGCCTTTCTCCCTGACATGCATACTATCATAACATGCATGAGAAAGCGCCACTGGTCAAGCAGAAATCCCTTCCTTCTCTGTGAATCCCCCAAGGGACCAGAATAACCCATCCTCAAAAATGCCCCATCGCGGAAAGGAGCTACAAACTCCGTCGGGTCATCCCTTGTTTCGTTTCCAAACCGCAGAGCCGCCCGTATATGTTCAGAAGAGAACTGAACAATTTGATTATTGACGGTTGCGCGCATCACCGGGGGCTCGACTCTACAGTCGTATTCCACGGTCTGCCAGAAATCCTCAATGTTGGGTAAGGATATCGGCAGAGTTGTTGTAATGGCGTGGAATATCCTCGAGCGTAAAAGGAATGTGATGATTTCGCGGAAATCATCAACTCCGCTCGCTTCCGGGTCTAAGGTGATATACATGTTGTGACCCGTGAAGAACTGTCTTTGCTGATCACCTCCGTCATCACCGCCTGCACCACCTGCTCCAGCAACAGCAGCCATATTTGCAACAAACAGGTTAAGTTAGATAAACGTCAAAGCGAATCACAAGTTCGCCTGTTACCATGAGCGAAGTTGTGATCAATTCTGTATAGGCGAAGTTAAAGGTGAGGCGAAGTTGGGAAACAACTTCGCTTCAACTTGAACTTCGTCTGAAAATAGTTAAGTAAAAAGGTCCAGGCGAAGTTACGGATAACTTCGCGTAATCACAACATCGCCTCATAAACTGTTTCAAAATCAAAAATCAGGCGAAGTTAAACCTCAGGCGAAGTTACAGATAACTTCGCCTAAACTGTAACTTCGCCGAATTCGAATCGGCAACAGTTAAGGTTGTTGAACGACGTGTAGATGATGATTTCGGAGATCGAGGACTCCGAAATACATGATTTTATGAAGGTTTATGTTGGGTTTTATACAAGTTTATCAAAGTTCAAGTTAACCATATTTAACAAGAAAACGCAACGGAAGCTTAGATTTTAAAACTTGTTATGAACATACCATTATGTTAAAACTAAAACCCGAAGAACAAGGATCAATATTACAAGAACAAAATGCTCACAAAATGTAAGTTGTACCTTCTTATACCTTATAAGAAGATGTAGGTGGATGAAGAAGATGATGTCTTCAAATGGCAAGGTTGCAAAGGAGAAACCCTCAAGCTTTGTGTACCCCAAGCTTTTTGAGCAACAACACCAACTTGTTGCTAGGATTTTAACACTTGAACAAGCTCACAAAAACACCCAAAATCTGCCCAAAATGGCCGTGGGTTTTGAGAGAGAAAGAGAGGATATTTTATTTTTCTTTCTACACTTGAATTCAAAAGAGACAAGATGCAAATGCATGTGTTGTGAATGGAGGTTGATAAAGTGGTCAACACAAGAAGACAAAGCTTTTGATTGGACCAAAAACCTCCACCCACATGGGGTGGACGGTTATTATTATTATTATTTTTTTTTTGTTTTGTTTTAACCATTAAAACATCTCCATTCATTTTATAAAACTCATTTTTATAAAATGTACATACATTTATATAATTATTTAACCAATTAAATAATTAATTTATATAAACAAATTATCCAGATAATTTATTTAAATCCTCAAGTGTGTTTGTTTAGAAAACCAATTTTTCTAAATACTTAGTGTTCGGTATTCGTTTAAATGATCAAATCATTAAAAGAATACATTTGGTGTTGTCTAGCTTGTTATTGGGTATGACCCGACTTGGATCAAACACAGTTAGCCACATTAGTATAAGTATGTGTCTCGGGCATACGTAATTCCAACAATCTCCCACTTGCACGAGATACATAGAAAATTAATGCAAGTGGTGAATACCGCCTAACAACAGTTCACCACCCCTAATGTGTTTGACGAAGTGCCATTCAATAACATCATCCCTTCAAGTCCCTTACTTGATATGATTTAGGTGAATCTATCATTATATCCCTTTGTTACTAGATGTCATGTTGTGACTAAGAGACATAGGCGATCATTCTCTTTACAATTCAACTTTATCAGGCCTTAGACATCTAAACTCTCAACACATAAGAGGAACAAATTCCATCTTGACTGTATACGCCTCTCACTATCACTTTATACTCCACCCGAGCTCATCCTTATATACCATCTTTTACGAATAGCGAAGGGGAGAGTCAAAGTGTAATACTTGGTGAAAATCAAGACCCAGTATACATCTCAGGTCTAAGGATAATATGAAATTCTCCTTTACTCAAAATTACTAATGATCAGGTCCATCGACTCCATGTAGTAATATTGAGAGCGGGTCAGTCCAATATTTGTATCCCACAAATATCTATGAACCTTGGCAGCAAACCTATGCTCCATATTCATTCCTTATGAATATCCACCAATCCTAGTTCATAATAGTCTTGCTTCATATTTGTTCCCACAAATGTGATCGACTACGGACTTTTAGAATAAGAAAACTTATTCATGGATTAAACATGCAAAATTAGAATTTAACTCAAGATTCCATAATCATATAAAAGAGTTAAATTACAAAAGTCTTTTAAACGTAAATACAAAATAGATCAAATCCAATTACTAGAATATCGAAGTCCTAAGCCACTCGCATGACGCTCATGTTTCGGTCTTTCTAGGAGCTTCGTGAATGGATCCGCAAGATTTTGATCAGTTCCAACTTTGCGAATACATATCTTTCCTTTTTCAACTTCATCCCTTATGTAGTTGAATCTCCGCTCTATGTGCCTTGTCTTTTGGTGCGAACGAGGTTCCTTGATTTGAGCAATCGCACCCTCGTTGTCACAAAAGATTTCTAGGGGGTCTTGAATGGTAGGGACCACCCCTAGATCAGTAATGAATTTCTTCAACCATGCAGCTTCCTGAGCTGCCAATGAAGCGGCGATGTATTCTGATTCTGTAGTGGACAATGCTACCACTTCCTGTTTTGAGCTCTTCCAAGAGACAGCTCCTCCATTAAGAGTGAACACATACCCAGATTGTGATCGAGAATCATCTCGATCAGTTTGGAAGCTCGCATCCGTGTAACCTTTTATAGCGAGTTCCTCCTCACCAGATCCATATATCAGAAACATATCCTTAGTTCTCCTAAGGTATTTCAATATGTTCTTAACAGCCATCCAATGACTGTTTCCTGGATTCTGTTGGTATCTGCTTGTCATGCTCAAAGCGCATGACACATCCGGTCTAGTACATATCATCGCATACATGATGGATCCTATAGCAGAAGCATATGGGACTTGTTTCATTATCTCTTGCTCACCCTTTGAGCTTGGACATTGAGCTGAACTCAATATAGTCCCTCTTTGAATAGGTACCAAACCTTTCTTGGAGTTTTCCATCTTGAACCTTTTCAAGATTTTGTCAATGTATGTACTTTGGTTCAAACCTATCAAGCGCCTTGACCTATCCCTATAGATCTTTATTCCCAAAATATAGGCAGCTTCACCAAGATCCTTGATGGAAAATCTACTTCCAAGCCAAGCCTTAACGCTTTCCATGGTTGGAATGTCATTTCCAAATAGTAGAATGTCATCGACATACAATACTAAGAAGGTAATTATACTCCCACTAGCTTTCTTATACACACAAGCCTCATCAGCGTTCTTGATGAATCCAAAATTTTTGATTTCTTCATCAAAACGATGATTCCAAGTTCTAGATGCTTGTTTCAATCCATAGATTGATTTCTTTAACTTGCATACTTTATTAGGATGTATCGGATCGACAAAACCTTCAGGCTGAACCATATAGACATCTTCCTCAAGATATCCATTTAGGAAAGCGGTCTTGACATCCATTTGCCAAATTTCATAATCATAATGTGCAGCTATGGCAAATAATATCCTAATAGACTTTAGCATTGCCACAGGCGAAAAAGTTTCATCATAATCAACCCCTTGAGTTTGAGTGAAACCTTTAGCTACAAGTCTTGCTTTATAAGTATCCAAGTTTCCATGCATATCAGTTTTTCTTTTGAAAACCCACTTACTTCCAACAGCTTTGGAGTTGAGTGGTGGTTCAACCAATTCCCAAACTTGGTTGTCATACATGGATTGCATCTCAACGTTCATGGCTTCAAGCCATTTGTCACAATCATTCTTGGACATTGCATCACGGTATGTGGTTGGTTCATCCGAATCTACCACGTAGCAACCTTCTACAAAAAATCCATATCTTTCAGGTGGATTGCTAACTCTACCAGATCTGCGAACGTTTTGTGTGTTTTGATCAACCACTTGATCACTTCCAACAACCTCTTGTTGAGTGCTAGTATCAACCAATTCTGTATCATCTTGTGGTTCTTGATCCTCATCAAATTTCACTGTTCTATTATTAGTTCCTTCCTTAAGGAACTTAGTTTCCAAGAACTTACCCTTTCGAGCAATAATAACCTTTTGCTCACTAGGGTCGTAAAAGTAATATCCTAAATCATCTTTAGGATAACCTATAAAGATACACTTAGTGGATCGGACTTCTAATTTGTTTGGGGTGTATTGCTTTACATAAGCTTCACAACCCCAAACTTTTAAGAATGATAGCGATGGAACCCTTCCATGCCATATTTCAAAAGGTGTCTTCTCCACTTTCTTGGTTGGAGCCATATTCAATATGCGAACGGCGGAAAGTAAAGCATAGCCCCAAAATGATAGAGGTAAAGTGCTTCTAGCCATCATCGATCGAACCATATCTAATAGGGTACGATTTCTCCTTTCAGACACACCATTATGTTGTGGTGTTCCAGGTGGAGTAAGTTGTGAAATAATTCCACAACTCTTAAGATGATCTTGAAAAACACCACTTAGGTATTCACCTCCTCTATCACTACGAAGTACTTTGATTGTGGTCTTGAGTTGTCTTTCTACTTCAGTTTTGAAGTCTTTGAACATTTCAAAAGCTTCATCTTTGTGTTTCATTAAGTACACATAACCATATCGACTATAATCGTCAATAAAGGTAATGAAGTATCTTTCACCATTCCTAGTCATTGGTCTAAAAGGACCACATACATCCGAATGTATGATACCCAATAATTCTTTTGACCTTTCAAAAGTTTTATTAAAGGGTTGCTTTGTCATTTTGCCTTGTAAACAAGATTCACATACATCAAATGAATCATACTCATTTGTTTCTAGAATACCATTCTTGCGAAGAGTTTGCATGCGATTCTTGCTTATATGTCCAAGGCGACAATGCCAAAGATAGGAATCACCCAAGTCCTTCTTGAGTTTCTTGGTGTTGACATTGTACATTGAACTACTATGTGACGTACCAATTTGATCTATTTCATATATACCATTCATGGGTATAGCTTTAAAATAAAATATGCCATTCATCAAAACATGAATATCATGATCTATAAATTTAAGATCAAAGCCACATTGTTTTAAAAGGGACACGGAAATAATGTTTCTTCTTAACTTAGGAGCATACAAAACATTCTTCAAAATCACTTCCAAACCACTTGGAAGCTTTAACATGTAGTCTCCTTGGGCTTGGACTTCAACTCTTGCTCCATTGCCCATAAAGAGACTAATGTCCCCTTTGTTGAGTTGTTTACTTCTTTTGAACCCCTGCAACAAATTGCAAATGTGAGTTCCACATCCGGTATCAAGTACCCATGTATTTGAAGAAATAACATTTAGTTCAATATGTATAGTAAAGATAATACCTGAGGTATGCCCCGCATCCCTCTTATCTTTTAACGCTTTGAGATAGGTCGGACAATTCCTTTTCCAATGACCTATCTCTCCACACTCAAAGCATGGATCTTGCGCCGCAACCTTTTGCTTCTTTTCTTTCGGTTTGATGGGCGTGATGGCTTTCCTCTTTCCCTTTCCTCGGACGTGGCCCTTGCCCTTAGCAACACTTGCTTTGGGGTTGGAGTTATGTCCCCTTTTTCCTTCATCGATTGTTAGAACGGGTAAAGCCTTTTTACCCATTCCCGCTTCGGCCGTTCTTAGCATTGCGTGAAGCTCACCAATGCTTTTGTCCCACCCATTCATGTTATAATTCATGACAAAGGTTTCAAACCTTTTGGTCAAAGAGTTGAGGATCAAATCCGTAGCCAACTCATTAGACACGGGACAATTCAACCTACGAAGCTTTTCGATGTAGCTTTTCATCTTTAGGACATAAGATGAGACGGTTTGGGTTTCCTCCATACGACATGCATGAAACGCTCGAACCGTTTCGAAACGTTCCGCTCTAGCTTGTTGAAGGAACATTTCCTTCAATTGAGTTATCATGTCGTATGCCCCATGATGCTCGAAATCCTTTTGGATTTCGGGAATCATAGTCCCTAACATGAGGCAAGAGGCTTGCACCGAATCTTTGGTGTACTTGACCCAATCGTTATAAGCCTCCTCATTTTCCACGTCAGGCTCGTCGGGAATGGGATCGTCTAAGACATATGATATCTCTTCTTGCTTGAGAACTATTCTCAAGTTGCGATACCAATCCATAAAGTTATTATGGTTTAGACGATCCTTTTCAAGGATGGTTCTTAAGGATAGGTTACGGGTGTTATGGGTAGAGGTGTTGGCATTGTTAGCGGCCATCTACAAAATTTAACAAAGTTCTAATTTAGTATTATAAACAATTTAATTATTAATACCCTTTTATTCCAGATTTTAAAATAATAATTAAATTCTAGAATCCAACGATAAATCAAATTTCGGTTAGGTGACCTTTATCCCGTTATTTGATTTAACAAGGTAGTCAACCTTGACAATTGCAACCCTTTGCAACTTCTAGAGGTATGGGACCATTCGAAATCCTTATTTCGTGTTGGCATGTTTATCCCATCAACACCATTGGATCCCATGCTTAGGTGACCTTTATCACATGGTTTCCAATTCAAGTCGTCCTACTTGTATAAACATGTAAGATTAATATACAAGTGGTTAGGTGACCTTTATCCCACAAATATGTTAATATTACCCTAAGTATATTAGTTTGCTCAAAATGGTTAGGTGACCTTTATCCCATTAAAAGTTCCCTAATACGTTAAGTGTCATACAAAAGGATGGTGTTAGACTTGTTTCCTTGGTAATATGAAAAGGGATTTTAAATTTTCAAATATTCTAGTTGAAAAACATTATGCCATATCCTAACATGCATTTAGTAATATGGCGATTTTGAAAACCAATTTTCAAGGTTCTAGTTATAATAAAACCAATTTTATTATAAGTGAGTGATCGCTTAGTTTTAATAAACCCATTTAATTAAACTAATTGACGCGATATTACCAAATATATATTAGAACCCGTTTTATGCTTGTTGTCGTTCCTATGTGACGGTTTGGATATCCTAATATCTATCAACCACACATTACATTAAGTAAAACAAACAACCAAGCATACACATGCAAAAAATAGTCATAACCGAAAACCACTAAATTTGACCATACTTGTTAGCCGAAACAAGTATAGGTCATAAGTCACACCTAAGGGACAAAACATGACACAAGGATGGAATGTTGACTCCCACTTGATCTTGCATCCAAATGCTTCAAGTATCCTCTCCAAGTTGTTGTGTTCTTTTGGGCTTGATAATGGGCTCCAAACTTCCAAAAGTCTTCTTGGGCCCAAGAGTGAAAATTATGGGCCTAATGGGCTTGAATCCCATGATGGGCCGGTGAGGCCCAACAAGCCCAAAATTTCGGCCCAACCAATTTCACCAAATCTTGCATCTTCTAATTTTACAAAATGTATCCTAATACATATTTTTTCTAAAAAAAATGCAACTAATCTACTTATTACATACCATCTTATGAATAAATAAATTACATAAGCCTAAGATTATGAATTATTACAACCATATTGAATAATAAACATAATCAACATACACAAAACAACAATCAACACATCCAAGGTCTAGGTTTCGGTTATGACACATCCAAACATACCAAATGTTCTAAGCATGCAATCTAAGCAACCAATGCCCAAACATCACCAAAAAAAAACGCCCCCCCCCCCCCCAAAGAGGCTACGGCCACCCCCCCAAAATTTTTACAATTTTGATATTTCATCATCCAAATGTTAAATGATTTCCTAAGATCTTTCCATGCATGTCAAGATCTTACAAAACCATGAGGGGTAAAATCCACCAAATTTTCGGACCTCCCTTTTCACCCATGAAAAAATCCGAAAAGTATGAACACAAAAGAAGCATAAGTCCTTGTAACCGGCTCTTGATGCCATTGTTGGGTTTTATACAAGTTTATCAAAGTTCAAGTTAACCATATTTAACAAGAAAACGCAACGGAAGCTTAGATTTTAAAACTTGTTATGAACATACCATTATGTTAAAACTAAAACCCGAAGAACAAGGATCAATATTACAAGAACAAAATGCTCACAAAATGTAAGTTGTACCTTCTTATACCTTATAAGAAGATGTAGGTGGATGAAGAAGATGATGTCTTCAAATGGCAAGGTTGCAAAGGAGAAACCCTCAAGCTTTGTGTACCCCAAGCTTTTTGAGCAACAACACCAACTTGTTGCTAGGATTTTAACACTTGAACAAGCTCACAAAAACACCCAAAATCTGCCCAAAATGGCCGTGGGTTTTGAGAGAGAAAGAGAGGATATTTTATTTTTCTTTCTACACTTGAATTCAAAAGAGACAAGATGCAAATGCATGTGTTGTGAATGGAGGTTGATAAAGTGGTCAACACAAGAAGACAAAGCTTTTGATTGGACCAAAAACCTCCACCCACATGGGGTGGACGGTTATTATTATTATTATTTTTTTTTTTGTTTTGTTTTAACCATTAAAACATCTCCATTCATTTTATAAAACTCATTTTTATAAAATGTACATACATTTATATAATTATTTAACCAATTAAATAATTAATTTATATAAACAAATTATCCAGATAATTTATTTAAATCCTCAAGTGTGTTTGTTTAGAAAACCAATTTTTCTAAATACTTAGTGTTCGGTATTCGTTTAAATGATCAAATCATTAAAAGAATACATTTGGTGTTGTCTAGCTTGTTATTGGGTATGACCCGACTTGGATCAAACACAGTTAGCCACATTAGTATAAGTATGTGTCTCGGGCATACGTAATTCCAACAGTTTATACGTTCAAGTGGTTTACTATCACGTAAAAACAAGTTTGAAAATCGGGTTTTTAGGTTTCAAATAACCGAGGTCACGAAACGGGTCGTATCGACCTGTGATAATCATTAACGACAATGATTATACGAATATGGAACCCTACACACCTTGAATCGGATTAGAATCGAAGACAAGATAACACAGATTGATTGATGAAATCGAATCGATAAGTTCGCCTAGGTTTCTGTGAGTATAAGTTCGCTTGGTTTTGAAATAAATGAACAGTTTGACCTTTAAAGTCCTTTATATAGGGTCACAGATGTATCGGCGAAGTTGTGGATAACTTCGCCTATAAGGCGAAGTTATGCAGAACTTCGCTGATATTAAAATTTTTCAAAACAAACCCCATAATTTGAACAATTTGCAATTAAGTTTTAAAACATCCTTTAAAGCGTTAAATAATACGATCAAGACCAAGTAACCACGTATAAAATAATACAACTACAAAAGTAACAAAAATTTGAAAAGTTAAAGTACACGGGATCAAATTTCAGTCTCGACAGGGACTACCATGTTTTGGAAAAGATCCGAACAGGAATCATACTAATTTCGTGACTGTCACACAGATCCGTGTTCAGCTGTATTATGACATGAATAAACAGGTTGTAAGCAGGTAATATACTTAAAATGGTTTTCATCGTTTCTGTGATACGAGTTAGGTTCAATTAAGCTCAAAACTTAAGTGGGCAACAACTCAGAGATTATGATGCCTCCTATCTATTCTCAAGGCGTATTTGGTTTTCCCCAAGTCACCCTGAATTGACCTCAACCCGTAGTGTCTGATTAAGTAGTAATTACTCTTCGATCTTAGACTCTGTTTCCCGTTCACCTTCTTGTGTCTTGATTGATAATCATTATCATTATGAACTCTAAAAATTTTATTTTATTTTATTTATTTTATTTTATTTTTTTTTATTTTTTTTTTAACTAACATGTATATACACAACTTCAAGAAGAAAATAACTGCAAGTCCCGAATCTGGATCACTGCAGCGTCTTGACACTCTATCTTCACGGGAATCAGAACACTCACGGGCTCGTGTATGACTGGGTAATCGCTTTTCTGCCTATCATTCGGAAAGATATGTATGAAGACATGCACAACTCTTAAGGAGTTTCCACAAAAAATCGAGTAGATTTAGTTAGTATCACTTCTACTTTTACGCACCATAAAAGGCTACCATGACATACAATGACTGTTCTAAAGACTTTTAAGCCTAATAACTTCACTAGTTAAGCACACAGAATCAGTATATCTATCACTTTCCAAGGTTGGATCAATTTTCTGTTAAACATAGTAAAGTAACTTCTTACGAAGTAGTAGACTTGAAAAATAATTTCATCTCCAGAAAAGAAAAATTTAACTTCTATCGCCCCGACCAAATCAAAGTCTTCAGGTTAACGGCTATCCCGAAGATCCAATGGATCAGCTGGACCGACCACATACTAGTATGTGTCCTTCTAACTAAGTATGATCGACTAATTTTCAGCGAAAGAATGAAAACTCATCATAAACCGCCCCGGTCACTTTCAGTCATCTGGTTAATGGCTATCCTCATATTCTACAAGTAGAAATGAGGACCAAACATATCCTAAGACACGTCCTTCAAACTGAGGCAACCGACATAATTCTAAGCGATAGTGACGTTTTTTTTTTTTTTTTTTTTTAATCAAAAATACAAAGCATGGTTACTCGGGATTGATCATCCCATTCAGCTCAACAAGGTTTTGAAATCTAGTTTTGTCAAACGCTTTCGTGAATAAGTCAGCGAAATTATCTAACGTATCAACCTTTTCGAGCTCAATCAGCTTCTTCTCAGCACAATCCCGTATAAAATGATGACGTATGTCAATATGTTTAGTTTTACTGTGCTTCACGGGATTGTTAGTTACTGAGATAGCAGCAGTGTTATCAATGCAAATAGGAGTAAGTGAGAAATTCAGACCATAGTCGCGCAACTGTTGTTGAATCCAAAGAACCTGGGAGCAGCAGTTGGATGCTGCCATGTATTCTGCTTCACAGGTTGAAATTGCGACTGAAGTCTGCTTCTTGCATTGCCACGACACCAATCTGCCACCAAGAAACTGACACCCACCAGTTGTAGATTTCCGACTCTGATTGCACCCTCCATAATCAGAATCTGTGTAAGCGACTAGCTCCAAGTCTCCTCCTCTCGGTTACCATAACCCCAGCTTCGGTTTGCCCTTGAGATACCGCAGTATCCTCTTCGCACCCTTCAAATGAGATTCTTTTGGGTTTGCCTGAAAGCGTGCACAAAGACAAACAGCAAACATTATATCAGGCCTAGAAGCAGTTAAGTACATTAAAGAACCTATAATAGCCCGATATTGGGTTGGGTCCACGTCTGCATCGTTATCTGAATAGCACCCAATTTGTGATTGACGCAGACTGGAGTATCATATGGAGTGCTGTCCTCCATCTTGAAGCGTTTGAGAACATCATGGACATACTTCGTCTGATGAATGAACATCCCGTCTTTCTTCTGATCAACCTGCAATCCTAAAAAGAAAGTTAGTTCACCCATAGCACTCATTTCAAATCTCTTCTTCATGACGGCCTCAAACTCCTGACACATGGCGACCTTTGATGCAGCAAAGATAATGTCGTCCACGTAGACTTGCACCAGCAAAAAGTCGCTTCTTTTTCTCTTGAAGAACAACGTGCTATCAATCTTACCTCTTTCAAACTCATTCTCAAGCAAGTAATCGGATAACGTTGAGTACCAGGCACGAGGTGCCTGATGTAGTCCATACAGCGCTTTACTTAGCTTGTACACGTGATCGGGAAAGTCAGGGTCAGGAAAACCCGGAGGTTGCTCAACATACACAACCTCATCGACTTTACCGTTTAGGAACGCGCTCTTCACATCCAACTGAAAAACTTTCATCTCCTTATGAGCAGCAAATGCCAAAAACAGTCGAATGGCTTCCAATCTTGCCACAGGAGCAAATACTTCATTGTAATCAATCCCCTCTTGCTGATTAAAGCCTTTAACAACCAGCCTCGCCTTATTCCTGATAACAACCCCTTTCTCATCTCTCTTACATTTGAATACCCATTTTGTGCCTATCGCATGCACATTCCTCGGTTTTTCAACCAAATTCCATACTTCCATTTTCTTAAACTGAGCTAACTCTTCTTGCATGGCTTCGACCCACGAGCTGTCCTTAAGAGCCATTTGATAGTTCTTTGGTTCAATCTGGCTGATGAAGCAGGTGTACAAGCATTCGTTGATAATGCCCGTGTCTTTAATGCTTGTGTAAACACAGGTGTGCTCATTCACGCTTTTTCTTGTTTGTACACCGGCGGACAGATCACCTATCACATTCTCCAACGGGTGATTTTTGTGAATTCTCGTAGTCGGAACCGAACTGACATTTAGATTATCTTCCAAGTTCGAAGATAGCTCATCCATGGTTGATTGATGTTGAGAGTGAAACGGATTGATGAATTCCTCTTCAGTAGAGGCAGCAGGGGTATTGACAGCATTTGACGAGGAAGGCTGACATTCATCATACTGTGGTCTTTGCACCAAAGTGTCTTCCTCATCGCATATCATCTTCGTAGCAATTCTTTCCTCAGCTTCTGCAAAATCCAGATAAGGTATGTTAAAAGATTTAAAGAGTCTATCATAGTCGAAAACCCCAGCGGGTCCCGTGCTTGGTTTTGGTGATTTGTAACTTGTGATATCAGTGTTACACACCACCTCAACCTTGCTGTTCGATGTATTAAAGACCCGTCTATTGGGAGTCCCAACAACGTATCCGACTAAGATTCCTTCGTCGGCTACTTCACCAAATTTAGAATTGGTCTTTAATATCGAACACGGGGACCCGAATGGTTCAAGACCACTCAAGTTGGGCTTTCTCCCATGCATTAATTCATAGCAGGTTTTATTTAATCTTTTAATAGTTAACACTCTATTAAGGATATAACAGGCTGTAGCAACAGCTTCAGCCCAGAACACCACGGGAAGTTTCGAATCAGCCAGCATGGTCCTGGCTCCTTCAATCAAAGTCCTGTTCTTCCTCTCAGCCACTCCATTTTGTTGCGGAGTATACGGTGCGCTGTATTGGTGTTCAATCCCCTTCTGTAGGCAGAAGATCTCCATCTGATAGTTCTTGAACTCAGTCCCATTGTCACTCCTGATGTATTTAACTCTTTTTCCCATAATGTTCTCAACTTTGGTAATCAAATTTATTACCATCTGAACAGTTTCATCCTTCGACTTCAGGAAATATACCCACGAGTATCGAGAAAAATCATCAGTAATCACCAAGCAGTACGATGTTCCCCCTAGACTTTTTACATTCACGGGACCGAAAAGATCCATGTGAAGTAATTCTAGGGTACTGACTATTGAGTTGACCTTCTTGGTGAGATGGGATTTCTTGTGTTGCTTTCCCTTTTTGCATGATTAGCATTTGTCTTCGAAGTTGAAATTCTTCAAGGGAACCCCCAACACAAGCCCATTTTTGACAAGGTAGTTCATCTTACGAAGATGAATGTGCCCCATTCTCCTATGCCATAATTCGGACTCTGATTCAGTCGCTTTCGAAAAAAGACACGATTCTTCAGTGGCCATTTCAGTAGACCTCATATCCATGATATACGTATTCTTCACTCTCGGAGCCTTCATAACAATCCAGTCCTCTGGTATCTTAAAACCAGGATACAACACTATCGCCTCATTCTTCGTGAAATGCACGGTATAATCCTTGTCACAGATCTGCGAAACACTCAACAGATTGTGCTTCAGTTCTTCGACAAAGTTAACTTTCTCTGGCGTCATCTTCCCATTAGTCACAGTCCCAATTCCTGTGATCTGACCACCGCTCTCTCCTGCGAAACTCACTCTACCACCTTGAACAGGTTTCCAGTCTTGTAACAATTTCTTGTTACCCGTCATGTGCCAGGAACAGCCGCTATCCACAACCCATTGATTGTTGGCAGCCCTGTTCAACTGTTCCTGCACGATTAAAGTAGATTATTAGAATCTTGGGACCCAAGACCTCTTGGTCTTGGGTCGATACATCCCGTACCTTGGCTGTCCAAAGTTAGTATTATAATCATTTCTGTGAGTCTTAACAGGATGCCTTCTTGTGGATTGTCTATGAGGCCATCCAAACCGTCTTGAATTAAATGAATTATTAGTTATGGTTTGGGTGTTACCAGTGAAAAACTGAGATATATTTCTTTGAAAACCTGGATTAGTCCATTTTCTGAAATTCGATGGGTTTTCAGTTTTATCATTAAATTGATTACTGTTAGCTCTTTTCTCAGATTTTAAAGGCCT